>NW_026988433.1:1805000-2265000 GCF_030222135.1 Aotus nancymaae | reverse complement strand
CTGCAACCTCCGCCTCCTGGGTTCAAGCTGTTCTCCGATTCTCCTGCCTCGGCTTCCTGAGTAGCTGGGATTACAGGCGCCCACCACCACGCCCGGCTGATTTTTGTATTTTTAGTAAAGATGGGGTTTCAGCATGTTGGCCACACTGACCTTGAACTCCTGACCTCAAGTGATCCGCCTGCCTGGCCCCGGAAGTGCTGAGATTACAGACATGAGCACTGTGCCTGACCCTAAAGTTGCTACTCTTTATCATTGGTACAGCAGCAACAGGAAACTAACAGTCATTTAGTAAATAGCTCCTGGAGAAGAGGAAATACGGCCTGCAGGATACATAATATATTATGTTCCCCTTGTCAAGAAATGTAACAAGTGAAGGAATGCACAGGGCAAGGAAGGTGATTTGTTGATCTTGGTAGGCTTCCCTACCCACACAGCATGTTTCCGGTGGACATGAACTGAATAAATCAAATATTCAGTTAGCCCCCAGGGAATGAGAAGTGCCTACCCAGAGCTAGGACAGAGCTGAATGCATGCTGAAATCACAACAGGAAACATGTGAGGGTTCACAGCCTGCAGCGCACTGGCAATACCCACATCTTCTATTCAGTGTGACGTACTCCAGCCTTCCAGCCTTCCTCTGCTCAGTCTAGCACTTTCCTCTGGACCATTGGTTTTATTTCTCCTACGTGACTCACCCATCAGAAATGGTTGTTTAGCAATGGCTCACGCCTGTAATCCCAGGACTTTGGGAGGCCAAGGCCAGCAGATCACCTGAGGTCAGGAGTTCTAGACCAGTCTGGCCAACATGAGGAAACCCTGTGTCTACTAGAAATACACAAAATTAGTCAGGCATGGTGGCGGGTGCCCGTCATGCCAGCTACTTGGGAGGCTGAGGCAGGGGAATAGCTTGAACCCAGGAGGTGGAGGTTACAGTGAGCCAGGATCACACCACTGCACTCCAGCCTGGACAGAGCAAGAGTCTGCCTGAAAGAGAGGAGAGGGGAGGGGAGGGGAGGGGAAGGGAGGGGGGGGAGGGGAGGGGAGGGGAAGGGAGGGGGGGAGGGGAGGGGAGGGGAGGGGGGAGGGGAGGGGAGGGGAGGGAGGGGGGAGGGGAGGGGATTTACGGTAGCCTTGATTCTTTTTTTTTTTTTTTTTACTTTTAAGTTGGGGGGTAGCCATGCCAGTTTGTTATGTAGGTAAACTTGTGTCATGGGGGTTTGTTGTACAGATTATTTCATCACCGAGGTACTAAGCCTAATCCCATTAGTTATAGGTCACGATCCTCTCCCTTCTCCCACCCTCCACCCTCCAGAAGCTTTAGTGTGTGCTGTTCCCCTCTACGCGTCCATGTGCTCTCATCATTTAGCTCCCGTTATAAGAGACAGCGTAGTATTTGGTGTTCTATTCCTGCGTTCGGTTGCTAAGAACAACGACCTCCAGTCCATCCACGTTGCTGCCAAGGACATGATCTCGTTCTTTCTTTATAGCCTTGATTCCTAAGCACACTGAGGTTTCAGCCAACACTCCGAAGATCAGAGGACGTTAGTAACATGGCATGCAGATTTACGGGATTCTTAGATGTATATTTCTAGCCTTTGTGTTCTCCGGTGTACAAGCCTGGCTGAACACCCTGACTGTACAGAGAAGGTTTCCAGCAAGTAGGCAGAGAAGCTGGCAGAAAGGGAGACGGGGGAACGGGGACTTAGCATAGTGTTTTTGTTTTGGTTTTGAGACAGGGTCTCACTCTGTGGCACAGGCTGGATGCAGTGGCACCATCTCGCCTCACTGCAGCCTCTACCTTCCCGGCTCAAGCGATTCTCCTACCTTCTCCTCCCAGGTAGCTGGGACTACGGGTGTATGTCACCACGACCCACTAATTTTATTTTTTGTACAGACAGGGTCTCTATATGTTGCCCAGGCTGGTCCTGAATTGCTGAGCTCAAGCGATCTTCCCTCCTCAGCCTCCCAAAGTGCTGGGATTACAGGCATGAGCCACGGTGTCCGGCCCTTGGCCTGTTTTAAAAGCCCTGAAACTTCAAGGACATAAACCCTTCATTATAAGGAATGATATTGCCTTATAAAAGATGATGACAAATTTGCTTCATTAAATGAAGAAAATATTTAAAAATACTCTTTACTGCTTCCTACAGAAAATCTGAGAAAGTTAATAAACACTGAGCAAGGGAGGCCAAGCATGTGACTTGTAATCCCAGCACTTTGGGAGGCCGAAGTGGGAGGATTGCTTAAGTCCAGGAGTTCAAGACCAGCCTGAGCAACATAGCAAGACCCTGTCTCTACAAAAAATAAAAAATTAGCCAGGCGTGGTTGTGCACACCCGTGGTCCCAGCTACTTGGGAGGCTGACGTGGGAGAATCACTTGAGCCCAGGAGGCCAAGGCTGCAGTGAGCTGTGATTGCACCACTGCATTCCAGCCCGGGCAGCAGAATGAGTCCCTGTGTCTATTAAAAACAAAAAACTGGCCGGGTGTGGTGGCTCATACTGTAATCCCAGCACTTTGAGAGGCCAAGGCAGGCAAATCACTTGAGGTCAGGGGTTTGAGACCAGCCTGGCCAGCATGGTGAAACCCCATCTCCACTAGATAAAATACAAAAATCAGCCAGGCAGGGTGGCTGGTACCTGTACTTCCAGCTACTCAGGAGGCTGAGGCAGGAGAATTGCTTGAACTGGTGAGGCAGAGTTTGCAGTGAGCTGAGATCATGCCACTGCCCTCCACCCTGGGCAACAGAGCAAGACTCCATCTCAAATAAATAAAAATAAAAACAAAAAACAAAAGCACTAGTGAGTGAAGCCATTTTGGGTATTCCACCACAACCCAGCTGCCAGCTGAATGTAGCAAGTGAGTGGACCCCAACCACCACCGCCTGGAGCAGAAGAACCAACAAGCTGAGCCCTGCCCATATTCTTGACCCTCAGAATTATAAACCGAAAAGCATCTGAGATAGGTCTCAATCAATGTAGGTTAAGGACATGCCTGGAAAAAATAAACACAAACTCACAGAAGCATCATCTGTGACCTATGCCTTTCTCCAAAGATGATTTTGAGGGCTTCAGTATTTAAAGGGAAAAAGCAGGCTTAAGGGGAAAAGGAAGGGTCTGGGCATTCATGTGCTGAGAAATTTTTTTCTTTTGGCAGAGTGAATTGGGGTCTCAAGTATTTATTTTTCTTTCACAGAATCATGAGAAATTATAAATCATTATTATGCCATTAAGTTTTTGGGTAGTTGATTATGTGGTAGATAACTGGAGCAAATAACTTAAGATAATATTGTTCATTTATGTAGAAATGTGTATTTAGTACCCATTGTAAACCAAAAATAAAATTCTTTTTTTTTTTTTTTTGAAATGAAGTCTCACTCTGTCCCCCAGGCTGGAGTGTAGTGGCATGATCTTGGCTCATTACAACCTCCACCTACCAGGTTCAGGCAATTCTCCTGCCTCAGCCTCCTGAGTAGCTGGGATTGGAGGCATGTGCCACCATGCCCAGTTAATTTTTGTATTTTTAGTAGAGATGGGGTTTCACCATGTTGGTCAATCTGGTCTTGAATTCCTGACCTCGTGATCCACCTGTCTCAGCCTCCCAAAGTGCTGGGATTACAGGCATGAGCCACTGCACCCAGCCCCCAAAATAAAATTCTAAGCCCCCCAACCATCTAAATGGACCCCTCCTCTCAGCCAAGGGCATTCCAAAATTAACCTGAAAAACCAGTTTTGTCCATGACGGGAAGTGGGGTTGGACATGCCTCATGATACCCTCCTCCCTTTGGAATTCAGGAGAAGCTGAACAGTGTCAACATCAACACAGACCTTAAGTCTGTTAAGAAATATTTACAATCTATTGTATCTGAAGCCTGCTACTTGGAGGCTTCCTCTGTATGATAAAACCTGGGTCTCCATAACCCCTTATTGTAACCCAGATATTTCTTTCTATTGACAGTAACTCTTTCAACCAATTGCCTATCAACAGAATTTCAAATCTATGTAGGAACTGGAAGCCTCTCCCTCCACCACTTCGAGTTCTCCTGCCCTTCCAGACTGAACCAACGTGTATTGATTGATGTCTTATGTCTCCCAAAAATGTACAAAAGCAAGCTGTGCCCCAACCACCTTGGGCACAAGTCATCAGGACCCCCTGAGGCTGTCATGGGTGCATCCTTAAGCTCGGCAAAATAAACTTTCTAAACTGACTTGAGACCTGTGTCTCAGAGACGTTTGGGTTCACATCACTATGTGCCATATATGCACTAGGAATATAGAATTCTGTAGCATACAGACCATAAAATCCCTGCCTTGGCAGAGCTTATATTCAAGGGTGGAAGTGTGTGTGTGTGTATATATGTGTGCATGTGAGCATGTGTATGTGAGCATGTGTGTGCATTTGCATGTATGTGCGTGCATGTGTGTGTAAGAAACAAGCAAGATAAGGAGAAAGGCCAGGCACTGTGGCTACACCTGTAATTGCTGTGCTTTGGGACTGCAAGGCGGGAGGATCACTTGAGGCCAGGAGTTTGAGGCCAGCCTGAGCAACATAGCCAGGATCTACAACAAATCTTTTAAAGTTAGCCAGGTGCAGTGGCATGTGTCTGTAGTCCCAGCTACTCAGGATGCTGAGGCAGGAGGATGGCTCGAGCCCAGGAGCTTGAGGCTGTACCGAGCACTGAGCTCTGATCACGCCACTGCACTCCAGCCTGGGCAGCAGGGCAAGGACCCATCTCCCCACCCCTCCAAAAGAGCAAAACATGTAATAAGTTCTGGGTGTCAAGTGCACCAGAGAAAAATGATGCAGTGCAGGAAAAGGGGACAGAGGGTGTTGGGACAGTGCCACTTCAGGCAGGCCGATTGGGAAGAGCATCCTGAGATGATGCCCTGGACATGCTGCCCTGGAGATGCCACTGTGGGCCTTCCAGATCCTTCTGGGGCCACAGGGACTCCCTGCCCACTGTGCCACGTGTGGTGGGAGCCATGGCTTTCACCTGAGTCTCTCACTGAGCACTGCTTCCTAGGGTGGCTGCAGGCCACAATGTCCACTGCTGTGAGGTGGGACAACTCCAGCGGCCACGCATGCGCCAGAGCTCAGGGCAGCGGCACCTTGGTGAGACCTTGCTGTCAACCCCCGCTTCCCAATCCCACTTCCCTCTCATCTCCCCGGGTGTCGACTCTTCCAATAACTTCCTGTTTCCCAGGAACTGGACCCGAGACAGATGGGAATCTGGGTAGGAGGCCAGCCACACCTTCCATGCAGTGCAGAGGGTCGGGGTCTCCTCTGCTCCAGCCTCCAAGCAAAACCCTGGCAGCAGCGCCGGGGCCTGCACACTCCGAGCTCAGCCAGTGCCTCTCAGGCCTCATCCCCACCACTCTGGCATGCTCTGGGGAACTGCTCTGTCCCCACAGGGACCTGTGTCCCACACCTCCTTCAGGGTTTTGGTTCCGTGACTTTCCTGTGAGGCCTGTTGGGACTCATCCGATTAGAAATTGTCACCTGCTTTGAACTGTTCTGTGACAGCACTTTGGACAACAGGTACCGGCTCATGCCACCACACCCGGCTAATTTTGTTTTTCTGTAGAGATGGGGTCTCACTGTGTTACCCAGGCAGCAGTGCATTGCCCAGGCCCTCTCCATGCCAGCTGCTCCTCTCAGCCCCTCCTGGCATTCACCAACCCAGAAGCCCGCAGAGCCCCATGGTTTTGGGTTTTTACAGACAGCCCATTTGGTAGGCATGACTGATGAAATCATTGCCCAGTGGTGATTAATGCAATCTCCAGCACCCCCCAACCACCAGAGATCAAGGGTGAGGCTGAAAGTCCCAACCCTCTAATCCCGAGGTTGGTTCCCCTGGCAACGAGCCCCCATCTAGGGGCCACCTAGGACCCACCAGGAGTCACCTCATTAGCATAAACCCTGGGCCAGGTGAAAGGGCTGTTATGAATAACAAAAGCCACCATCACCCCATCATTTGGAAATTCCAAGGATTTCAGAAGCTCTGTTTTGGGAACCGAAAGGAAGATGGAATGCGGGGTCTTGCCCACCTGGGACACCCTCAGCATCCCCCTTTTTCTGTGCACTTTTCCCGTGCACCTGCCACCTCCCCAGGCTCTGCTCAGCACATGGCCATCTGCTGTGTCTTACCTGCCTTCCTCCTCAGGAACCTAAGGGCAGGGATTTTTATCTGCTTTGTTCACAAACTATCTTCCACACCTAGAATGGTGCCCGCACATGAGGGTTTTTTGTTGTTATTTTTTTTTTGTTTTTTGTTTTGTTTGTTTTGTGTTTTTTTGGAGACAGAGTCTTGTTCTATCATTCAGGCTGGAGTGCAGTGGTGGGATCACAGCTCACTGCAAACTCCCCCTCCCAGGTTCAAGCGATTCTCCTGCTTCAGCCTCCTCAGTAGCTGGGATTACAGGCGTGCATCACCACACTGGATAATTTTTGTGTTTTTAATACAAAAACATGGTTTTGCCATGTTGCCCAGGCTGGTCTTGAACTCCTGACCTCAAGTGATCCACTCACCTCAGCCTCCCAAATTGCTGGGATTACAGGTGTGAGCCACCGCGCCTGACACACATGAGGTTTTTCATACTTGTTGAGTGAATTAATAAAGAAAAAGGTTACTCTGCAAATTTTGCTTAGTATGTTTATCCATTCAAAAGTAAAGGGGTGAGTAAATGTGGCAGGTGAGTTACAGGAAATTACAAGTCTGTGAACTTCACAGTCTTCATTTGCAGAGTGACTACATTGGTTCTGATCACATTCGTGGCTTAATTTAATGAGCGCTCACCCTGTGCGGGTGTCACAGGCTGGTGATGGGTTCTTCTTGTCTGCTGTCCTGGAGGAGCTAAAGAGAACAGCAGGTGCTGCGGCAAAGAACGAGTTAATAACTAGAGGGCCAGCCAATCAAGGAGAACTGGGAGAAGCTTCTCAAGCTCCTCTCCCTGCGACTTGGAGGCTCAGGATTTTAAAGGGTACCCTGACAGGCAGGGGTCTGGGGTACTGGAACAACTGATTGGCTGGGTATGGAATCCCAGGGGTGTTTTTGCACAGGTGAGTCAGGTCCCAGGAAGGGCAGGAGGTTCTCAGGACCAGGCGGCATCCCTTGGTCTACCGAAATGCAAAATCTGAAAATGATCTTTTTTTTTTTTCTGAGACAGAATCTTGCTTTGTCGCCCAGGCTGGAGTGCAGTGGCTCGACCTCAACTCACTGCAACCTCTGCCTCCCAGTTCAAGCAGCTCTCCTGCCTCAGCCTCCCCAGTAGCTGGGACTACAGGCACCCACCACCATGCCTGAATCGATAAACGTACTAAGCAAATTTTGCAGTTTTTTTGTATTTTTAGTAGAGACGGGGTTGTGCTGTGTTGGCCAGGCTGGTCTCAAACTCCTGATCTCAGGTGATCCACCTGCCTCAGCCTCCCAAAGTGCTGGGATTACAGGCGAGCCACCGCACCTGGCCATCTTTTTTATTTTTTTTGAGACAAGACCTCACTCTGTCACCCAGGCTGGAGTGCAGTGGTGCAATCATGGCTCACTGCAGTCTCTACCTCCTAGGCTCAAGTGATGTTCCCACCTCAGCCTCCCGAGTAGCTGGGACTACAGGCACATGCCACCAAGCCCAGCTAATTCTGATTTTTATAGAGATGGGGGTCTCACTCTGTTGCCCAGGCTGGTCTCAAACTCCTGAACTCAAGAGATCCTCCTGCCTCAGCCTCCCAAACTGCTGGAATTACAGGCATGAGCCACTGCAACCAGCCTCAAAAAGCAGTTCTTTAGCTTTCAAGATAGTGATGTTATCTCTAGGAGTAGCTGGGGAAGTTATAAATTTGTGACACCGCCCCCCTCCCAGTTATGGGACTCCGGGGCAGTAAGCAACTTACAGGAAATGACGCCAAGGAATGGCAGGTCACTCTTCAACTGTGCCTATTCTTTAGAAAGTCCGAGCCTCTACCATAATTTTTAACTTTCTCCATGAATAAGCCTTCAATCTCTGGACAAGCGAGGCGTCAGTTTCCCTTGCCTCCAAGTTTCATAAACTAAATCCCTCTCATAGTTATCATGGCCTCTGTGCTAGGTAAGAAAAAATAATATTTAGCCTATGACGTTAGAAGCAAGATTGAGTCAGTCATTTTAGATTTCTCTCATTGTTTATAATCTGCAAAGGCAGTTTCATAATACAGCGTTCTAGCCCATTTAACCTCCTGTCACCACTCGGAGAAGACTCCTGTTCAGCAGCAATTTGGATAAAAACCCAGTGAGCTTCCTACCTATTTTCAATTCCTGACTGAGAGTGGTGGCTCACGCCTGCAATCCCAGCACTTTGGAGTCTGAGGTAGACGGATCTCTTGAGGACAGGAGTTCAAGAACAGCCTGGGCAACATGGAGAAACCCCTGTGTCTACAAAAATGTCTTTAGTTAAAAATAAATCAATAAAATTCTGTGATTCCAAAGTATTCTATTTTTTTTGGACTGATGAAATAATACGGAAAATTTAAAATTCATCCCCATTCCTGGCCCTAAAGAATCGAGACTATCAGTTGACCATCACAGTGTTTCTTCTGCTTGTAAGTCCAAAGCTGGCTTCGAATTCAATGTGTCTTCTCTTCACCCTGGATACAGAATGTAAATTTAAGCGGGTATGAAGCTTTAATGATATCTGAAAATGCAATTGCCTTGTTTAATTTATCATTATGCAAAGTTTAAGTTTAGAAATAAGCTATCCTTTTAAAGATGGGGCCAAATACATTATCTGGAAATAGCTTTCAAAATATGATGTCACGTGCTGTATCCGGTTTGTATGCTTGGTCTCAGAAATTGCTACAAAGTCAGCGGCCTAAGGCAACACAGATTTGCCATCTTGCAGGTGCAGGCGTCAGACGTCAGGTGCAGGCGTGGTGGAGTAAAGCGGGCTGCTTTCTGCCAGCTTCCGGGGGGAATCCATTTCCTTGCCTTTCCTGGCCTCCAGAGGTGCCCCAGTTTCCTGGCTCCAGACCCATTCTCTGTCTTCTGCGCCAGCAACGTGGCATCACGATGACCCTTCCCCATGGCTGCGTCTTCTACTCTGACCACAGTCAGAAACGGGCTCCACTTTTAAGGATTCAACCGATTAGACAGGAGACGTGCACGATCCAGGATAATCTCCCCATCTGAAGATCTGTACCTTTCATGCAACTGCAAACTCTCTCTTGCCACAGAAGGAGACATTGACACTTCATAGCGACCAGGGCTGGGACCCCCATGTGGCCATTATTTGCCAACCACAGATACCCTGGGCTTAGCTTTCAGAGAATTACTTAATGCATCCGTTTATGTGAATGAAAAGGAAACAGCATGAAATTCTTCACACATCCCGACTTTTGTTTAGCTTGTTTACTTATTTACTTGCTTATTTATAGAGATGGGGTGTTGCTATGTTGCCCAGGCAGGTCTTGAACTCCTGGGCTCAAATGATCCTCCCACCTCAGCCTCCCAAATTACTGGGATTACAGGCATGAGCCACCACACCCAGGGACTTTCCACATTAACCAAATATTTTCTATTTATTTTAAATAGAATTTAAAGACTGAAAGCACAGTGTGACACCATTTTCCCAACTTCCAGTGAAAACAGAAATTGAAAACACATAGCTTCAGTTGGGCATGGTAGCTCATGCCTGTAATGCCAGCTACTCAGGAGTCTCAGGTGGGAGGGTCCGCTCAGCCCAGGAGTTTCAGCGAAGCCTGGGCAACATAGTGAGACCACATCTCTATTTAAAAAAGAAAAAAGGTTGGGTGCGGTGGCTCACACTTGTAATCCCAGCACTTTGGGAGGCCAGGACAGGCGGATCACTTGAGGTCAGGAGTTCAAAACCAGCCTGGCCAATGTGTTGAAACCTCGTCTCTACTAAAAATACAAAAAAATTAGCCAGGTGTGGTGGCGGGCACCTGTAATCCCAGCTACTCAGGAGGCTGAGGCAGGAGAATTGCTTGAACCCAGGAGGTGGAGATTGCAGTGAGCCAAGATCGCACCACTGCATTCCAGCCTGGGTGACAGAGAAAGACTCTGTCTCAAAAAAAAAAAAAAAATACCTAGCCAAAAAAAATACCTGGGAACCTAAAGGTCCATAAAATAAAAGCCTCAGTGTGCAAATATATATGTTTAAGGATATTAACTGCTACATTGTTTTTGTGGGAAAGGAGCCAGAAAGGCTTGAAGGTCTGTTTGTAGTGGAAGGTTTGAATAACTTGGGCTTAAGCAATGCCGTGACTCTTGTGTGCAGCAGAGGGTCCTATCAGATGAGCCAGCAGTGCTGTGCTTCCCCACCTCCAGCCAGGTGAGGTCATGCACCAGGCCCCTGAGACACACTGCTGAGACCCACAGGGGAAAGCGGCCACCCAGCTTGCCTTCAACTCCTGCCCTGGTCCTGAACTATTCTACCAAAGTATATTCTGAATTAATGTAAGTATGTATATATATTTACATACATATGCAAATTAACATTACTTGTGTACATATATACATATATTTATTTTATTTTATTTTATTTATTTTTTGAGGTAGAGTCTTGCTCTGTCACTCAGGCTGGAATGCAGTGGCATGATCTTGGCTCACTGCAACCTCTGCCTCCTGGGTTTAAACAATTCTCCTGCCTCAGCCTCCTGAGTAGCTGGGACTACAGGCCCACGCCATGACACCCGGCTAATTTTTGTATTTTTAGTAGAGACGAGGTTTCAACACATTGGCCAGGCTGGTTTTGAACTCCTGACCTCAAGTGATCCGCCTGTCCTGGCCTCCCAAAGTGCTGGGATTACAAGCATGAGCCACTATGCCTGGCCAATACACATATATTTATTTTTTTATTTTTCTTTTTTTTGAGATGGAGTCTCTCTCTTGTTACCCAGGCTGGAGTGCAATGGCGCGATCTCGGCTCACTGCAACCTCTGCCTCCTGGGTTCAGGCAATTCTCCTGCCTCAGCCTCCTGAGTAGCTGGGATTACAGGCATGTGCCACCATGTCCGGCTAATTTTTTGTATTTTTAGTAGAGACAGGGTTTCACCATGTTGACCAGGTTGGTCTCGATCTCTTGACCTCGTGATCCACACACCTCGGCCTCCCAAAGTGCTGGGATTACAGGCGTGAGCCACCACGCCCGGCTATTTTTACTTTTTTGAGGCGGGATCTCGCTCTGTTGCCCAGGAGTGCAGTGGCATTATCTTGGCTCACCGCAACTTCTGCCTCCCGGGCTCAGATGATTCTCCTGCCTCAGCCTCGTAAGTAACTGGGATTACAGAGAAAGGCATGGGGCAGAGTCTTCCCGGGAGATACCAGAGCGCCACGGCCCTGCCCACACCTCAATTTCAGGCTTCCACCCTCCTGTGCTGTGAAATAATGACTTTCTGCTATTTTAAGGTGCTGAGCATGTGTATTTTGTTACGGCAGCCCTGAGAAGCCCAGGCTACCGTACAATTATCTGATGAATAGCCCAGTTATGTTGCACTGGGTGTTGGCACATCTTAGAAGAGTCAATCTATTAAAAGTACGTATTGAAAAAGGTCCACAATTTTTGAAACCCTAAAAATAGCACTGAAAATATAACTATATAGTGGAAAATGTAACAGGTGTATTTTGAAACTCTATGTCTGTGAAGTGTCGCGGGCATCTCTCAACCTTTGAGAAGTTCTGTTATATTCTTGTGTTTTTTTTATTATATATATATATTTTTAATTAATTTATTTATTTATCTAGATGGAGTCTCGTTCTGTCGCCCAGGCTGGAGTGCAGTGGTGTGATCTTGGCTCACTGCAACCTCTGCCTCCCGAGTTCAAGCGATTCCTCAGCCTCCAGAGTAGCTGGAATTACAAACATGCGCCACCACGCCTGCCTAATTTTTTTGTATTTTTAGTAGAGATGGGGTTTCACCATATTGGTCAGTCTGGTCTCAAACTCCTGACCTTGTGATCTGCCCGCCTCTGCCTCCCAAAGTGCTGGAATTACAGGCATGAGCCACTGCACCCGGTCTATTTTTTTATTTTTTTGAGAAAGAGTTTCATTCTTGTTGCCCAGGCTAGAGTGCAATGGCATGATCTCGGCTCACCACAATCTCTGCCTCTCAGGTTCAAGCCATGCTCCTGCCTCAGCCTCCAGAGTAGCTGGGACTACAGGCATGCTCCACCAGGCTCGGCTAATTTTGTATTTGTAGTAGAGACGGGATTTCTCCATGTTGGTCAGGCTGGTCTCAAACTTTTGACCTCAGGTGATCCGCCTGCCTCAGCCTCCCAAAGTGCTGAGATTACAGGCTTGAGCCACCGTGCCCGACCAGTATGTTCTTTTTATACAGAGTCTCAGTCTCTGTCACCCAGGCTAGAGTGCAGTGGCATGATCTCAGCTGACTACAACTTCTGCCTTTCGGGCTCAAGCAGCTCTCCTGTCTCAGCCTCCCAAGTAGCTGGGATACTGGTACATACCACCACACCGGCTCACTTTTGTATTTGTTGTAGACACAGGGTTTCACCATGTAGCCCAGCCTGGTCTCGAACTCCTGGCCTCAAGTGATCCACCTGCCTCGGCCTCCCAAAGTGCTGGGATTACATTTGTGAGCTACTAAGCCTGGCCTGTATTTTCTTTAATGCTGTATTTTTCACCTTAGTAATCATCACTATTTCATAGATGTTACTTAATTCGCAGGTTCATTTTCTGTCTGTTTTATTCAATGTCCCAGTCCCTGGAGAGTGCCTGGTACACAGCAGTTGCTCAATTAATATTAATTAGGTGGATGAACTAATATATCCGTGAATTTTTCATTCCTATAGCTTCGACTCAGTAGAGTTTTCTAACTCAAACAACTCAGGGCTCAGGCAGATAAGCAAACACGCAGAACAGCCTGAGCGTCAGATGACAAGGGGCAAATGGCTTGGGGCCTGCGTCTGAGATTCAACAGGGAATGGCAGGTGGGGTGCAATGGCAGCTGGCAGTGTTTGCCCCGTCTGTGGGGGCAGCAGCTATATACCTCCAGAAGGTTGTAGCCATGCAAGAAATGAGGCTCAAGGCCTCTCAATCTTATTATGATTTTTTTTTCTTTTTTTTGAGATGGAGTCTCACTTGTCGCCAGAGCTGGAGTGTAGTGGCGTGAGGTTAAGCGATTCTCCTGCCTCAGGCTCCCAAGTAGCTGAGACTACAGGTGCGCACCTCCTCCTGGCGGAGGTTAAGCGATTCTCCTGCCTCAGGCTCCCAAGTAGCTGGGACTACAGGTGTGCACCACCACACCCAGCCATTTTTTGTATTCTTAGTAGAGATGGGATTTTACCACGTTGGCAAGAAGTCTTGATCTCTTGACCTCGTGATCAGCCCGCCTCGGCCTCCCAAAGTCCTGGGATTACAGATGTGAGCCACCACGCCCGGCCTATTTTCTTTTTTTAGACAGAGTCTCACTCTGTCGCCCAGGCTGGAGTGCAGTGGCGCGATCTCAGCTCACTGCAACCTCCGCCTCCCAGGTTTAAGCAATTCTCCTGCCTCAGTCTCCTGAGTAGCTGGGATGACAGGAGTGTGCCATCATGCCCAGCTAATTTTTTGTATTTTTAGTAGAGATGGAGTTTCACCATATTAGCCAGGATGGTCTTGATCTCCTGACCTCATGATCCATCCACCTCAGCCTCCCAAAGTGCTGGAATTACAGGTGTAAGCCACCGTGCCTGGCCTCTTATTATGATTTTCAAAGGAATCCAGATACCTGGATTTTATGTGAAATATCCTTATCTTTTATATCAGTTATCTATTACGGTGTAATAAAGTTAATGGCTTGAAACAACAATAAACCCTTTTTATCTCACAGTTTCTGTGTGACTTAACTGGATTCAGGTCTCCTGAAATTTGCAAGTAAGGTATCAGCTAAGGCTACAGTCATCTGAAGATTTGACCAGTGCTGGAAGATTTGATTTCAGGATGGCGCACTCATGTGGCTGGCAGGTGTTCTTGTTTTGTTTTGTTTTGCTTTTTTGAGACCAGGTCTTTCTCTGTTGCTTAGGCTGGAGGGCAGTGGCAGGATCATAGCTCACCACAGCCTTCACATCCTGGGCCCAAAGCAATACTCTGGCCTCAGCCTCCTGAGTCGTTGGGTCTGTGGGCGCATGCCATCGTGCCTAGCTAAATTTTTTTATGTTTATTTTTTGTAGAGATGGTCTCACTATGTTGCCCAGGCTAGACTCAAACTCCTGGGCTCAAATGATTCTCCTGCTTTGGCCTTGCAAAGTGCTGGGATTACAGGGATGAGCCACCACACCTGGCTGGCTGGCAGGTTTATACAGGTTCTTTGCAGGGGACTTCAGATTCTTGTCACAAGAACCTGTCTGTAGGGCTGTGTTTGTCCTCATAATATGGTGACCAGGTCCCCACAGAGTGAGTGATTCTAGCCACAGAGCCTCTGTGACCTAGTTTCCAAAGTAACACACTGTCAATTCTGACATATTCCGCTTGTTAGAAATAAGTCGCTAAGTCCAGCTCACACACAAGGAGACATTCATTGGAATCAACCTTTTCAGTGGAGGGGGATCAAAGGATTTCTAGACATAAAAGCATCAAATCTTAAAATGCTGTCAGTGAGCTCAGATATAAAGCATGTTGTGACCCACCCAGCACAGGTCAGACGACAGCCTGGAAGATTCTGTTTAGCATGGGCCACCGAAGAGTACACTCAGCACTGTTCTGATCTTTTTTATTTTTTTTTGTTTTAAAAATATTTATTTAGGAGAGAGATCCAAGATGGCTGATGATTAGCAGCTCGGGCACGTACCTCCCAGTGAAAGCACAAAGAACGAGAGGACGCCACACTTTCAGACGAATGTTAGTTGCTCACGGACCAGGAGATTCCCAGAGGAGGAGCTCCACGGGTCGCCAGGGCGACTCTTGTGGCCGGCGTGGCGGTTTTGCTGGTGCCTTAGCACGCCAGTTCTTGGTGCAGAGTCCGGAGATTCCCGGGCAGAAAAGCACCATCAATCTTAACACCGCTGTTTTGGCCGGCTCAGTGGATTGCTCAGATTTCGGCGCAGGGAATCAACAAGTTGGACGTCAGAGACCCAGTTAGAAAGTTGGTAATTATAAAGACGACAGACGGACAAATATATAATGAAGGGAAGAAACCGGCGTAAAAAGGTAGAGAATACTCAAAATCAGAATGCCTCTCCCTCTACAGGGGATTGCAATTCCTCATCAGTAACGGAACAAGGCTTAATAGATTACACGTGTGTTCCAATAACAGAAGCAGGTTTCCAAACGTGGGTGATAAGAAACTTCTGTGAATTAAAAGAACTTGTTCTAACCCAATGCAAAGAAACTAAGAACCTCGAAAAAAGGTTTGACGAAATGTTAATGAGAATGGACAATTTAGAGAAGAATATAAGTGAATTGATGGAGCTGAAAAACACAACACGAGAACTTCGCGAAGCATGCACAAGTTTAAACAGTCGAATTGATCAAGCAGAAGGAAGGATATCAGAAGTCGAGGACCAGCTCAGTGAAATGAAACGAGAAGACAAGAATGCAGAAAAAAGGATGAAAAGGAATGAGCAAAGTCTCCAGGAAATATGGGACTATGTGAAAAGACCTAATTTACGTTTGATAGGTGTACCTGAATGTGATGAAGAGAATGAATCCAAGTTGGAAAATACTCTTCAGGATATCATTCAGGAAAATTTTCCCAACCTGGCAAGGCAGGGTAATATTCAACTCCAGGTAATACAGAGAACACCACAAAGATATTCTTCAAGAAGACCAACCCCAAGGCACATAATCGCCAGATTTATTAGGGTTGAAATGAAGGAGAAAATACTAAGGGCAGCCAGAGAGAAAGGTCAGGTTACCCATAAAGGGAAACCTATCAGACTTACAGCAGATCTCTCAGCAGAAACCCTACAAGCCAGAAAAGAGTGGGGACCAATATTTAACATCCTTAAAGAAAAGAACTTTCAACCCAGAATTTCCTATCCAGCCAAACTAAGCTTTATGAGCAAAGGAACAATTAAATCTTTTGCGAACAAACAAGTACTTAGTTCACCACCACCAGGCCTGCTTTACAAGAGCTTCTGAAAGAAGCACTATACATATAAAGGAACAACAAATATCAGCCTTTCCAAAAATATATCAAAAAGCAAAGAACTTGAACACAATAAAAAATTTACATCAACTAATGGGCAAAACAGCCAGCTAGCATCAAATGCCGGTATTAAACTTATATATATTTTAATTGGATAAAAAGCCAAAACCCATCGGTATGCTGCATCCGGGCCCATCTTACATGCAACAATACACAAAGACTCAGAGAGAAGGAGGAAGATTTACCAATCAAACAGAGAGTAAAAATAAACTAATAAACAAAAAGCAGGAGATGCAATTCTCGCCTCTGATAAAGTAGACTTTAAAGCAACAAAGATCAAAAGAGGCGAGGAATGACATTACATAATGGCAAAAGGATCAATGCAACAAGAAGAGCTAACGATTCTATAGATCAACGAGATAGAAAATTAACAAGGATATTCAGAACTTGAACTCAGACCCGGAACAAGTAAACTTAATAAACATTTATAGAACTCTCCACTTCAAATACACAAAACATACATTACCACCTCACACCTATTCCAAAGGTGACTATATAATTGGAAGTAAATCACTCCTCAGTAATCACATAGCATTTCATAGGTTTAAATTAAATATTGGTTGGCTGTTTGTTTGTTATCTTCTTCCCTTATTCCTTCCTGACTACATCATTAAGTATAATTATCAGTATAAAAGAGGTTTTCAAATCCCATTACTAAATTGCATTCTAGCCTGGGCAAGAAAGCAATACTCCCATTCTCTCTCCCTCTTTATTTTCCTTCTCCCTCCTCCCCATTCTCTCTCTCTCTTTCTCTTCCTTTTTCCTTCTTCCTATTCTCTCTCTCTCTAAAAAAAAAATATATATATCTATATTTATTTAATTTTTTTTCATTTTTTTTTTATTAAAAGAGGCTGGGCATGGTGGCTCATGCCTGTAATCCCAGGCCTCGGTGGGTCACCTAAGGTCAGGAGTTCAAGACATGACTGGCCAACATGGCGAAAACCCGTCTCTACTAAAAATACAAAAATTAGCCAGGCGTGGTGGTGCATGCCTGTAATCCTAGATACTCTGGAGGCTGAGGCAGGAGAATTGCTTGAACCCAGGAGGTGGAGGTTGCAATGAGCCAAGATTGTGCCACTGTATTCCAGCCTGGGTGACAGAGTGAGACTCCATCTAAAAAATGATAAAATAAGTTAAAAAGATTATAAACAATTTTATTTAAAAATTTTACTAGAAACTTAAAAAAATATAGAGATGGGGCCTCACTGTGTTGCCCAAGCCGTTCTTGAACTTCTGGATTCAAGTGATCCTCCCACTTCAGCCTCCCAAAGTGCTGGGTTTACAGGCATAAGCCACTGCACCCAGCCCTTATTTTTAAATTAAAAAAAAATTTTTGTGAGTCACGGTCACACTCTGTTACCCAGGCTGGAGTACAGTGCATGCAATGATTAGTCTTTGCCATGAAGTGCCATTATTAACATTCAATAGGCCTGCATATTTATTATTCTTATTAGAATAGAATGCTGCTGTGTCTCATTCCTCTTCCTGCATGTAGAAGGGTCAGGAGTAATTCACTCACCCAGGAGGCACACACACCCGTATTCCAAGCTACTTGGGAGGCTAAGATGAGAGGTTCATTTGAGCCCAGGAGTTGGAGGCTGCAGTGAGCTATGATCGTGCCACTGTACTCCAGTCCAGGCAACAGAGCAAGACTGCCTCTGAAAACCAAAAACAAAACAAAAAAAGAGTAATTCAGTCAATATTTCAATAAGTATTTTTTAAGCATACATTATGTGACAGGCACTGTGCCAGATACTTTGAATATCATGACATGGTATATCACTTATTTTAGTGAAGGAATGAAAGATTTAAAAACAAGCATGTAAATAATTAAGCAATACGTTCTCAATAAGTGCTCTGAAGAAAGTAAAATGGGTGCTGAGGTGGCAAAGGCCTGGGGGTGGTCAGGGGCCTAAGCGGTGAGAAGGAGCCAGTCAGGCCAAGATGTGTGGGGAACAGCATTTTGTTTATTTGAGGCAGGGTCTTGTTCAGTTGCCCAGGCTGGCAGTGGCACAATCATGGCTCACTGCAGCCTCCACCTCCCAGGCTGAAGTGATCCTCCTGCCTCAGCCTTCCAAGTAGCTGGGATTACAGATGCGTGCCACCACGCTAGGCTAATTTTTGTATTTTTAGTAGAGATGGGGTTTCACCACATTGGCCAGGCTGGTCTTGCACTTCGAACCTCAAGTGATCCATCCACCTCAGCCTCCCAGTGCTGGCATTACAGGCTTGAGTCACTGCACCTGGCCAAGGGAAGAGAATTTTAAACAGAGGAACCAGTAAGTGCAAAGGTCCTGTGGTGGGAACAAATTTGGCTGGGGTAAGATATGGAAATGCTTGTGAGGCTACAGGGAGAAGCAGGAGCCAAGGTGGGAGAGATAGAAATGAGCTAGAGCCCATGGGACCTTCCTGGCTACAGATTTCAGGGATCTAAGTGGGACAAATAGGAAATTACTGCCGGGTTTTACGAGTGGAGGAGAATGATCTGATATGGTTTTAAAAGCTCACTCTGGGCCACGTGCAGTGGCTCATGCCTGTTATCTCAAAACTTTGGGAAGCTAAGGCAGGAAAACTGTGGTCAGAAGTTTGAGACAAGACTGGGCAATACAGCAAGACCCGAGCTCTACAAAAAAGTAAAAAAAAAATTCTGGGTGTTGTGGTGCGTGCCTGTAGTCCCAGCTACTCAGGGGGTTGTCGGGGGGCTGAAGTGGGAGGATCACTTGACCCCAGGAGTTCAAGGCTGCAGTGAGCCATGCTCACAGCACTGCACTCCAATCAGGGTGACAGAGAAATACCCTGTCGCTAAAAGACAAACAGATCCACTCTGTGACTCCTGATCAGACACTAAGAAGGACACAACATCATTTTGTGGTTTCTCTACCCAAACTGCATGAGCTGTATCTAATGATGAGGAAGTATTAGAGAAATACAAATGAAAAGACAGTGTACAAAATACCTGGCCTATAAAATACTCTGCAAGGCCGGGCGCGGTGGCTCACACCTGTAATTCCAGCACCTTGGGAGGCTGAGGCGAGTCGATCACCTGAGGTTAGGAGTTCAAGACCAGCCTGGCCAACATGGTGAAAACCCATCTCTACTAAAAATACAAAAATTAGCTGGGTGTGGTGGCAGATGCCTGTAGTCCCAGCTACTCAGGAGGCTGAGGCAGGATAATCGCTTGAACCCGGGAGGCAGAGGTTGCAGTAAGCCAAGACTGCACCACTGTACTCCAGCCTGGGTGACGAGAGCAAGACTCCATCTCAAAAAATAAAAACTGTCATCCTTGTGCAGGGGCCATGCTATTCTCCTCTGTATCATTCCAATTTTGGTATACGTGCTGCCGCAGTGACCACTCGATTACCTATCCCAACATAATGAAACCCCATCTCTACTAAAAATACAAAAAATAAATAAAATAAATAAATAGCCGGGCATGGCGGTGCAGGCCTGTAATCCCAGCTACTCAGGAAGCTGAGGCAGGAGAATCGCTTGAACCTGGGAGGCGGAAGCTGTGGAGAGCCCAGATCGCGCCCATGCATTCCAGCCTGAGCAACAAAGTGAGACTCTGTCTCAAAAAAAAGAAGAAAAAAAATAGAACATGGCAGGTAAAGTCTTGTTTGACTCCTTTGCTCAGTTCCATCACACTCCTTTCTACCCTTTCTTGAAGGAATAACCGTCAGGATACGGTGTATAGATCCTTCAGTTAATTAAAAAAAATAAAATACATATATCCAATAACCAATATGCTTTTGTTCTATGTGTATTTGTAAAAATATTATATAAATGGCATTATGCTATAAATATAATGTGTGTGTGTGTGTGTGTGTGTGTGTGTGTGTGTGTATATATATATTCCCTCTAGGTAAAATTACATACAGTGTTAGGCTTTACATATTAATTTTTTTTTTTTGAGACAGTTTCGCTCTTGTTGCCCAAACTGGAGTGAAATGGTGCAATCTCAGCCCATTCTCCGCCTCCTAGGTTCAAGCCATTCTCCTGCCTCAGCCTCCCAAGTAGCTGGGATTACAGGCGCATGCCACCACGCCTGGCTAATTTTTTGTATTTTTAGTAGAATCGGGGTTTCACCATGTCAGCCAGGCTAGTCTCGAACCCGACCTCAGGTGATCCGCCCACCTCGGCCTCCCAAAGTGCTGGGATTACAGGCGTGAGCCACCGCGCCTGGCCTATGTATTAATTTTTGAAGACAGGGTCTTGGTCTGTCTCCCAGGCTGGAATGCAATGGTGTGGTCATTGCTCACTGCAGCCTGGAACTTCTTGGTTTGAGGGATCTCCTACCTCGGGCTCCCAGAGTGCTGAGATTACAGGTGGCCTAGACTTTATAAAGCTATTATCACTTCTTTTGTCAACATTATCCTTTTGACATCTATCTAACCTGTTCAAACAGATGACCATCTTTCCTTTTCAATGTTCTGCAGCATTAAATGTGCACATGCACGAGGCATGAGTTTCACTTCAGGGCCTCTCCCTAGAAACGGAAATCCAGGGTCACAAGCAATGGGCATTCCCGTTTTGCTGTTAGATTCTGCTCTCCCACCAGCAGCATCTGAGAGGTGGTTGGCGTTCCCCCGAGGGTCCTAGGGGAGCTCGGACTTGGGTTTCCAGTAGGCCGGTTCTCGCCCGCCTTGTGCGCAGTTTGCGTCACTGGGGTTCCTAGAGGACTCGCCTGCAAGTGTGCTCGTGACTGCAGGGCGGACCCCTCGGTCCCTGGGGCTCTTTCCCCACGGGGAACTCTTTTCTGAGGCGCTTGACTGCGCTGATCTGGGCCTCTATCTGTCTGCATGTCGGCAGGTGCACCCAGGAAGGCCCTGTGGGTCGGGGTCCCTGTAGCTCAACCTGGCCTGGGCTCTTCACAGCTTCAGTCCCACAGGGGGCTGGAAGCCTGAGCACTTCCTCATTCCGCCCCCGATGGTAACTAGCGCTGGAAGACCCGCCCATATTGCAAACAAAATCTCATCATTTTGTTTGTAGGACACGGCCGCCTTGGCTGCCGACCTATGAAACGCTCCGAGAAGGGGTGCTACGGCCGGGCGCGGTGGCTGCATCTGCAATCCCAGCGCTGTAGGACGCCGAAGAGGGCGGATCCCTTGAGGCCAGATTGGGAGACACAGTGAGATCCTGTGTCTCAATTAAAAAACCAAATTAGCCCGGATGTAGTGTGCGCTTGTAGTCCCAGCTACTCGGAGGCCCAGACGGGAAGATTGCGTGAGCCTGGCAGTTCGAGACCAGCCTGGGCGATACAGCGGGACTCCGCCTCAAAAGAAATAAGTACCGGTTTTCCTGGGTGGGCGCATCCCTCTCTGATGCCTCGCTCTCCAACTGCCCCTGGGCCTGGGGGCGTGAAGGCTAAGCTCTGGAGAGACAGAGGCGAGGGATGACTCTAGGAGACCGGCCTAGGACCCATTCATTCATTCATTCATTCGTTCTGTCACCTACCCGTCCTGAGCTCACCCGAGCGCCGCCCTACGCCCCAGGACCCCAAGTACCCTCACCCCACGGGGCGCAGACAACGACAGGCTGGCAAGCGCCTGGAAGCCGCGTGCCTGACCGCGTCTGCCCGAGCGAATCTCGCCTCCCGCCGGAGAGGCCGCAGGGCCGCGCCTGCCCGGCCGCGCCCAGCATCTCCCGCCCAGGAGCGCGCCGCCTCACTGTTGGCGCATGCGCGCCCGGGAGCCCGCCCTGGGTGTCAGCGCATGTGGGGCCCGCGGGTCGGCGCGCGTGCGCGCTCCCGCCTCGCCCTCCCACGCTGTCCACCGTGCCTACTGCCCCACCCTACGCTCTGGGACCGCGGGAGCGGCCGACCGAGCCGGGTTGCGTGCGTGCGCGCACGCGCGGGCCACGTGGGCGGGCGCCGCGCCGTCGCCCCGCCCCTTGTCACCCCGCCCCGCGCCGGCCCCGCCCCTGCCCGCGCGCCGGCGTCGGCTGCGTCTCAGGCGTTTGAATTGCGCTTCCGCCATCTTTCCAGCCTCAGTCGGACGGGCGCGGAGACGCTTCTGGAAGGTAGCGACGCGGTTGGCCGGGCAGGGCCGGGCGGGGACGAGGGCCGCGGTGGGAGGACAGGGGCTGCGGCCGGGGTCAGGGCCCGGGCTGGTGGCCGGCCCCGGGGTAGCGAGCGGCTGTGAGTAGGTGGGTGGCGCGGGCCCGGCCGGGCCGGGGCAAGAGACGGACGTGCGGTCGGCGCCCGCCCCCGCGAACCCCGGTTCCATCCTCCGCTCCCATCCCGGTCGCGGTCCCGGTGTCGTCTCCATCCCGATCCCTCCGTTCGTCGTTCCTCGGGTCCCGCCGCCCCGGATGCCGGCCCCGCCCGCCGCCTTCCCGCTCCCAGGCCCGGCCGCCATGGCGCCGCGGGCGGGAGGCCTTTGTGGGGCGGGCACGTGGGGCGCGGGGGGCGCGGGAGCGGGGCCGCCATGGGCTGCGGGGCCGCGCGAGCGCTCGTCTCCGTCCTCTGCCTCCGCAGGAACGCCGCGATGGCTACGCAGGGAGAGCCCCAGGTCCAGTTTAAAGTAGGTAACCCTGCGGGGCGGGAGGCGGCCGGGCCGGACCGCGTGCGCCTCGCGGGTCCCTCCTCCCGGCCCCACGATGGCTGTAGTGGGGCCCCGCATCCACATTCTTTGTTTTAAGTGGTGGCGGTTACAGTTCCGTGACTCTGGGATCTTGAGAGGCGAAGTGTTTCGGGTTTACTTCCAAAATGTGTTCTCCAACAGCTTGTATTGGTTGGTGATGGTGGTACCGGAAAAACGACCTTTGTGAAACGTCATTTGACTGGTGAATTTGAGAAGAAGTATGTAGGTACGTGCGGGAAAACGTCGTTTGTGGACATGTGTGAGAAGTGGGTAAATGCCTCCGCTCAATGGCATCGTTTCCGTTTCAGCCACCTTGGGTGTTGAGGTGCATCCCCTAGTGTTCCACACTAACAGAGGACCTATTAAGTTCAACGTGTGGGACACGGCCGGCCAGGAGAAATTCGGCGGACTGAGAGATGGCTATTATATCCAAGGTAAGCGTTTGTAACTTGCCGAACCGTTTGTGAGAGGTTTTGTGTACTTCAGTCTTCAAGGTTATAGAAAATCAGGTCTGTTCCAACAAACAGTGCTTAATACTGTAATGGGAATTGTGTCATTTTTGGGTTCAGAAATGTGAGCTTCAGGGAGTTGACCACCATTTTGGTGGCAGAGGAGAAAATTTCATGAAAGTTGTGTCATTTGCATGCTGTGTCATGCTAGGCATGGTTTAGAAAAAGCTCTGACTTACACTGGGTACATGTCATAGTTTAAAACAATAACGTGCTGTTACAGCAGTTCAGTATATGAAAACAGCTTCATGTATGTATTTTGGCGTAGTGATCAGTGATTATTTCTACTCCATTAAAAAACACCAGACACTAGACCAGAGAAGATAGGGATCTTAGCAAGTGTTACGCAAGACTAGCTGATTTCTTGTTAAATTGTTTGTACTAAGTTGCGGAGAGTATTTTTCTCAAATAGATTGATTTTAAAAATTGCAAGGAAAACGTTCATTATACCAAAAAGAGGAGTAAAGGAAATACTTGTCTCCCCTGGAACCTCGCTTTGCTAATAACACATTACTTGGAATCATTCCATGCCTTGCCTTTTCCTTTAGCATGTACGAATAAACGCAAGAATTTCCCCCAAAAAATCCTTTAACCAAAAAGTTGTGGTTTCTTGCCTTATCAACTATACCATAGCTATCCCTGCAGGTGAATATATAGACTTTATTTAGGTTTGTTACTATTTTTTGAGACAGGGTCTCTCTATGTGGCCCAGCCTGGAGTGCAGTGGTGTGATCTCACTTCACTACAGCTTCTACCTCCTGAGCCAAGCTGTCCTCCCACTTCAGCCTCCTGAGTAGCTGGGACTACAGGCACAGGCCACTATGCCTGACCAATTTTTTTTTTTTTTTTTTTTTTTTTTTTTTTTTTTTTGTAGAGATGGGGTTTCATCACGTTGCCCATTCTGGTCTCAAACTCATGAGCTCAGGTGATCCACCCACCTCGGCCTCTCAAAGTGCTGGGATTACAGGCATGAGCCACATCACTTGGCCTGTCTGGATTTAAGACAGGAATATTTCCTGGTATAGTCAGCCGTGCCATTTAAAGACCTTCTGAAGAATGTATTTCCAGGCCCTACCCTCAGAATGGCAGCTCGGTTCTCCAGAATCTCACTTATCATTAATCTACTTGAGATACTTTTTGGGATGAAGGTACTGTTAATGGTGAAGTATATCAGGGAGGTTTGACGGGGCAGCTCATCTTGCTTAGGAAGAATTGTGAATTAACATTTTTAGAATTGAAAGTGAAGGGAGAGAGCTAGGAGACTCAGTGAGGTCTAAGACTGTAACTAGTTGAATCCTAGACTGGTTCTTAGCATTCTTCACTTGTGTAGTAAACTAAGTGTATTAATTACCACAAATGTTCCTTTCAGCCCAGTGTGCCATCATCATGTTTGATGTAACATCCAGAGTTACTTACAAGAATGTGCCTAACTGGCATAGAGATCTGGTGCGAGTGTGTGAGAATATCCCCATCGTGTTATGTGGCAACAAAGTGGACATTAAGGACAGGAAAGTGAAGGCAAAATCCATCGTCTTCCACCGAAAGAAGAATCTTCAGGTGTGTGAAAATTAAAACTTCCTGAGTTATTTTTCTTAGAGGAGATGATACCTAAGGCTATGAAATTGACCAGAGTCTATATTATAGATGGAAATAATTTTATCTTTATACTATTTTTATTGTTTTTGAAGACTGATAGAGATGAGGTTTCACTGTTGTCAGGGTTGGTCAACTGAAGTGTGTGTGTCTTTTGTCGTTTGAGACAGGGTCTTGCTCTGTTGCCCAGGCAGGAGTGCAGTGGCATGAACATAGCTCACTGCAGCCTTGAACTCCTGGCTCAGGCAGTCCTCCCACCTCAGCCTTCTGAGTAGCTGGGACCACAGGCACTCACCACCAAGCCCACCTAATTTATTTTTTGTAGAGATGGGGT
Source organism: Aotus nancymaae (assembly GCF_030222135.1). Taxonomy (NCBI): domain Eukaryota; kingdom Metazoa; phylum Chordata; class Mammalia; order Primates; family Aotidae; genus Aotus; species Aotus nancymaae. Next base: position 2,239,855 of record NW_026988433.1, on the reverse strand, counting down.
CTTGCTCTTTTGTCCAGGCCTGATCTTGTACTCCTGGCCTCAGGCAGTCCTCCTACCTCATCCCCGCAAAGTGCTGGGATTACAGGCATGAGCTACCATGCCCCCACCAAGAATCTTTTTCTTATCTTGGAATGTTCTAGGAAAATCAACTTTAAAAACTAATTTTTACTTTTTTAAACAGTACTACGACATTTCTGCCAAAAGTAACTACAACTTTGAAAAGCCCTTCCTCTGGCTTGCTAGGAAGCTCATTGGAGACCCTAATTTGGAATTTGTTGCCATGCCTGCTCTTGCCCCACCGGAGGTTGTCATGGACCCAGCTTTGGCAGCGCAGTATGAGCACGACTTAGAGGTATTGTGGCCACTTTGCTGTCCAGGCTGTTCCGTTTGGCTTGTTTATTCCTGGCAGTTTTGATCTGGAGTGTTAACAGTTTTCCTCTCTTCTAGGTTGCTCAAACAACTGCTCTCCCGGATGAGGATGATGACCTGTGAGAATGAAGCAGGAGCCCAGCGTCAGAAGTCTAGTTTTATAGGCAGCTGTCCTGTGATGTCAGCGGTGCAGCGTGTGTGCCACCTCATTATTATCTAGCTAAGCGGAACATGTGCTTCATCTGTGGGATGCTGAAGGAGATGAGTGGGCTTCGGAGTGAATGTGGCAGTTTAAAATATACCTTCATTGTTTGGACCTGCATATTTAGCTGTTTGGAACGCAGTTGATTCCTTGAGTTTCAGATATGAGACTGCTGCAGTCACATCACAATATTCAGTGGTGAAATCTTGTTTGTTACTGTCATTCCCATTCCTTTTCGTTTAGAATCAGAATAAAGTTGTATTTCAAATATCTAAGCAAGTGAACTCATCCCTTGTTTAAAAATAGCATTTTGAAACCACTAAAATAGAGAAATTTATGCCGTGTTAATACTTGGATTGCCTTGCTATCACTTAATTTGAAATCTATTAGGTTAATTTCTCCCTATGTCTGCTTTTTATTTTTGTACATTTGAGCTGTGTCTCACACTCAGCATGACAGGTCAACAGACTCTTTGGTAGAAGAGTTAAACGGTGTAAATATTAGTGCAGTTAAACTAAAGCAGTGTCTGTTCCACCTTCATTTTGGCTAGGTAGGGTCATCTTGGGAAGAATCTGCTCAAGGTTTGTGACCTGTCAACAACAATGTGGTTTGTACATACCAAATAGATATTTTAAAGGTAATACTTGGTTTTGTTTTATGGCAAAAGTAATGTTTTGATAACTTCAAACAGGATGGAATGTCTGGATGGTGGGAGCTTGGGAATTCTTGGTGTTAAAAAGTATAAATTTTGCACTTTCTGTTTGAATGTCAGATGCTTAGTGTAAAGTTGATACTCAAGGAAAATGGTCCATGTTTACCCAGTTTTCAGGTACTCCCGGACTTTCAAGATGTCTTAACATTAAGTTCTTCAGCAGTACACACTATACTGTTTTTGTTTGTTTGTTTTTGTTTTTTTTAATCCTGAGGATTTGTAGGGCAGCACAGTGGAGCAGGACATGGGTGAAATACTAGGAGCATGGCGCAGTGGAGCAGTGGGGGGGACTTCTCAGTAACAGAACAGCTTGTGAAACTTTTTTATCAGACTAAACATTTAATTTATCTTGTATATTTTCCACATTTAAAGATGAATTAGATCTTTATCCTAATTAGGCGTTCGATCCCATCAATGCTATTCTTGTAGCAGTTAGCAATCTTAAAAATAAGAGCCGTTTTTTCCTCATACAGTTACTATAGTCCAGTTTACCAAAGTTTTCTTTAGGTGTCTGATTATCTGGAGATGATTACTTCCCTACCTTAAAAGGTGTAGAAAGGATCACTTAAATATATGGAAAAAGGTGAAGCTGAATACTACTTACTGTGTTAACTGGCAACAGTCCTCTAGTGTCTTAAGATCTGAATTGCTGTGTATGTGACACTGTATTCAGAACCAGCTTCTAACCAGCCTGTGTGAGATGGGAAGTTTTTTCCCGTAATTGGGATGAAACCTTTCATTCAGATACTTTGAACTTAAGGTGTATGTGTTGTTTGTAACCTTGTGTAGAATGCAAGTGGTGTTGACATTCTGGATCTTCTATGTAACAGTTGAAATTTGGAAGTGATGTCACTTACCTGTCTAACATGGTGTGGGAGAGATTTACAAGTCATTTATTGGAAGAATAATTGTTGCAAAATATATTGCTTCTACTTTGCCTGGATTTTCTGAATCATCTCTAGTATTGCTTTAGGAAATATGTTTGGTTAGCAGAGATTATTAACTTTTGTGGGGAGGGTGGGGAGGGGAGGGGAGGGGGTCAATTCTCTCCAGATTGTACAAATGGGAAAAGTCTGCTCTCCATTTTTTGAAGTCTGGTGTCTTAACGGGGGAGGCCTTAAAAGCTTAACACAAAGTGACTGCATACTAGTAACAGCTTGTTAGAGCAGAGTCACTAAGAAAAAGTTAATGCAGGGGTCTGTCTTGTCTGTATATAAGGTGAAGTAATCGGTAAATTGGTAAAGTGTTGAAGAGCAGTTTCAATTTGTGTGAGAGCCAGTTTTTTAAAACCTAGGATGGGGTTTTTTGATCATATCAATCATAAAATGTTTAGAAACATAAGACTATAAAACAGCCTCCAAAGAGGACTGGTTTCCTGGCTAACTTCACCTGGAGGAACTCAAGGACAGAGAATTTCAGATTTCTTTTGCAAAACAGATCAGGAACACAAAGTTACCTGCTGAGCAAATGGAATGAGGGAGGGATTCAGCTTTTCTTGCCAGCAGTCTGTCAGACATCGTGTATAATGTTTTCTGCCATGTTGGGGCTGCGGGTATCCTGCCCAGCAAGATAATACGAGACAAGCTCTCCCTGTTTAGGACAGCACCCATCCTAACTCCTTGCAGTACCTTTACCCTTCAAGCTGAGGGCATGGTGGGGAGGGAAACCACCTAACCACTTGCCTTTAGTTAAGGGATCAGAGTCCTGTTCAAAAAACAAATCTGATGTGTCTCCCCTGCCCCACGTTTGCTACCAGGCCCTGTACGCTCTGGTCACATGCATCCGGAGATGACACACCTGTGTGCATGCTGCTTTTCAGAACACTCCCCCTTCCCGAAGACAGTCCTACCAGTGAATGCTTTAGCTTTAGACTTCACTCTGGTTTTTTTACCTTAGGTGAGTCAGATGTCCGACTGGAGATGTCACAGACTTCCCTCTGCCCTAGTCAGCATGGCAAATCTGCAGTTGTAACTTCCCTTGCCTAGTCGAGTTGCCATGAAGGCCAGGGCCCTGTCTCTGCTCTTGTGTCCCCAGTGTTTATTAAATGTTCTGTGGGAACCTCAAGGAGGAGAACTTGGGGGTTAGAAATGGGGTGGGATTGATGGAGGTAGATGGAGAGGCGAGAACAAGATAGGGAGGGTCGCCCTGTGGCCACCACAAAGCCTCGTCATCCACTGAGTGAGCAGCCACTGCGAATGCCAGGCGCCAGCTCCACCCATGCTGGTGGGCTCTTCGAGGCAGAAGAGGATTCAGGGGCTTCTCCAGTAAGTGTGAGGTGTGAGCTGCAGTGGCTTTAGGGTCAGGCAGGTGGTCGTGCAGCGGCCGCCCCCCAGGCGTGAAGGATGGGACCCACATGGCTGGGAAGCGCAGCTCGGAAGCCAGTGGGCAGGGGAGCCGGGTGGGCAGTGCTGTAGGTCTCGGGGAGAGCGCTTGCTTTTTGCTTCCTCTCTCTCCCGATGTCTGACCTTTCCCCCAGCAAATGAAGAAGTCATACCTGCTGCATATTAGAAGTGTGGGAATTTGAGTAATTAAAAGACATGGTCGCCTCAGTTCCCCCCACTAGAGGTAACTTGTTGACATTTTGTCATATATCCTTTCAAATGTTTTCTAAAAAGGGGATTATACTGTAGCGCTCTTTTGTAACCATGCTTCACTTTTTATCATGGGCTTTTCTGTGTCAGTGAGTTTTACAGCGCTTTTCATAATTACTCAGTGATGCAGAGCGCAGCCGGGCCGTCATTTACTGGGACAGCCTCTGTGGTTCTTGTCAGATGGCGTTTCTGTCTCGTCCCACTCGTCTGCGTGCTGCTTGCAGAGTGGGTTTAACTCTTGCAGGGAAGATTATTTCCAGATGTGACGTCCCCATTCTTTTTCTTCCATGCGCTTCTCAAGCTGTTGTGTTTAATTTTTTTTTTTTTGAGTCAGAGTCTCGGTATGTCACCCAGGCTGGGGTGCAGCGGCAGGATCTTGGTTCACTGCAGCCTCAGCCTCCCAGCCTCAAGAGATCCTCCCTCCTCAGCCTCTTGAGTAGCTGGGACTACAGGTGTGCGCCACCACACCCAGTTAACTTTAAATTTTTTTGTAGAGACGGGGGTTTCACTATGTTACCCATGCTGGTCTTGAACTCCTGAGCTGAAGCAATCCTCCTACCTCAGCCTCCCAAAGTGCTGAGATTATAGACGTGAGCCACTGTGCTGGCGGCGTGTTCGTTCCTTTAAACTTCTGAGGGTGTGCCCTGCTTTGTAAATTCCTAATAGAATACCAAACTTATTTTTAAAAATAGATTATGTGTGTGTGTGTGTGTGTGTCTGTGTCTGTGTGTGTATCTGTGTCTGTCTCTGGGTATGGCTGTGTGTGTGTGTGTCTCGGTGTGTGTTTGTGGGTGTGTCAGTGTCTGCATGTCTCTGTGTGTGTCTGCATCAGTGTGTGTTTCTGGGTTTGTGTGTGTCTGTGTGTACGTCTGTGTGTGTGTGTCTCTGCATGTGTCTCTGTCTCTGTGTATCTGTGTGTGTCTGTGTGTCTCTGCCTGTCTGTGTGTGTGTCAGTGTGTCTGTGCACGTCTTTGTGTGTGTGTGTGTTGATTTTCACCACGTGGCTTCCACTTTGCATTCCCAGCTTTGGACATGGTGGCAGAGACAGAGCACATGCTGAATTACACACATTTTGTTACATGGCTCCCTTCATGCTGTTTATTCTATACTCTCACATTTATGGCCAGGCCCAGTGGCTCATGCCTGTAATCCCAGCATTTTGGGAGGCCGAGGCAGGAGGACCACTTGAACCCAGGAGTTTGAGACCAGCCTGGACAACATAGTGAGTCCCCTATCTCTAATTTTTTAGAAGTAAAAAAAAAATTTATATTAAAAAATCCACTTCTGTTTTCAGAGACGTGCAGGTGCAACGTATCCTCCTCCCCCTTCTCACAAATTCACATTCTGTGATGCTCCAATTTGGAGCTCAGAAAATATTGATTGGCGATGTTGGATTTGGACTATAGGAACAAATTATAGGGAAAAATAGTGTTAACCAAAGGAAAATGTCGTAACAAGGAGGAAACTGGAAGCTTAAATTGCAAAAATAAAAAGCACATAATGGTCCAGCTCCCAGTAGGCCCAAATATGAGAATACATTAGAGATCAGTTGATTAATTAGAGACGGCGTCTCTTTCTCATCCAGGCTGGAGCGTCATGGCGTGACCAAAGCTCACTGCAACCTCGACCTCCTGGGCTCAAGCCATCCTCCCTCCTCCCGAGTAGCTAGCAGCACCACGATGGCACCCCTACACTCCAGCCTGGGTGACAGTGAGACCCTGTCTCAAAAAACAAACAAAACCGAACCACGCTGCTCCAGTGTGGCCTCTCAACCAGTCACATCTACAATGACCTCTTTCCAAATAAAGGCACATTTTGAGATGAAAGGGATTGGGACTTGAACATGTCCTTTTGGGGGACACAGTTCCACCTACAGTTGTGAGTGTCTCCAGGCTTCTGATCTCTAGAAGCGTGTTGCGACATTCTCTTTGCTGTCTTGGGTTGCACGTGGGCAAGAGTGTCTCTTGGCTGGACACACAGACATACACAGAGCTGAATGGCTGGATCAAAAAGACATTTACAACACATGCCCACCCAAGGAATGTTACAACATGTCTCCCAGTTTGTAACTTTTCACTTAAAGTCTTCCTGATTCACAAAAGTTGTTAATTTTAATATGGTTCAATTTATTGATAGTTCTTTTAGTTCACGTTTTTATGTTTAAAACATCTTTTTCTATCCCATAGTTGATACCCGCGTTTTATACTAGGAATTTTTAAGTTGTGTTTTTGCCAGACGAACCTTGATTCATCAGGAGTTGGTTTTTGCATATAGTGTAAGATAGGGATTTTTTTTCTTTTTCTTTCTTTTCTGAGACAGGATTTCACCCTGTTTGTTACTCAGGCTGGAGTACAGTGGCGTAATCACGGCTCCAAATAAGCCATGTGGATAGACATCAAATCATTAATAACTTCAGCATTTCTGTGCGTAGAACCAGGGAAGTAATGTTTATAAATACATCGGAATCTTGAAATGTCTGCCCCTACTTTAGGCACGTTGAAATTGCTGCATTGAATTACGGAACTATAATAGAAGCCTCTACAACCTTTATTCTGAGTTTACTGATCCGCAGAGGATCAGAAAAAATAATGTATTACTATCTAGTGGAATAGTTGATCGTCACAGTGATAGTAGACCGTGACAATGATGTGTATTTAGTAGAATAGTTGACCGTGATGGTGGTAGATGACCGTGACAGGGATACATGTCTGATGTAACATTTGACAGTGATGGTGATAGGTGACCGTGACACTGACGTGTGTCTTGTGGAATAGCTGACCGTGGTGGTGGTAGGTGACCATGACAGTGATACATGTCTGATGTAACATTTGACAGTGATGGTGGTAGGTGACCGTGAAACTGACGTGTGTCTGGTGGAATAGCTGACTGTGATGGTGGTAGGTGACCGTGACAGTGACGTGTGTCTGGTGGAATAGGTGACTGTGATGGTGATAGGTGACCGTGATGGTGACAGGTGACCGTGACAGTGACGTGTGTCTGGTGGAATAGCTGACCGTGATGGTGGTAGGTGACCGTGACAGTGACGTGTGTCTGGTGGAATAGCTGACTGTGATGGTGGTAGGTGACTGTGACAGTGACGTGTGTCTGATGGAATAGGTGACCGTGATGGTGACAGGTGACCGTGACAGTGACGTGTGTCTGGTGGAATAGCTGACCGTGATGGTGACAGGTGACTGTGACAGTGACGTGTGTCTAGTGGAATAGGTGACCGTGATGGTGACAGGTGACCGTGACAGTGACGTGTGTCTGGTGAAATAGCTGACCGTGATGGTGGTAGGTGACCATGACAGTGACATGTGTCTGGTGGAATAGGTGACCGTGATGGTGACATGTGACCGTGACAGTGACGTGTGTCTGGTTGAATAGCTGACCGTGATGGTGGTAGGTGACCGTGACAGTGACGTGTGTCTGCTGGAATAGGTGACCGTGATGGTGACAGGTGACTGTGACAGTGACGTGTGTCTGGTGGAATAGGTGACCGTGATGGTGACAGATGACCGTGACAGTGATGTGTGTCTTCTGGTGGAATAGCTGACTGTTATGGTGGTAGGTGACCGTGACAGTGACATGTGTCTGGTGGAATAGGTGACCGTGATGGTGACAGGTGACCGTGACAGTGACGTGTGTCTGGTGGAATAGCTGACCGTGATGGTGACAGGTGACTGTGACAGTGACGTGTGTCTAGTGGAATAGGTGACCATGATGGTGACAGGTGACCGTGACAGTGACGTGTGTCTGGTGAAATAGGTGACCGTGATGGTGGTAGGTGACCGTGACAGTGACGTGTGTCTGGTGGAATAGCTGACCGTGATGGTGGTAGGTGACCGTGACAGTGACGTGTGTCTAGTGGAATAGGTGACCGTGATGGTGACAGGTGACCGTGACAGTGACGTGTGTCTGGTGAAATAGGTGACCGTGATGGTGACAGGTGACCGTGACAGTGACGTGTGTCTGGTGGAATAGGTGACCGTGATGGTGGTAGGTGACCGTGACAGTGACGTGTGTCTGGTGGAATAGGTGACCATGATGGTGACAGGTGACCGTGACAGTGACGTGTGTCTGGTGAAATAGGTGACCGTGATGGTGGTAGGTGACCGTGACAGTCACGTGTGTCTGGTGGAATAGCTGACCGTGATGGTGGTAGGTGACCGTGACAGTGACGTGTGTCTGGTGGAATAGGTGACCGTGATGGTGACAGGTGACCGTGACAGTGACGTGTGTCTGGTGAAATAGGTGACCGTGATGGTGGTAGGTGACCGTGACAGTGACGTGTGTCTGGTGGAATAGCTGACCTTGATGGTGATAGGTGACTGTGACAGTGACGTGTCTCTGGTGGAATAGCTGACCATGATGGTGATACGTGACCGTGACAGTGATGTGTGTCTGGTGGAATAGCTGACCGTGATGGTGGTAGATGACCGTGACAGTGATACATGTCTGATGTAACAGTTGACCATGATGGTGATAGGTGACCATGACAGTGACGTGTCTCTGGTGGAATAGGTGACCGTGATGGTGGTAGGTGACCGTGACACCGATGTGTGTCTGGTGGAATAGGTGACCGTGATGGTGGTAGGTGACTGTGACACTGATGTGTGTCTGGTGGAATAGGTGACCGTGATGGTGATAGGTGACCGTGATGGTGATAGGTGACCATGATGGTGACAGGAGAAAGCTATACTGTCTGTCTTCTCGGGAACATCTGTAGAGTATGTTTGGCTAATATTTCTCTTAATGCACATTGGAACCACGCCATGCTGTTCTCCCTAACCCTATTTGACAGCACAGTGCCTGGCACACACGACTTAGTAAAACATGAAGTAAAAAAAATTACCATTTTAATTGTAGTTTGGTGACATTTGGCACAGTCACAGTGTTGTGTGAACACAACTATCTAATTCCAGGACATTTGCTTCGCCCCCCAAAGGAAACCCCATGCTCATTAACCGTCACTCCCCTGTCCCCCTTTCCTCTGCCCCAGCAACCATGAATCTCCCTTCGATTTTTATGGATTGGCTTATTCTAGACATTTCATAAAAATGAATCCACGCAATGTGTAGCCTTTTGTGTCTGGCTTCTTTCATCAGCCTAATGTGTCCAAGGTTCATTCGCATTGCAGATGAATCACTACTTCATTCCTTTTTTCATTTTTTTAATTTTTAATTTTTGTTTGCAGAGACAGGAGTCTTGCTATGTTGCCCAGTGAACTCCTTGCCTCAAGCAATCCTCCCACCTTGGCCTCCCAAGGTGCTGGGATTACAGGTGTGAGCCACCCACCCAGCCTAACTTTTTTAAGTTTAATTTTTTAACTAGGAGGCGAAACAATTTTATTTTGCAGTTGTCTTTAAAACCACAAAGATACCTATTTTCTTCATATACAAACAGTACAGATACCTACACATTTTAGAAAATGATTATACAGATGCTCGCCAAGAAAAATGTATTCCATGATCTGGTTTCAGTGAGGTTGCTTGGAAAAAACTCACCTCTGGACTGATTCCTAAAACACAGCATTCCACCGCTCTGCAACTTTTGTTCAAAGTATTTATTATTGTCATCAGCATGTGGTGCCTGCCTTCTTACGTATTTGATAGTACATACATAGGCTGGCTTGTCACCTAATGTTCCATTGGTTTATCCTCCTTTTCTGCAGGTTCATCAGCAGGCTGAGCAGCTGTGCCTTTCTCTGTGGCCTTTCTTCAAGGCCTTCCAGGAATGGAGACACATCATCATCATCATAGATTGTAAACTCCAAGTCTTTACCAACAGTTCCAATGGAAACATTCTTTGTAGTTAGGTCCTGTTCTGCAGGAAGTGTCTCTTTTATTTTTTTGAGACGGAGTATCTCTCTGTCGCCCAGGCTGGAGTGCAATGGCACAATCTCGGCTCACTGCAACCTCTGCCTCCCAGGTTCAAGCAATTCTCCTGCCTCAGCACCCCCTAGTAGCTGGGATTACAGGTGCGCACCACCATGTCCAGCTAATTTTTTTTGTACTTTTAGTAGAGAAGGGTATCACCATGTTGGCCAGGCTGGTCCTCAAGCTCCTGACTTCAGGAGATCCACCTGCTTCGTCCTCCCAAAGTGCTGGGATTACAAGCATGAGCCACCAAGCCCAGCCGGAAGTTTCTCTCTTAAGGCACGCAGACCATGTTTAGCCAGTTCCTTTAAATTGCACTCCATAAATTCAGACATATGTCTCTCCAAGTTAGTACGAGCTGATTGCGAACAGGCTCCAGTGGACATAGCTCTGCAGTCAAAATAGTTACCAGATAGACAGGTCTGGAAAACGTGAGGACCCATATCATCATAACCAGCAATAAGCAGCCCAACACCAGATGATCTCTGGCCGTATCGATGTGTTGGTGTCTGGGTCTTGCTTCCAATTAGAGATAGAACATGAGACACAGGAAGTGGTCTATCAATACAAATCGGGAATCCAAATACTCCTCGTGCATAAAATATATAACAGTCAGCCCAGGCTGGCCTTGAACTCTCAAGCTCAAGCAATCCACCTGCCTCGGCTTCCCAAAGTGCTGGGTTTACAGGCACGAGCCACCGAGCCTGGCCCAGTTCTACTTTTAATACGCTCTCCATATGCCTCCTTTGAATCCTTTCTGAAATTGATATGTAACAAAATTCAGTCATGTGCACAAATACCTTTTCTTCATTTTGATAGTTGTACTGTATTGACGTTGCCAGAACACACAGCTGTGACATCATGACGTCACTCTCGCCCTTCCAGGCATTCGTCTTAATTCTGCACGGACATGTATATTTAATGCTAACCAGCAGCCTTTGCTGTCTCTCCAGTCATTCATATCGTCTGAACAGCAGCATGGGATTAGCCATTTGGGGTTAATTTTCATACATATTGTGCCATTTCAATACCTAATTTCAGTCTTTTTTCATTTCAGGAAAAACTTCTCAAAATATAGTGTTTTTTTGAGACGGAGTCTCTCTCTGTCCCCAGGCTGGAGTGCAGTGGGTGGCCTCTGCTCACTGCAACCCCTGCCTCCCAGATTCAAGTGATTCTCCTGCCTCAGTCTCCTGAATAGCTGGGATTACGGGCACACGCAACCATGCCTGGCTAAGTTTTGCATTTTTTTGGGGTTGAGATGGGGTTTCTCTATCCCTGACCTCAAGGGATCCACCTGCCTTGGCCTCCCTAAGCGCTGGGATTACAGGCTGGAGTCACTGCAGGCCCAGGTAAACATTGTACTATTATTTTGCATTACTCCCTTGGTTTTCCTCTTCAGCAACTCCTGTCAAATTTATATTAGTAGATCTTCTTTTCTGATCTTTTGTACTTATTCCTCATTTTGAATTTGTTTCATCTTATCATTTGTTTTTAAATTCAGTTTTATGGAGGGATCATTGACATACACTAAACGCAGATATTGATGGTGTAACCTTTGTTTTTGAGGTGCACGTGGAGTTTCATATCCATGACACTCCAGGTAGCAGCTACTTCTATGACTCCCAAAAGTTTCCTGTGCCCCCTCTATATCCATCCCTACCTCCACCTGTCCCCAGGGTGTGCTCTCTCACCTTTCTCATCCCCAGGATCCGGTTTCTGTCATTATATGCTAGTTTTCATGTTCCAGAAATTTATACAAATAGAATCATACAGTATATGCTATTTTTCTTTTCTTTTCTTCTTCTTCTTTTTTTTTAAATTTTGAAGACAGAGTCTCACTGTCACCCAGTCTGGAGGGCAGTGGCGTGATCCCAGCTCACTGCAACCTCCCCCTCCTGGGTTCAAGCCATTCTCCTGCCTCAGCCTCCAGAGTAGCCGGGATTACAGGTGCCCACCACCACGATTGGCTAATTTTTGTATTTTTAGCACAGACAGGGTTTCGCCATGTTGGCCAGACTGGTCTCAAACTCCCCACCTCAGGTGATCTGCCCGCCTCTCCCTCCCAAAGTGCTGGGATTACAGGCGTGAGCCACCGCACCCAGTTAAGTATATGCTACTATCCTCTCTGGCTTCTTTCACTCTGTGTGATTCTGAGATTCAGCTATGCTATCACTTGTGTCGGTAACTTGTCTTTTAATTGCTGAATAATATCCCAGTATATGGATACGTCGCCCTTCCTTTATCCAGGAAGTGCCTGTCCACTTCATTTGATGGCCATTTCAGGTTTTCCCAGTTTTTGGCTATTAAAATACAGCTGTGAGGAATATTTCCTTACCAGTCCTTATGTGGGCATATGTTTATTTTCCTCTGGAACAAGTCTGAAATGACTGGGTCATATGGTAGTGTATGTTTACTATTTCAAGAAAGAAAGTCCTAGGCCGGATGCAGTAGCTCACAGCTGTAACCCCAGCACTTTGGGAGGCTGAGGCGGGTGGATCACGAGGTCAGGAGTTCAAGACCAGCCTGACCAACATGGTGAAACCCCGTCTCTACTAAAAATTCAAAAATTAGCTGGGTGTGGTGGTGCACACTTGTAGTCCCAGCTACTTGGGAAGCTGAGGTAGGAGAATCGCCTGAACCCGGGAGGTGGAGGTTGTGGTGAGCCGAGATCATGCCACTGCACTCCAGCCTGGCCACAAGAGTGAAAGTCCGCCAGAGAGAGAGAGAGAGAGAAAGACAGTTCTATTTTTTCTATTGCCACCAGCACTGTGTGACAGTGCCTATTGTTACCAGCTGTGTGGTGGTGTCCGTCCCCATGGTGGTTTTAATTTGTATTTCCCTGATGATGGCGGGGAACATTTTTTCTTTTTCTTATTTTTTATTGTTTTTGAGATGAGTGTTGCTCTGTCACCTGGGCTAGAGTGCAGTGGTGGGATCTCAGCTCACTGCAACCTCTGCCTCCCAGGTTGAAGCGATTCTGCTGCCTAAGCCTCCCAAGTAGCTGGGATTACAGGTGCCTGCCACCATGCCCAGCTCATTTTGTATTTTTAGTAGAGACAGGGTTTCACCATGTTGGCCAGGCTGGTCTCGAACTCCTGACCTTAAGTGATCTTCCCACCTTGGTCCCCCAAAGTGCTGGGATTACAGGTGTGAGCCACTGCACCCAGCCAGAGCAAGATATTTTAATTTCGATGAAGTCTAGTTAATTTTTTTCTCTTGTGGTTTATACCATATCAGTAAGATTTTCTTCTTGTCCTCGAGACTCATAGTTCTGGATTTTACATATACCTCTGTGATATGTTTTGTATTAAACTTGTATATGGCGTGAGGCGTTATGAGTCATTTTCCCCCCACATGAGTATCCAGTTGATACAGCACCATCCGTTGAAAATAATTTTCTTTCTGTGTTAAATTACCTGGAAGCTTGTTGAAAATCAGTTGATGAAATATATGTGGGTCTGTCCTAAGCGTGTGAATTCTGTTTCACTGATCTCTGTGACTATCTTTCTGACACGGTGTTTTGATTTATGTAGTAGTTGTTGTTGATGTTTGTTTGAGATGGGGTCTTATTTTTTCTCCCAGGCTTGGGTGCAGTGGCATAATCTTGGCTCACTGCAGCCTTGATCTTGCAGGCCCAAGTGATCTTCCCACGTCAGCCTCCCAAGTAGCTGGGACTACAGGTGTGCACCACCATACCCAGCTAATTTTTGTATTTTTTGGCCTCCCAGAGTGCTGGGATTATGAGTGTGAGCCACCACACCTGGCCTTGATTTATGTCATTTTAAGCCTCGAAGTCAGGTAGGTTAAGTATTTCAGCTTTTTTTTTTTTTAAATGACTGAATTTGTTGGGCATAGTGGATCATGCCTGTAACCCCAGCAACTCAGGAAGCCGAGGTGGGAGGACCACTTGAGGCCAGGAGTTTGAGACCAGCCTGGGTAACATAGGGAGATCCACCTCTACTAAAATAATTAAAAATATGGTCAGGTGCGGTGGCTCACGCCTGTAATCCCATCACTTTGGGAGGCTGGTGTGGGCGGATCACTCGAGCTCACAAGTTTGAGACCACCCTGGGTGACATGGTGAAACCCTGTCTCTACAAAAAAATACAAAAATTAACCAGGCATGGCCGTGGGCACCTGTATTACCAGCTACTTGGGAGGCTGAGGTGGGAGAGAGCATGAGCCTGGGAGGCAGAGGTTGCAGTGAGCTGAGATCGCACCACTGCACTCCAGCCTGGGAGGCAGAGGTTGCGGTGAGCTGAGATTGCACCACTGCACTCCAGCCTGGTTGATAGAGCCAGACCTTGTCTCGAAAATAAATAAATAAACAAACAAACATGATGGATTTGAGTCCCAGCCCTAGACCTTATTCAACCTTAATTTCTGCCTTACTCCAAATACAACCACACCGGGAGTTAAGGCCCCAGCATAGAATCTTGGTGACAGAGACCTTCAGTGCGTAACGGCTGCACAGGACGTACAGACGCCCCAGCCCTGCAGGGCTCCCTGGACTCCTCACAGCAGCCTCTCACCTTGCTCTTTGCCTCCACGGAGAGCTTGCTAACTTGTTCGGGTTCTGCTTTCAGGAACTGCAGACTCCCTGTTGTCTATTTATGCCTTCTCTACCAAGATGCTGGTGCAAAAATTCCACCTGCAAAATATCATTGCCAAAACACTGAATCCATCTTTTAAACTACAAATTCATAGGAATATAGAATCTGAAGGATTAGGTTAAATTACACAAAATCAGCAAAGTCCAGAATGCGCACAACTCAATAGAACAGTGATTTCCTTCTGGAAAAACTACAGCAAAGAGCAAGGGTGGCATTGTGAAACTGTAGCTTCGAAGGGACTTGAGAGCCTCGCGAATTGAAAGCCATCTCTGGATCTAGTTTGGATCTTGATTTTAACAGAGAAGGAAAATATTTGCTAGATAAGTAAATTTGAGGACTATATTTGATGATTCTAGGAACTGTTAATTTTTTGTGTGCTAATAATTTTTTTAAAGGTCTACTTTGGTATATGTTTGAAAATGTCTGTAATAAAAAACTCATTGACCAGCCTGAGCAATATGGTGAGACCCAGTCTCTGCAAAAAATACAAAAATTAGCTCGGCATGGTTGCGTGTGCCTATAGTCCCAGCTACTCGGGAGGCTGAGGTGGGAGGACCCCCTGAGCCCAGGAGGCAGAGGTTGCAGTGAGCTATAGTTGCACCAAGTGACAGAATGAGACCCTGTCTCAAAAGAAATAAACAAATAAAAACAACAGCAACAAAAACCGAAAAACGTTTCACAGCAGTCGATGGTAATTAATAGATCTCCCGTTTTATCTATTCATCAGTGACTGACCCGGTTTCATGTGTTCATCAGTTATTGTGACGTGCTCCTGGGCTTCTCCTATTACACCTGCACTTGTCAGGTGTGACTGTCTTGTGCAGAATGGCTTCCCTTCATCAACCGTTTGGTTAGCCTACAATACAGTTCGCATAGAACACACAGAATTGAGACTTGAATTTTTTCCTTATCAATTTTCTGGATACTGATTTGGTGCCCTGGTCACTTCCAGAAGTGGCTGGTGAGTATCCCCCTTTTCAGTCTCATTATGTGCTCACAGACTTTTATATATTTGGCGTGGTTCCACATATAGGAATCACTGTTTTCTTTTTTTTCTTTTTTGAGATGGAGCCTCACTCTGTTGCCCAGTGGCAGGATCTCGGCTCCCTGCAACCTCCGTCTCTGGGGCTCAAGTGATTCTCATGCCTCAGCCTCCCAAATAGCTGGAATTACAGGCATGCACCACCACGCCCAGATAATTTTTTTGTATTTTTAGTGGAGACGGGGTTTCACCATGTTGGACAGCTGGTCTTGAACTCCTGACCTTAAGTGATCCACCCGCCTCGGCCTCCCAAAGTGCTGGGATTACAGACATGAGCCACCGTGATCACACCGCTGCACTCCAGCCTGGGCAAAAGAGCAAGACTCTGTCTCAGAAAAATAATAATAGGCCAGGCGTGGTGCTCATACCTGTAATCCCAATGTCCTGGGATCATCGTACACGTTTCTGGCTCCAGACTAAATATCAGAGTTTCCCCAGCAAGCCCCGAGTCTTGTTAAGGAGAAATGCTCTCCAGAGACAGAGGTGGGAAACAGTTTTTTTTTTTGAAAGGGAAAAATATTAATAAATCCTCGGATCTTTTGAATTCATTTTTACAGCAGCATAGGTATTATATCACATTATATTATATTCCAGGATATGTCCAATCAGACCCTCTTGAAGAACATGTGGGTTATTTCCAGTCTTTTGTAGTGAAAGTTGATACGGAATCGCTCTGTGTCCGCACCCGCATTTCACCTCGAATTGTAATAATCCCCACGTGTCAAGGGCAGGACCAGGTGGATGTAGTTGAATCACAAGGGCACTGTCCCCCAGGCTGTCGTCGTGACGATGAGTGAGTCTCACAAAATCTCGTGCTTTTCTAAGTGTCTGGCATTTCCGCCTTCGCTCGGCCCTCATTCTCTCTCCTGCTGCCCTGTGAAGAGGTGCCTTCCGCTATGATTGTAAGTTTCCAGAGGCCTTCCCAGCCATGCAGAACTGTGAGTCAATTAAAGCTCTTTTCTTTTCTTCCTTTTTTCTTGTTTTTTTTTGAGATGGAGTTTTGCTCTTGTTTCCGAGGCTGGAGTGCAATGGTGAGATCTCAGCTCACCACAACCTTCGCCTCCTGGGTTCAAGTGATTCTCCCACCTCAGTCTCCCAAGTAACTGGGATTACAGGCATGCACCACCACGCCTGGATAATTTTTTGTATTTTTAGTAGAGACAGGGTTTCTCCGTGTTGGCCAGACTGGTCTTGAACTCCCAACCTCATGTGATCTGCTCACGTTGGCCTCCCAAAGTGCTGGGATTACAGGTGTGAGCCACTGCTCCCGGCCAATTAAACCTCTTTTCTTTATGAATTACCCAGTCTCGGATATCTCTTCATAGCAGTGTGAGAATGGACAAATACAAAGTCTTGTGCACTTATAATTTCATACTGTTGTGCCAAAGCAGCTTTGTAGCAGAAGTGAGACGGGGGTCAGAGGGTAAAGGGGTGTTTAATTTGGCTAAATATTGCCCAATTCTTCCCTTTAGGGGTCATAACCATTTTCATTCGCACCAGCAACATATTCTGTTTTGGCCAAGATAATTTTTAAAAATTTATACAACTTAAAACTTTTCAGGACCAGATGGAATAACTCATGCCTGTAATTCCAGCACTTTGGGAGACTGAAGTGGAAAGATCTTTGAGGCCAGGAGTTTGAGGCCGGCCTGGGCAATGTAGCAAGGCCTTGTCCCTAAAAAAAAAAAAATTCTCATGAAAGCGTCGATTTCCATTTTCTCTCGAGGAATGAGATTATTTGGCCACGCCCATTTCCGTGTGGAGGGACAGAGTCCAGCAGATCACGAGACTCCGGCTTCTGGAAAACGTGGGCTTGCTTGCTCACACTTGGTGTAGGCGCCAGTTTAGGGGCATTTCAGTTTGTGAGTTCTTGTTATAAGTTGCACTTTGCCATTTACCTGTGAATGAGACACTCATATCTCTGCTCTAACGTTGCTTACGTGTGTGTACATGTGCATGAATGTGTGTGTGTGTGTGTGTGTGTGTATGTCTATAGAGGGGGCTGAGCACACTTTATAACATGTTTATATAATGTAGAAATCGTTAGCCTGGGCAATATGGTGAAACCATGTCTCTACTCAAAATACAAAAATTAGCCAGGCATGATGGTGCTCACCTCTAATCCCAGCTACTTAGGAGGCTAAGGTGGGAGGATGGCTTGAGCCTTGGAGGTCGAGGCTGTAGGGAGCTGTGATCGAAACACTGCACTTTAGCCTGGGCGACAGAGTGAGACCCTGTCTCAAAATAAATAAATAAATAAATAAGCTATTTGGTTAAATTTGTAATGCTTTCCCCAGAATTTTATAAATCATTTGCATTGTAGAGAAATCGATTCGAGTTTGAAATAGCGGGAGTACTTGCCCTGCATCTTAATGAGGCCAGCATGGAGGGAAAGGCGAGGGTGTGGGTTCTGTGGCCTGACCTTGGAGGCTGAGGGCACCTGGGGTTTTGTGTCTACCAACCGAGGATCACTGCAGGGGCTGAGGAGGGGGGGACGACGGTGTTCCCCAGAGGCAACATCGCTGCTGAGACGTTGAGAAAGATGGAAACTGGGCTGGCTCGGGAGTCTTCTACAATTAAATCACCCAATATTTAGTCCTATTACATTGTCACAGTGCTCTAGTTTAATAAAGCTCAATATGTGTCATAGGAGGGCCTTGTTAGCCGAAGATAATTGGTATTAAAAGTAGTCGAAAAGTGTCCACTCAACACAGGACGGGAATCTCAGAGTGACAATGTGACAGGTTTTGTATCTGATGCTATGGATTTTATAGTTGAAATGATATGCTGATTCTTGGAACAAAGCAAAAAACGAACTGCGTTCATTTGGGAGGAACGTAATTTGTACGGTAGAATTAGATTATTCTTCAATTCATACTTGACTTTCACAGCATAATCAGAACAGATTTGTATGAAAATACTTCAGGGCTTCATCAGTTTCCTGGAGTGCCTTCTTTCAGCTTCAGTCCCCAGAATATTCTCTTATGGACAGTGATTGTCCTCAGGGACATTTGGGCAATTCTCCCAAGGGACCTTCTGTTGTTTTCTTTTCTTTTTTTGGGACACGGTCTCACTCTGATGCCCAGGCTGGAGCGCAATGGTGCTATCTCACCTCACTGCAACCTCCGCCTCCTGGGCTCAAGCCATCCTCCCACCTCAGCCTCCTAAGCAGCTGGGATTACAGGGTCTCACCACCACACCTGGCTAATTTTTGCTTTTGTAGAAACAGGGTTTCGCCATGTTGCCCAGGCTGGTCTTGAACTCCTGAGCTGAAGCAATCTACCTGCCTTGGCCTCCAAAAATGCTGGGATTGCAGGTGTGTGCACCCGGCCCCAAGTGATCTTCTGTTGCAGGATTTGCAATGTCTCTTTTAACTGATTTAACTCCAATTCCATTCATCAGAGAGGGCCAGCATGACCAAGGCCCGATTTTGACTCCCTGACTTGGATGATAGCTGCCAGCATGGGGCGGGGGAGATGCTTCGGAGCTGTTTTGCAAGTGGTCAATAGTGAATGGCGTTGAGTCTTGGTGACTGCTGCCTCCTCTTGCAACCTCAAGGAGGATGTTTGGATAATGAGAAGCTATGTGTCATCGGATTCTTCTGATAATCCTGATAACCAGCCAAGGTCCCACGGCCAGGACACACGGGACGTCGTCCACCCCGTACCTATGAGCCTCTGTGACACCACTAGGCCCAGTGCTGCCGTAGGTGAAAAGAGGGATATTTTTAGGTCAATCAACAATGTTAACATATGCATCTATTTTAAAAGTCTTAAAATTATTATTATTGGCTGGATGCAGTGGCGCACACCTGTAATCCCAACAATTTGGGAGGCTGAGGTGGGTGGATCACTTGAGGTCAGGGGTTCAAGGCCAGCCTGACCAACATGGCGAAACTAAAGATAAAAAAAATTAGCCGGGTGTGGTGGCAGGTGCCTGTAATCCCAGCTACTATGGAGGCTGAGACACGAGAATGACTTGAACCCAGGAAGCAGAGTGAGCCAAGATTGTGCCACTGCACTCCAACCTGGGCAACAGAGCAAGATTATTCAATCTCAAAAAATTACTATTATTATCTTCTTTTGAGACAGAGTCTCGCTCTATCGCCCAGGCTGGAGTGCGGTGGCACAATCTTAGTTCACTACAACCTCCACCTTCCAGGTTCAAGCGATTGTTGTGTCTCGGTCTCCTGAGTAGCTGGGATTACAGGTATGTGCCACCACACCCGGCTGATTCGTGTATTTTTAGTAAAGATGGGGTTTCATCATCTTTCCCAGGCTGGTCTCAAAACTCATGAGCTCAACTGATCCACTCACCTCAGCCTTCCAAAGTGCTGGGATTACAGGTGTGAGCCACTGCGCCTGGCCTATTATTACCTTTTTGAGACAGGGTCTTGCTCTGTCACCCAGGCTGGAGTGCAGTGGTAGAATCATGGCTCACTGAAGCCTCGACCTCCTGTCTCTACAAATCTCTTGTAGAGTCAGGGTCTGGCTATGCTGTCAGGCCCGTAATCCCAGCTACTCAGGAGGCTGAGGCATGAGAATGACTTGAACCCAGGAGGCAGAGGTTTCAGTGAGCCGAGATGGCGCCACTGCACTCCAGCCTGGGCAACAGAGCAAGACTTCATCTCAAAAAAAAAAAAAAAAAGGAAACGAGGGATCTGTCTGTATTTTCTACAGTCTGGAATTATTTAAGGAATTTATCTGACTTCAACCTTGTACTTGAGGCATAAAATATTTGTGTCAAGTGATCTTGAATGATGAGGACTGCAGATGGTGGGAAGGAAAGGTCTGACCTGAACGTTCTTACAGAAGAAAAGCCGTCAGTGTCTGGCGTTTGACGTTCTCCAAGCAGACGGGCGAATCCTCAAGCTTCTAAAGTTTGTGGGGGAGGCAAAATAATGCTGTTTCCTTCTCTCGAAAAAAGTCAGCAAGGAGCGTGAGGGTTCCTGCTTGGTAGCGTAGCCACATACCCCTCTCTGAAGCTCTCAGCTTCTCTGTGAAAGCGTTCATGGCACTGTGCCTCTCTCCGCTTTGAAAACCCCATTCTCAGTGTGAGCCTTTTAATGATGGTTGTTAAATAACAATTTATGCCAGAAATTTCTTTTTCTTTAGTGAAAAAAGAGAAGAAAGAGAAACCTCCCTTGGGAGCAGAGTTGTACTTTGAAAATGTCTCACCCTAAGACAAGCTTTTTTTTTTCTTTTTCTTTTTTTTGAGACAAGGTCTCACTCTGTCACCCAGGCTGGAGTACAGTGGCGTGATCTTGGCTCACTGCAGCCTCAACTTCCTGGGCTCAAACAATCCTCCTGCCTCAGCCTCCTGAGTAGCTGAGACTACAGGTGCAGGCCACTGCACCTAGCTAATTTTTTTTTAAATTAGTTTTTGGTAGGGACAGGATATCACTATGTTGCCGAAGCTGGTCTTGAACTGCTGGCCTCAGCTGGTCCAAGAGTAGTTATCTCAGTTGATAGTTCACAGTCAGTTACATCCCCTTTCTCACTACTGCACTTGACTAGTCTTACAGACATATTAAATACATATATTTTTTACAAAAAGAACTGACTTCAAGTAATCCTTCTGCCTTGGCCTCCTAAAGTGCCAGAATTACAAGCATGAGCCACCGGGCCTGGCCTAAGACACTCTGGAATGTAAGGGTGTGTTTAAATAGGAAAGTGGAGGTGGGGACTCAGTTCCTAGACGGGTCCCTGAATATATTATCGAAGCGGGGGTAGAGTTAGTTTTGAAAGAGTTGGGCCAAATCATGCCACTCATCACTCCTAACGGCATCTGATGGCACTTAGAGTGAAACATACACGTCTCCCGGCACTTCCGTTTCCTCTCACCTTCGCCTCCACGTTGCTCCGGCCACAGCCTCATTCTGTCTGGAACAGTTCTTAAATATGCCCAGCTCATACCCTTCTTGGGATCTTAAGATGTTTGATCCATCTGCCCAGAAGGGTTTTGCTCCAGGCTTTTGAGTGGCTGGTTCCTGCTGACTGTTGGGATCTCTGCTCAGACGCCCTTTCCTGGCCACCCTCTCTTTAGGATTGCCACTCACTGCACCAGAGCCTTCGGGCTTGTTGACTGCCTTAGCCCTCACATTGAGATTGTGGTTGAACAAACAGATCCACTCACAGGGTGACTGGTACGTACCAGCCCGTGTGGCACGCCCCAGGAGCAAGGTGCTTTGAGAGGGCTGGCAGCCCATTACAAAATGGTGAAAACAGTATTTATGAAAGCATATTAAACTACCAATATTTCAATATTTTGACCTATAAATGGCATGTCTTAGTCTCTCTGGGCTACGGTAAATCTAATGGTATAAGTACCATTAAACTGGGTGACTTATAAACAACAGGAATTTATTTCTCAGAGTTCTAGAGGCTGGGAAGTTCAAGACCAAGGCATGGGCAGGTTCAGTGTCTGGGGAGGGACCACTTCCTGGTTCAGGGATGACGACTTCTTGCTGTGTCCTCAAGTGCGGGGAGGGTAAGGCAGCCCTCTGGGGTCCCTTTTATGGGCACTAATTCCAATTGTGACGGCTCCACCCTCATGACCTAATCACCTCCCAAACACCCCACCTCCTGATATCATCATCTTGGGGGTCAGGATTTTAAAAGATGAATTTTGGGGGGAACACCAATATTCAGGCTATAGCATGCCAATTTCCCATGTTTGATCCTGATAATCTGGCATCTTCCTGGGTCTTTGTTGAAATGTTTCTCACTAATAGTCTCACCCGGAACACAGCTCCTTCCCACCCAAGTATATGATTCTACCAAAGCTTACTCTACCTCCTCCCCAAATTTTTGACTTTTTTTTCCTTTCCCCTCAACTAAACTGGTCATTTTTAGTTTGGTCAATCTCAGATAGCCATGAGGAGTAAAGCAATCAGAAACAATTCGTCTGAGTAGGCGAAACCATTGACAGCTCTTCGTTCCTGCTTCCTATGGAAGTATTGGCTTTTAAGAAAGGTTCTTGGCACCCTCATATTAATGTTTAATTGACACAATTTAAGACACTTTAATAAAGTGAAAACAAATAGTTCAGATTGGATGGCTGTATTTATCAGGATTTTTTTAAATTGCACATGACAGAAAATCTAAATCAATGTGGCTTAAATACAAAAAAGTATCCTGGACAGGTGTGGTGGCTCATGCCTATGACCCAAATACTTTGGGAGTCTGAAGCAAAGGATCACTTGAGCCCAGAAGTTTGAGACCAGTCTGGACAATATAGGGGGACCCATCTCTACAAAGTTAACAGAAATAAAGAAATACATACATAAAAACAAAACCAGAGTATTTATTTACATACAGTGAGAAGTCTAGACTTGCTTTAGCCACAAGGGAGCAATAGGGACTGGATTTACTTTCTCACCTGAAACAAGTGAAAAATGGACAAAATAAGTAAAACAATGATTTTCAAAGGACTGGACTTTAAACAATGAAAACAGCGACCCCTGAGAGATGGAAAACCGATGCGATGAGCCCTTCAAATATTTCCCGGAGAGAGTTTTCAGGCCATGGCCCAGGGAGAGCGGCCCAGGAGGAGCCCAGCCGTCCCCCGAGTTGAGACTTGGGAGTCAAGGAAGGTAACTAGAGTTTTCAGGGCAGGGTGCAGGGAGGGAGTTCGTCCACGGGCAGAGCACCTTCCTTGTGGTTTTTATCTGAGTACTGATAAGTGCGTGTGAGGAAATTATCTGAGGCCAGGGAAAGGATCACCCCTCAAAATTAGAGAGGACAAATCTGGGAGCACACGCAAGGCTGGGAAGAGTTTCTGTTCTTGCCAGAATGAAAAACTTCATGTTTATGGGCATTAGGAAAGTACACAGAAGGATTTTTTAGAAACCTTAGAAACGATGTAAAATTGGGCTTAGACCTAAAAATTGCTCTCACCTTGCCTTAAACCTTAAAATCAAGACTTAAAGGGATTAAATTGTTTCCAAGTAACTTGTATCCCAGGACAAAGTAACACCCCAGTACAAAGCTCAAGAATATTTACAGGGATACACAAATATCCAGCAGCCAACAGTGTCAGATTCACACTGCGCGGCCACCAATTAAAAACAACACAAGGCGTGCAAAGAAGCAGGAAAATGTGATGCATAATAAGGAGAATCATCAATCAAGCAAGAAAAAAGTCCAGAAATGACAGAGATGATAGAACTAGCAGTAAAGGGCATTCAGTTATTGTAACCGTGTTCTACACGCTCAAGAGGAAAGACTGATCATGGTAAGCAGTGATATAGAGAAATCATAAACACCCACAAAATCTCTCAAGATGGAAACTATAATTCAATTTAAAAAATCCATGCTGGGTGTGGTGGCTCAGGCATGTAATCCCTGAACTTTAGGAGGCCAAGTTTGGAGGATCCGTTGAGCCCAGTAGTTTAATACCAGCCTGGCAACATAGTAAAACCCCATCTCTTCAAAAACTAAAAAAAATTAGCTGGGCGTGGTGGCACACGCCTGGGGTCCCAGCTACTCAGGGGTCTAAGGCAGGAAAATTGCTTGAGTCCAGGAGGTCAAGGCT
The DNA here is from genome assembly GCF_030222135.1 of Aotus nancymaae. NCBI lineage: Eukaryota > Metazoa > Chordata > Mammalia > Primates > Aotidae > Aotus > Aotus nancymaae. The sequence goes on along the minus strand of NW_026988433.1, from coordinate 2,215,912 downwards.
GCAGTGAGTTGGCTGCTCTTCACCTGGGTGATGAAGGGAGACCTTGTCTCCAAACACACACACACACATACACACACACACACACAATTGATAGGATTAATGGCAGAAGGAAATATTAGTGAACTTGATAAAATAGCAATAGAAAATATTCAAAATGAAATAAATATAATGAAATAAACATAATCATAGCATTGGTAATCTGTGGAATTACTGCAAGTGTCCAGATGCTTCTCAAATTACAATAGGGCCATGTCATGATAAACCAATCAATAAAAAATATTGTAAGTTCAAAATTAATATCACAATAAACCCATCTTAAAGTCAAAAAGTCATAAGTTGAACCACTGTTAAATCCAGATGCCCTCAATATATGATGTGGTATGTTCCAACAAGCTCTTCATAAAGTTGAAAAACGTTAAGTCCACCATTGTAAGTCAGGGACCATCTGGAGACGTAAAAGGAGAGAGGGTAGACAGACAAAATATCTGGAAGACAATTGCTGAAAAAGTTCTATATTTTATGAGAGCTCTCAACTTACATGTCCAAGAAAGCTCAATAAACCCCAAACATAAAAGACCTGAATAAAACCACAGCAGCAAGGTGTATTATAAGTAAAATGTGTAAAACTAACAATCAAGAGAAAATCTTCAAAGCAGCCAAGGGATGGCAGGGGAGGGAGAAAGACAGACACATTTTATTTAGAGAAAAAAGATAAGGCGGACAGCAGATTTTGCATCAGACACAATGTTAATGGAAAAGGCAGTGGAGCAGCGCCGTTAAGGCATTGATCACGAAATGAAACCCCCAAATGCCAATTTAGAACTCTACAGCCAGAAAAAAATATCTTTTGGGCCGGGCGCGGTGGCTCACGCCTGTAATCCCAGCACTTTGGGAGGCCGAGGCGGGTGGATCACAAGGTCAAGAGATCGAGACCATCCTGGTCAATGTGGTGAAACCCCGTCTCTACTAAAAATACAAAAAATTAGCTGGGCATGGTGGTGCGTGCCTGTAATCCCAGCTGCTCAGGAGGCTGAGGCAGGAGAATTGCCTGAACCCAGGAGGCGGAGGTTGCGGTGAGCCGAGATCGCGCCATTGCACTCCAGTCTGGGTAACAGGAGCGAAACTCTGTCTCAAAATATATATATATATATATATTTCATAAACAAAAGTGAAAGAAAGACATTTTTAGACAAACAAATGCTGAAAGAATTAATTGCCAGGAGACCTATAAGAAATGCAAAAGGATAGTGATATCAGATGGAAATCTCTATCTATACAAGGGAACAAAAAACACTGGTTATGGTCACTATGTGGGTATATAAATATTTTACCTACTTTTAAAATTTCTTCATAACATAATCGATTGTTTAAAGCAACAATAATGGCAATACCATATGAGGTTTATGACACATGTAGAGGCAAAATGTGTAATGGCAATAGTACAAAGGCCATCAAGGGAGAAATAGAAATGTGTTGTTATAAGGTTTTGACACCATACATGAAGTGATATAATGTTACCTCAAGGTAGAGTGGGTAAGTGTAAGATGAATGTGATATATTTCAATGCAGCTATTAAAATAATACAATAAAGACTTGAAGCCAATAAGCAAACCAAGGAAATACAATAGAATCATTTAAAACATTTAATCTAATTGAAGGCAGAAAAATAAGAAGAAAGGAACAAAGAATAGATAGGATAAATACAAAATAAATGGCAAGATAGTAGATTTAGATCTAACCATACCAATAATCACATTAAATGTAAATGGTATAAATATCTCAATTAAAAGAAAGAGATGCCAAATTTGACAATCTAGTATACTACCTACAAAAAACTCACTTTAAATATAAAGGCTGAAGTAAGTTAAAAGTAAAAGAATAGAAAAGGATACACTACATAATACTAATCACAAGGAAGCTCATTGACCATATTAACATTAGAGAGAGTAGACTTTGTAGCAGAAAAACCAGGAATTAAGAGAACCATTACAAAATTATAAAGGGGGTCAATTCATCAAGAAATTTTAATAATCATAAACATTCATGCACCTAATAAAAGCATCAAAATAAACAAAGCAAAAACTGATAGATGTGCAAGGAGGAGTAGAAAAACCACAGGTATTGTCTGAGATTTTAACACCCCCACTCAACAACTGCTAGATCAAGTGGACAAACAGTAAAGATGAACATCATGAACAACATGAACACCATCGTCCAAGTTGACATTTCTAAAACAATCTGCTCGACAATAGCAGAATAGAGTTCTTTTCAAGTGCACACAGAATATTTACCAAGGAAAACCATATTCTGGCCATAAGAAAAGTCTCAGTAAATTTAAAAGACTTCAAGTCACTCAAAATATATTCTCTAAGCACGTGGAATGAAAAATTGGAAATCAATAAGAAAAAAATCTGAGCAAAATCTCTAAGTATTTGGAAACTCAATAACATGTCTACACATAAGCAAAAAATAAACCAAAAGAAAAATTAGCATTTTGAAGTCAATGAGTATGAAAACACAGCATATCAAAACTTAGATGAGTCAAAGTGTCCTTAGAGGAAATTTATAGCATTACATTCTTAGAGGGAAAGTTATAGCACTAAACACCAATATTTGAGTAGGAAAAAATTCTCAAATTAATGACCACTGTTTCTATATTAAGAAACTCTTTCTTAACAGAATGGTAAATGAAACTCCATGTAAGCTGAAGAAAAAAAATGATTAAAGGTCAGAGTGGAAGTCAACAAAACAGAAAATAGAAAGATAATAGAAAAAAAATCAAGAAAACCAACAGGTAGTTCTCTGAGAGAATCAATAAAATAATAAACCTCCAGCCAGACTGAAAACGAATAGAGGACACAATACTTGAAATGGGAAGTGACATTCTTACAAATATAGAAGATATTATACAGATAATCACAGGATACTATAAATAATTTTATGCATTTAGATGAAATGGACACATTCCTTAATAGACACAAACTATAAAAGCTCATTCCAGACAACGTAGCTTAATAGCCCCACTTCTATTAAATATATACAATTATATGTCAGGATATTCAACAGATTTGTAGTTAAAAATCTCCTCACAAAGAAAACTTCAGGCTCAGATGATTTTAATGGTAAATTCTACCAAATATTAAATAAGAAATAATACAAACTCTACACAAATCAGATAACCTGAGGTCAGTAGTTCGAGACCAGCCTGGGCAACATGGTGAAACCCCATCTCTACCAAAATACAAAAAATTAGCTGGGGGTGGCGGTGTGTGGCTGTAATCCCAGCTACTCGGGAGGCTGAGGCAGAGGTTTCAGTGAGCTAAGATAGCACCACTGCACTCCAGCCTGGGCAGCGACAGAGTGAGACTGTCTCCAAAAAAAAAAAAAAAAAAAAAAAAAAAAAAAGAATTTAGCGAGCCTGCAGGATATAAATATATACAACATGTATTGTACTTTTATGTAAGCAGAATGAATAAGCAGAAATAGAAATAGGACTATAACTTACAAAGGCATAAAAATGATGTATACACAAAAGCTGTGGAAGACACTGAACACTACAGCCCACTAGTAAGAGAAAGAAGATCTAAATGAACGGGTCATACACTGTGCTCTTGGCTTGAAAGTCTCAATGTTACTATGACGTCAGTTCTCCCCAGGTTGATCTATACATTCAACGCCATGCCAATAAAAATCTCCGCAGATGTGGAAGACACTGACGTGGTGATTATAAAATTTAAATGGTCCTACAAAGGACCTAGAAGAGCCAAAACAACTTGGAAAAAGATCAGTACGGTTGGTAGACTTATACTACCTGACTTAGAGTTACTACAAAGCTATCATCATTAAGACAGTGTGCTGTTGGCATAAAGACAGACAAAGATCAGCAGAACAGAGTAGAGACTCCAGAAATGGACTCACAGGCATATGGTTAATTAATTTTTGGCAAAGCTGCAAGGGAAATTCAATGGAGAAAAGATCATCTTTCCAACAAATTATGCTGTAGAAACTGGACTTCCATAGGCAGAAAAAGCAAACCTCAATGATCACTTTGTATCATCTATAAAATTAACTCAGAACGGATAATAGACGTAGCTGTAACACCTAAAACTGCTAAACTTCTCGAAGACAACATAGGAGAAAGTCTTTGTTATTTTGGGTGAGGCAAATAATCCTAGCTATGACACAAGTATGATCTATAAATAAAAGATTGTAACTTGGACTTTATCAAAATTAAGAATTTCTTATCTTCAAATGATACTACTAAGAGAATGAAAATGTATGTGTGCCCCAGAATGGGCAAAAATACTTGAAAGTTACATATCTGATACAGGATTTGTATCCAGAATATACCAGAACTCTTCAAACTCAAGAAGAAGAAAATCATGCAACCACATTTTAAAAATGCATAATTTTCTCTTTTTTTTTCCTTTTTGAGATGGGGACTTGCTTTGTCACCTAGGCTGAAGTGCAGTGGTGTGATCATAGCTCACGACAGCCTCGACGTCCTGATCTCAAGCCATCCTCCTGCCTCAGCCTTCCGAGTAACTGGGACTACAGGCATGTGCCACTGTGCCTGGCTAATTTTTATTTTTTAATTTTTTGTAGAGATGGGGGTCTCACTATGTTGCCTAGGCTGGTTTCAAACTCCTGGGCTCAAGCAATCAGATGACCTTGGCCTCCCAAAGTACTGGGATTACAGGCGTGAGCCAACGTGCCTTGCTCAAAATGCATAATTATCTTTTGATTTGTAGGTGTTCGTTTGATACATATTTATTGCTCACCTGTGTCCAGCGCTTTCTAGATGCTCAGTGATTATTGGTAAACCAAGTAAGAGGTCCCTGTCTTCTGGGACTTGTTTGTGGAGCACATAAATACTTGCTGTCCAGCTGAAATGTATGCTTGTGGGCATAGGGCGCTTGTCTAACTCACGTAGGCATCCGTGGTGCCCAGGACCCTGCTGGGCTGCAGGCTCTCAGAATCGCCGTGCGTTCGTGGAATAAATTCCCCTATGCAACACATGGGGGCACTCGCGCTCCATGCTGTGGCCACACTCATAAGAGAATTTGCTCAAATGCTCCGTGGTAATCATCCCTCCAGCTTACCTTCTCAAAAAGGGGGCATGGATGAGGCGCTCATGATTAAAGGTAGCAGTACGGATTTGTAACTTATTACGGAAGAAAAGCCACATCAAGCACGTGTTGTTTGGAACGAGAGAGATCCGGCTGCCTAAGCCATACATACCAAAGGACGACGTCCTTTTCTAGGTCACATTTTGTTTAGGTCTTGCAGAACAATGATTTGTTCGTTGCTAATGAAATCCTTAAGAGCTTCAAAGTACTAAAACTCAGGGGAAGAAAGACTGGTGTGTCTTCTGAGACGCCCTGAGCAGCACAGATGACTAGAAATGCGTTCACGCTCGGCTACTTGGGCTGACTGCCTTTACAAAGAGGCGCATGACACCCCAGATATCTGCACGCACAGCCAGCGAAGGAATCGTAGAAGTAACAACATTGCTGGGAAGTCGTATTTCAAGCTGAGGCAGACGCTGTGCCACTGAGAGCCTGGGGTAGTTCAGACGCGCCGAATATCCAGGTTTTTAGGGAAACTGATACGTGTGTGGGGAGCTGTGTCTTGATATAATTCAACGTTCTAAGCCTCAGTGAGATCGTGTCTCTGGAAGGTCAATCATTGAAATATAACATTAAAAAATCAAGAAAACAAGGAGGCTTTGTGGCAGCTCTTAATGTCGTGACGCCAGCTGCAGCAGCTCTGTCAGCTGTGGGAGCATCACATAAATCGTTTTAAGCTGGAAAGTCCTTTGACGTATCCAGGTGCTTCCTAAGGCTGCATAACTCTGTCAAACGCTGTCGCTTTAGGGATTTCTAAGATTTCAGAGGATATTAGGTCTCTATGCTTGGAAAGAGGCGATCGGCAAGATTTCAGCAAAGGGACTCTGACACAATAGCCACAGGTTTTTGGTCGTCCATGCACGCTGTCCTCAGTTTCCCCATGCAGCATTAATCTCAGACTTTCCTGAGAAATCTGGGGAGCCCTGGCGCTCTGGGTTCTAACCGGCTCCCGGCCAACACTGACGCTGTGGGTTTTGAACCACGCTTCGGTATTAGGGTGCTACGCAGGACGCATCTTGAGGGGAGCACTTCCACAGAGGGCAGCAGCCTACTCCACCCTGTTTACCCCCTGCAGGAGTCATCTCATTCCTTCATTCAAGAAGATGGGGCAGTACTGAGCGGGGCTGGAGACGAAGGGTGAGTCAGACTGAACTGGGTCCCTCTCCCGCCAAGGCTTACTTTTTTGGTTTCGGAGACGAGCACCGAGATTGTAATTCCTAACTTTTAAATTCTGTGCAGGGCAGAAGCGCAGCGGGCAGCCGCGAACGCGTCTAATGGGGGCTGTGAGCTTCAGAAGTCAGGGAAGAGCCGAGGTTCAAGGAGGAATCGGGGTTCATGGCCAGAAGAGCCACACGTGGGGCGGGGTAGATGATGTTCCGGGGAGAGGGCGCTCTGTGCAAAGCCCCCGAGGCAGGAGGGATGCTGGCTTTTGGAGGACTGGCTGGTCCGCGGGGTTAGAGCATGGTGGGCACTCGCTGGGCGAGCGTGGAAGTATCTGGAGGTGAGGCTGGGATGCTGGTAATCCCACTAGCGCACCAGGTGGTCCTGTGTCGTCAGATGATGGTAAAGAGAGTGGCTATTAGGGGAAAGAGGGGACTGACGGCTCCTCTTTTCACGGTAAGGGTGGCATGTTTCCGTGTGACGAACGGACCCCTAAGTACCTGTTAGCACAGGTGACAGCCACCTGCTCCGTGCGCTCAGTGGACACCCATCTCCACGAGGGGGCAGCAGAGCAGAGGGCTGAGACTTGGAGTCCAAACTGCGTGAGAAAGGTTTTGCTGTAGAATTCTAGAACTGATGGTTCTGCAGACATATTCTAGATGTCTCGATAGAAGCTGTGTGCGAACAGTGGCCCACATGCGCTTGCTCACTCCAGTGGTCCTGTTTGAGCTCCTGCAGGGTGACTGGTGGCATCTGGACAGGGAAAGACCACCCTCCTTGATCCGCATTGCACTCATCAGGGACCTGGCACGAGCTTCCCAGTGTGAACTCCCACCTCGCCCTGTGGCGGGGCCCGGTCGCCCTGCCAGATGCTCGGCGTGACTGCATCCTGCACTAGCCATGAGGTGGGGCAGGAGGAGCCGCTGACTCCAGGGGTGGCAGGTGGTTTGGGGGCCAGGTGGCCACATTTATCGAGTGGCTATGGTTTCAGCCCACCGCAGGCCTCCGACTGGCTGCCCTCCCTCTGTGAGCTTCCAGGATTTCTGCGCTGGGAGGAGGGAGCCGGTGGCAAACAGGCCTCGAAGGACGGAGGCGGCCGCGTTCAGGTGCGGCTACTCAATGCTGTCATCAGTTTTAGAATTGTAAAGGGAACTGTTTGAACCAGGGCGCAAGAAGAGGGTTTTTTTTCCTTTATTTTCTTCTGTTTGTTTTCGTTGAGGCTAAGATTCCCCCATGACCTCAGACCATTGAGGGCCAGCGCGTTTCCAACGGGTCTGCAGTTTAATGCCTCTGCCGCTCACACTTAGCACCTAAGAATCATTTTCCCCCATGTTGAAGCCGTATTCCCCCATGTTGAAGCCGTATTCCCCCATGCTGAAGCCGTATTCCCCCATGCTGAAGCCGTATTCCCCCATGTTGAAGCCGTATTCTCCCATGCTGAAGTCGTATTCCCCCATGTTGAAGCCGTATTCCCCCATGCTGAAGCCGTATTCCCCCATGCTGAAGCCGTATTCCCCCATGCTGAAGCCGTATTCCCCCATGTTGAAGCCGTATTCTCCCATGTTGAAGCCGTATTCTCCCATGTTGAAGCCGTATCCCCCCATGTTGAAGCCGTATTCTCCCATGTTGAAGCCATATTTCCCCATGTTGAAATCATGTTTCCTCATGTTGAAATCATATTCCCCCACATCAAAATCATATTCCCCCATGTTTAAATTGGAGCAGCCAGTTGGGGTCACACTTTTATCATCTGTCCTGGACTTCAGCAGTCATCAGAAACACCAGCCTGTTTCAGGAACTGCCCTCTTTCAACGCACACGTGCCCTGAGCACTCAGGTTGGAATGGCTGCTTGCGGTGTTTCCTGCGCTCTCAGCCTCCACGTTTGAGAGTCTCTGCATGGTCGAGTGTCAGCACTTGCCAACTGTCTACTTCCTGGGCAAATGGCCTCACTCTCTGGACACGTGGTCAAATGTCCTGGCCTCACCGCACAGCGAGGTGTGGCCGAGGGGATGTGAGTAGAAGCCGTACGTGACAGTTGCAGTCCTGACCTGTAAATATTTCTGCTTCACGGCCAGCCATTCCCTTTCTCTGCCACTGGCTTGATGTAGACTAACAAGGCATTCAGTGGCCACACAGTACAAACAGAGCCACGGAGGGAAGGGACCACGGCCTCTGAATCACCACGTGAAGGACGCAGTTGCCGCCTGCGTGGAGGCACCCTTCGGACCTGTGTGAATGAGAAGGAGGCATCCGTCACGTGTGAGCCATTCTGTGTTTGGGTTTGTTTGCTGCAGCAGTGGCCGTAGTATTAGATTTTCGTTCAGATCTAGGGACACTGCAGTAGGAGGAGAATCAACTGATCCAGGGGAAGTTGTCTAAACTGCCTGGAGGACCCGGGCATTGTGATACCGCAGCAGGGCTGAATGGAGGGAACAAAACTCTGTGCCCTGAGCGCTCACTCTGGCCATCTCTTCTCCTGTTCTGCTCTCTTCAGAGCGCAGAAGGAGGTCCGTGTGGTCAGATGAAGGAGGTGTCACCCTGACCTCCCTCCTCCCGGAATCGAGTTGTATCACTTATGCTCAGAAATCTGAGATTGCTCTTGGAATTCAGCACTAGTTTCATGGATTCTTCTCTGCCAGCGTGCATTTTATGGCCAAATGATGACCAGGACTGGCTGGTTGGATTGTCGTAAATTCACAAGACATGTTCATGGAGACCTTGCCAAGGGTGTGGCCACTTCTGCCATTGCATCAGAACTAGTGGAGGGAGGTGGGGCTGGCCAGCTTGGCCAAGGATGTACAAAGTACGTGTAAACATTTTTTCTCCACTGATATCAAGTGTATTAGTCAGGGCTCTGGATTGCAGGCAGCAGACACTATGACTTTCTTAGGCAAAAAGGGAAGATTTGAAAGGATGTCAGGGGTTCACAGCATCACTGTGGAGCTACAGGGTCAATTTTGGAAAATGGAACCAACCAAGGCATTTCAGAAAGCTGGACAGCAGGAATCACAGCTGAGCTGCGACAGAAGTACGGATGGTTCCTCGCTCGCTCAAGATTCAAAGTGCGAGGGGAGAGGGCCCTCTGTGGAGCCGGAGTCACAGGCTTGCTCCCAGCTGCGCCAAGGCCGGTGTATGATTCTCACACCACTGTAAAGAAATACCTGAGACTGGGTAATTTACAAAGAAAAGAGGCTTAATTGGCTCACAGTTCTGCAGGCTGTACAGGAAGCTGGCAGTGCCTGCTTCTGGGACGGCCTCAGGGAGCTTTTACTCATGGCAGAAGGCAAAACTGGAGCAGGAGGAAGGGAGGGCGGTGCCACACACTTTTAAACAATCAGATCGAATGAGAACTGTATCACAGAACAGTCCCAAGGGGATGGTGCTAGAGAAACAGCCCCATGATCCAGTTACCTCCCACCAGGCCCCACCTCCAGCACTGGGATTACAATTCAGTGTGAGATTTGGGTGGGGACACATATCCAAACCGTATCAGTTGGGAAAGGAAAGATTTTACCTACTTCAGCTTCCACAGCGGGTATAAATGTTGCCTCCTACTCCACCCACCTACAAAGGCAAATTCCTCCAAAAATTTCAGTGGCTTCACCTGTTACAAGTTCATTTTCTAAGTCGGAGTCTAATGCAGGTGTTCCTAGTTAGTGTAATCCCTTCCATGCAGTGACTCAGGGATCCAGGCCCTTCCAACCTGGGGCTCCGTTTCAGAGTCCTCTGCCTTCAAGCAGAAAAGAAGGAGGGGAGTTACTGCCAGTGCGTCTTAAATGCCCTGGCCTGGATAGAACAGGGGAGGGACGAATGATATGCATCACTTTTGCTCATGTTTCCATAATTCATCACAAAGCTAACATAATTACGAGGGACGCTGGGAGAGACGTAGAAGGATGCTGCGTACTGCCGACCACTTCTGCTATTAACCTTTACAGGAAGAGAGGATGTTTGGTTTCTGGACAGATAAGAAAGTAATTGATACTGCTCATAGGGCTAAATATGTGTGGGGATGGGGAACTTGAGAATATGGTCCTTTCTTGAGTTTTGAGGAGAGAGAGATGGGGGCTAATATTTATTGAATGGCTACTATGTGTTAGGAACTTTGCAGATGTAATCTCATGTAATCCTTAGGGATGCTAATTTACCCTTTGGCGTAGATACTAGTCTTTCCATTTTACAAATGAGAAAACTCAGTTAACAGGCAGTGGAGGGATTTTTTCAGCTAGGCAGTGACAGAGCTAGGATTCACATGTTCCATTCACCACCCAACCTGAAGGGTCGCTGGGCTCCAGCCTCGACGTGAAATATAGTCTACTTTGCACTGGGAGGATTTGGAATGAAACTCTACAATTTGGATCAAGATAAACCACAGGCAGTGAAAGTGAGCTGCAGGGGCCAGAGGCTAGATTTCCCACAGAGGGAATTTTGGGAAAAGCTGTACAGTTTGGAGGAGCAGGGTAGGGAGGAAGAAGGGAAGGGGAATAACCCCATTCAAGCAAGAGAAGTTATTGTCACAATTATTTCTCTAATTGCAAAAAAAATCAAAGGACTGAGGGATGCCAAAAAATGAAGTACAAGTGTACTAGGCGTCGGCTTTCTTGGCAAAGCAAATTTGTCTGTAATCACTCTTAAGGAGATATAAAAGGAATTGCCTCACACAATGTGATCACTTAAGCCTGGCTTTTATCTGTTTCTTCAGAAACATTGCATTTTGAAGGAAAGCATATTAGCTGGAGATGGTGAATTTGTCTGGTAATTGCTTTCTATTATAAATCTAAGTAACATTTAACACCACTAGGGAATGCAAAATTATCAAGAAAGCTAAAAGAAGAAAAAGTCTTCCTCTGAGTTGAAAGTTCTGTTTTCCTAGTTGAAAATAGACGTTTAAAGATTCGCGGAACACCATTTTGTATCACTTAGCAAGATGATGGGGCCGTCCTTACACAGTTCCAAAACTCCCTGCTGCTTAATAGATCTTAAAAAAAGTGTCTGAGGCAGGTCCCCTGACCCACAGCCATGCCCCGCAGTATTCAGCTGTAATAACAATTATTAAAAATGGGCGTGAGCTGGGCGGGCAACTGTGATGCCTCTTCTGGCCTTAAACATCTGTGATGATCTTTGCTGTGGTCTGAATGTTTGTTACTGCCATCCCCCCAAATTCATGTGCTGAAATGTAGCGCCCCCAAGTGATGGTATTAGGAGGCGGGGCCTGTGTGAGGTGATGAGGTCACGAGGGTGATGCCCTCAAGAAGGGGATTAGTGCCCTTATCAAAGGGGCTCCAGAGAGCTGCCTCTTCCTTTCCACCAGGTGAAAACACAGTGAGAAGGTGCCTTCGATGAGCCAGGAAGCGGGTCGTCACCCGACATGAAATCTGCCGCGCCTTGATCCTGGACTTCTGGCCTCCAGAACTGGGAGAAATACATTTCTGCTATTTATAATCTACCTCGTTCATGGTATTTTGTTTAGCTGTCAGGATGGACTAAAACAATCTTCGACCCATTTGCTATTATCTTCATTGTTCAATTGTTTTGTATGTAGTCAGCTTCTCTGTCTTTATGGGGTCAGAGCATTGGATGTCCCCAGGCCTTACTCTGCTCCAAGGCAATCCTCTCACTGTTTTTTTTTTTTTTTTTTTTTTGAGACAGTCTTGCTCTGTTGCCCAAACTGGAGTGTAGTGGCACCATCTTGGCTCACTGCAGCCTCTGCCTCCTAGGTTCAAGCAATTCTCCTGCCTCAGCCTCCTGAGTAGCTGGGATTATAGGTGCGTGCCACCACGCTCGGTTAATTTTTATATTTTTAGTAGAGACGGACTTCACCATCTTGGCCAGGCTGGTCTCGAACTCTTAACCTCAGGTGATCTGCCTGCCTCGGCCTCCCAAAGTGCTGGGATTACAGGCGTGAGCCACCACGCCTGGCCCCAATACATCTTTTCAGAGCACTTGAATGGTCAGTGTTGAAACATCAAAAGGTTTTACACAAAATTCCGAACTTTCAGCTTCTCCAAAAACTCCACAAAAATCAGATCTTACCAAACTGAGTCCTTACTTCTGCCTGGCAGAAAGGACTGTATTCCCAAGATCCCCATACACGTGCGGTGCCTCTAGAGCAGATAGGGATGACTTTTTGGCTTCCAGGGCCAACTGTCCTCTCTTCTGGTGAGCACTCTGGAACAGAAGCGTTCAGGGCTCCCAGCAACGGAGAGAGAGCTCCGACTCCTCCACAGCCTGGCCAGCCTTACTTGGCGTGTGTGTGGCGTGTGCAGTGGAGTCACTGGGATTCTGTTTTCCCATGATGCTAGTGACCCATGATGCTGGGCACTTGCTCATATGCTTATTGGACCTGCAGCTCTTTTCCATGAAGTGTCACTGGCCCAGAAACAGGTCACTATCCTGGTATGTTCAGCTTCTTCCTGCCTTTCTAGAACCAGTCTTTTTTTTTTTTTTTTTTGAGATGGAGTCTCGCTCTGCCACCCAGGCTAAAGTGCAGTGGTGCGATCTCAGCTCACTGCAACCTCTGCCTCCTGGGTTCAAGCGACTCTCCTGCTTCAGCCTCCCAAGTAGCTGGGATTATAGGCGTATGCCACCGCACCTGGCTAATTTTTGTATTTTGAGTAGAGACAGGGTTTCACCATGTTGGCAAGGCTGGTCTTGAGCTCCTGACCTCACATGATCCACCTGCCTCCGGCTCCCAAAATGGTGGGGTTACAGGTGTGAGCCACCGCGCTGCGCTGGACCAGTCTTCTTCATCCCCTCTCCGAGGGCCCAGCCCTGGAGAGGCAGGCACCACTTCCTGGAGGTCTGACTCCAAGCAGAGCCAACCAGAAGCCAGAGGGAAAGGGTTCCCTTGATGACATCATCCAGGGAGATCAGCTCCCTGGTGCAGCGAGTGCAGGGGAGGACGCGGCTTCAGGTGTGTGAGTCTGATCTTGGCTTTCCATCAGGTGACGTGAGCCTTCGCGTCTGGGCTCGGGGCTGAAGTGAGTGAGCGAAGATCCTCACACCACAGATGACCGCTTAGATGGAGGGGCTAATCAGGAAAGCCGTGGGAACAACACGCCAACGAATGCCTCATGCGTGATCCCACCAAAGCATTGGGCTCACTCGCCACATGAAATCCCTCACGGGGCTCTCGTGGATGGAGCAGATGAGAACACCCAGTTCCCATCCCCACTGCCTGTGGGTCCGTCCCGTTGCCTCCTGCAGATAATTTATAGCGAGGTCGAGATGCCCTCCAGCTGACAGCGAGTGCCTGCTGTGGCTGCTGATCACACACCACGTTTGTGTTCGTTCTTTACTGGAGTTCCCTGCGGGTTTGTGTTTCCAGAGAGATTGAGAATTCTTTGGGTCAGAGACCATCCGATTTCTGTGCCTTGAGGCTCTCAGCAAAGAGACCAGGCTCCGTCCTTGATCCTTATTTCTGACCCGTGGCTAATTGCAACAAGTGCCAACCAGGCAGTGAAAAATAAGAGACTTGTGGTTTTCCAAACATAGGCTGGTTTCTTGCTACAGAAGGCAGCTGCTTCAACAGGTCAGCTGACGTTGGCCCCAAACAAGCGGTGATTCACAGCATCCTAGGAACTTCACGCTAAAGATAGAGGAGGAGAGAGGTCGGAATCTTTAAGAACACAGGACATTCTTCCATCTGCTATTTTAAAGTCTCTAACTTAGTAAAGAATACTCTTTGTTTTCTGGTTCTGCGTGAAAGAAAGGGGTATGTTTGGTTGATGTGGTTGGGAGGAGCGTGCTTCCCCGTTGGGCTTCTCGCTCTGAAAAATGCTGAGATGTTGTTAAGGGTGAATTAGAGAGATTTGGAAAAACAAAAGATGGGTGAAGAATTGAATGTATGAAAAGAACAGTGCCACAGGCTGGTTTCTTAAAATGAGAAGCATTAAGATGTGCTTGAAACTTTTATGAAACAGAAATTTTGGCCAGGCGCGGTGGCTCACGCCTGTAATCCCAGCACTTCGGGAGGCCAAGGCGGGCAGATCACATGGTCGAGAGATCGAGACCATCCTGGCCGACGTGGTGAAACTTCATCTGTACTAAAAACACGAAAATTAGCCAGGCATGGTGGCACTAGCCTGTAATCCCAGCTACGCGGGAGCCTGAGGCAGGAGAATCGCTTGAACCTGGGAGGCAGAGGCTGCAGTGAGCAGAGATTGTGTCACTGCACTCCAGCTGGGTAACAGAGCAAGACTCTGTCTCAAAAAAAAAAAAAAAAAAAAAAAAAAAGCCTGAGAATTCTTCTTTTTTTAATGGAGATTTTTTTCTTTATTGAGAAACGTAAGACTTGGGAACACCTGAGAATTTTTATGACTTAAGTCGTTGGCTGGATACATTCTTCTTGGAAAGATGTAAAATGTTACAACAAGGCCAAAGAGCTTTTTTAAAACTTCATTTACTTATTTATTTATTTGCGACTTGCTCTGTCGCCAGGCTGCAGTGCCAGTGGCGTGATCTTGGCTTCCTGAATCTTCAACCTCACAGGCTCAAGTGATCCTCCTGCCTCAACCTCCTGAGTAGCTGGGATTACAGGCACGCGCCACCATGCCCAGATGATTTTAATATTTTTATTAGAGATGAGGTCTCACTTTGTCGCCCAGGCTGGTCTCAAATTCCTGGCCTCAAGTGATCCTCCCACCTTGGCCTCCCAAGCAGGAGCCACTGTGCCTGACCTCATTTATTTATTAATTTTTTTCTTTTTTTTGAGACGGAGTTTCGCTCTTGTTACCCAGGCTGGAGTGCAATGGCACGATCTCGGCTCACCGCAAGCTCCGCCTCCTGGGTTCAGGCAATTCTCCTGCCTCAGCCTCCCGAGTAGCTGGGATTACAGGCACGCGCCACCGTGCCCAGCTAATTTTTTGTATTAGTAGAAACGGGGTTTCACCATGTTGATCAGGATGGTCTCGATCTCTTGACCTTGTGATCCACCCGCCTCGGCCTCCCAAAGTGCTGGGATTACAGGCGTGAGCCACCGCGCCCGGCCCTATTTATTTATTTTTTAAAGATAATGTCTTACCCTGTCACCAAGGCTGAAGTGCAGTAGCTAAATCTCAGCTCACTGCAGCCTGGAACTTCTGGGCTCAAGTGATCCTCCCACCTCAGCCTCCCACGCAGCTGGGACTATAGAGTAGTTCCAGGCACACCCCTGGGCAGTAAAGACCTGTGACTCTGGCCCTTCTCTCCGTTCTCCAGAGGTATATTCTCTTTTGGTTTTCATCCTCTCCTTCCAGAACTTTCCCTATGCCGTGACATAACATGTACCCAGGTGTCATTTACGTATATGCTGAACGTAAGTGACATCACATTATCCTAATGGTTCTGTCGCTTGTATCTATCTGTTGTCGTTTTCTTTTTTGAGACGGAGTTTCACTCTTGTTACCCAGGCGGGAGTGCAATGGCGCGATCTCGGCTCACCGCAACCTCCGCCTCCTGGGTTCAGGCAATTCTCCTGCCTCAGCCTCCTGAGTAGCTGGGATTACAGGCACGCGCCACCATGCCCAGCTAATTTTTTGTATTAGTAGAGACGGGGTTTCACCATGTTGACCAGGATGGTCTCGATCTCTTGACCTCGTGATCCACCCGCCTCGGCCTCCCAAAGTGCTGGGATTACAGGCGTGAGCCACCGCGCCCGGCCATCTGTTGTTGTTTTCACACAGAATGTCTTGGGGCTCTTCCCATGTTAGTCTCATGCATTCTGCAAACTGCCACCCAGGATTGAAAAGCATTCCTCAGGTTACTCAGGCCACTCTAAAGCTTTTGGAGAATTCTAGAGCCTCACATTCATACATTTTGATAACTTGCTTCCAGTACTTGACATAGGTCATCTTGAATTTCCCTAAGCTTCCTAAAATCCCCATTATTTTAAGATTTTTCTCCTAAATATCTGTAGAAGTCAGAGGTCCTTCTTGGAAAACTGGGAAGCTTCTCCCGCGCGTGGGCACCTCTCCTCCCACGTACTCGAGGCCAGCTTCTCCTGCGCTTGGGCGCCTCTCCTCCCACGTACTCGAGGCCAGCTTTTCCCGCGCGTGGGCGCCTCTCCTCCTACGTACTCGTGCTTGAATTAATGAATTGCTATTTTCTATTCTATTCCTTGCTAACCAACAAGAAAATGATTATGATTTCTCTATCATGTTTATCAGAAAACTGGTCTAATGAGGCCAGGCACAGTGGCTCAAACCTGTAATCCCAGCATTTTTCGAGGCTGAGGTGGGAGGACCACTTGAGGCCAGGAGTTTGAGACCAGACTGTACAACAGAGCCAGACCCTATCTCTACAAATTAAAAAATTTATAGAGATAGGAGGTTGAGGCTACAGTGAGCCGTGATGACACCACTGCACTCCAGCTTGGGCGAAAGAGCAAGACCCTGTCTCAAAAAGGGAATAATAGGCCAGGTGTGGTGGCTCATGCCTGTAATCCCAGCACTTTGGAAGGCTGAGGCGGGTGGATCACTTGAGGTCAGGAGTTTGAGACCAGCCTGGGAAACATAGTGAGACCCCTGTATCTACAAAAAGTAAAAGAATTAGCTGGGTGTGGTGGTGCATGCCTCTGGTCCTGGCTACTGGGAAGGCTAAGGTGAAAAGATTCTTTGAACCCCGAAGGTCGAGGCTACAGTGAACTGTGATGGTACCATTGCACTCCAGCCTTGGTGACAGAAGGAGACCAGTTTCAAAAAAGAAAAGAAAAGAAAGCTGGTCTAATGACATAATTAAAACAAGCCAGAGAGTGAGTCCAGGCTTGGCACTACCTGTAAATATCCACAGCAAGAAAAGGGTCTGAAACCAAGGCCAACACTGGGGAGGGCAAAGCTCAACCTCAGGACGTCACCTGGGCCCTGGATCCAGCCATGCCTGCAGCCAGCATTGCCACTGGCCTTTCCTTCCACGGCCCAGTTCATTTTCCTTCTGCTTCCGTCAGACGGGTCGGTAACTGACCGCACAGCCCTGACAAGCCCATCCCTGTCTTCTCATGCCTCTTTCTGGTTTCAGCATCTGCCAGGAGCTTCTATTTTTCCTTCTTGGATGGTCTGCCTCTGTTCTCTGTTTACTCCAACCCTGCAAAGAACCAAAAACATCAACAGTCTGTATACAGCGTAAGCCATTCCTTGTCTGACGGCATTGACGGTTACTGTGTGTACTTGTGTATTCGTTCATATTTGGCTTAAGTAACACAGCAAAAAACAGAACAAAACACCACAGAAAACAGCAAACCCGGCAATGCTTTGTGTTTATGCCGTGATAGCGTCACTTAATAACTTCTTTGGCCACGCGATTTGCCATTGTTTTAACTCCAGTGTGTGGGGAGTGGCATATGGAGAAGTTTCACTCCTCGCCGAGTTTTCCTGTCTGTGTTTGTCATTCTTGAGTTCCTGCCAAAAGTTTACATCTAATTGCCCTGACGTCATCATTCCTTCCCTCGAATAGAAAAACTATGAGTCCTGGGTTTGTTTTTGTTTTGGAAATGGGGTCTTGCTCTGTTGCCCAGGCTGGAGTGGAGTGATGCAATCTCAGTTCACTGCAACCTCCCTTTCCCGGGCTCAAGCAATCCTCCTGCCTCAGCCTCCCAAGTAGCTGGGACTACAGGTGCACGCCACCATGCCTGGCTAATTTTTATATTTTTAGTAGAGACAGGTTTTGACACATTGCACAGGCTGGATGTAAAGTCTTGCAAACATGTTCCCTGCATACTGATTTTATTTTCTCGTCCCACACAAGCTTTCAAACTGGAAGTTCTTCCCAAGATGCTCTGACTGTCAGGCAGACTGGGGCGTGAGTGCCGCTGCTTCTCTGTTCGCGAGGACGCCGCTGCGTGTCTTCACCACCCACTTCTATTCTTCGTTACCGTGGCTGACGAAGGGGGATTATAGTTAAAAACCCTTGAGCAAGGACAGACTAGGAAGGTTTTTTTTTCCCACGGGTTAAAGAGAGAAACATTCTCTTGAAGGGAAGATGCTATGAGATGGGAAGGTTTCCAAAGTCGTTGCATAGCTGCCCATGAAATCATCATAAAAACACAAAAATAGTCCTTTGTGGTGTATGGGATTGTGAGCCCGTGTGTCTGTCTGGGATGTGTGTGTGACAGAGTTGAGTTAGAGGTGACCACAGGTCGTGTGTCTGGTGACGACAATGTCTTCACGCACCACAGAATATAATATGAAGGTAATCATAAGCCCTACGTGTGCACTTCTTTTTTACCAAACATTTTTCTTTCACAATGCTTAGCACATCTGGCAAGAGCGTGGTGGAGTGGTTAAGAACTCGGGCGCTGGAGCGAGGCCCCCTGCTTTGGAACCTCTAATCCTCTACTCACAAACTGACCTCGCGGAGCTTATTTTTCCTCTCAGAACTTCAGTTTCCTCATCTGCAAAGAAGGTTTTAAAACCGGTGGCTGGGCGCAGTGGCTCACGCCTGTAATCCCAGCACTCTGGGACGCCGAGGCGGGTGGCTCACGCCTGTAATCCCAGCACTCTGGGACACCGAGGCGCAGTGGCTCACGCCTATAATCCCAGCACTTTGGGGGGCTGAGGTGGGACGATCACTTGAGCCCTAGGAATTGGAGACCAGTCTAGGCAACATAGGGGGATCTCATCTCTACAAAAGAATTTTAAAAATTAGCTGGGCATGGTTGTACATGCTTGTAGTCCCAGATACGCGGGAGGCTGATGGAGGAGGATCACTGGAGCCCAGGAGGTCAGAGCTGCGGTGAGCTGTGGTCACACCACTGCACTCCAGCCCGGGTGACAGAGCGAGACCCGCTCTCCAAAAAAACCAAACAACAACAACAACATAATAATAAATAAATCAATACAAATAAAAAGTAGCATAAACTTCCTAGGGTTGTCCTAGGGAATCAGCGGCGGCTGACTGCAGGGGGCACTCGGGGCAGGGTCTGCACGGGGCAATGTTCCATCAGTGATCACTTTGAGGGTGATGATGACATCGTCTCTGATCATGAGATGAAGATGGTGAAGGAAGGGGATGGAGATCTAACCTTCAAGGAAGACTTGGCCCCACGGGGCAGCCTGCGTGACTCAGGAGTCTCACTCCGTCAAATCTGAGACGCGGAGTCTACGAACAGTCTAAAAGCATGCTTGTTATTAAAAGGTTCTGATTTCAGGTGTACGTCCTCATCTTCCAGGATGAATGAAAACTTCCCAATTCCAGGCCTTCCTCTGTGGCACTGACAGGCTTGGGTGTGTTCAGGTCCTCTGGATGTTCAGGTCAGCAGCTGCACAGCTCAAGTTGATTTTCCTGCCAGAGGGAAACAAGGCGGGCTGCAGACACGGTGCCGATTCTGGAGCAGGGCTGTGTGCGAGGGTCAGCCCTCCCATTCATTTAGTGGCTGTTCCCGCAGGTCTGGATGAGACGTGTGGCTGGCTGCGCAGTAACTGCCAATTGGCTCTGCTGGTTATAATCAATGGTTCAGCCTTCTCTCTCTCTCTCTCTCTCTCTCTCTCTCTCTCTCTCTCTCTCTCTCTCTCTCTCTCTGAGACAGAGTTTCGCTCTTGTTGCCCAGGCTGGAGTGCAATGATGCGATCTCAGCTTACTGCAACCTCTGCCTCCCGAGTTCAAGCGATTCTCCTGCCTCAGCCTCCCTAGTAGCTGGGATCATAGGCATTCACCACCTCTCCAGGCTAATTTTATTTTTTTAGTAGAGATGGGGTTTCTCCATATTTGTCAGCCTGGTCTCGAACTCCTGACCTCAGGTGATCTTCCCGCCTCGGCCTCCCAAAGTGCTGGGGTGGCAGGCGTGAGCACTGCGCCCGGCCTCTCTTTCTCTCTTTTGTGCAACATCTTCCCCAGTGCTTTTTACTCCTTAGACATATTTATTCTGATTTTTGTAAATAATTTTGAAAAGATTTTCCTGAAATTGTCAGTGTACAGGTTGGGAGTCCCAGTTCTCAAGGGGACTTTGGCCCATCTACCGTCTCTAACAGGATATGGTCAGGATCGTAGGCCAAAGGCTCCCAGAAGAGTGTGCAGTTCCGTAGTTTAATCTCATTCATGCGAACAGATTACAAAGTGTTGTTTTCTGCATTTATAATGACCACGTGGCATTCTTTTTGTTTAATAATCTCTGAGCACATGTACAAAGAAAATAAATTGAAAAACAGTAGCTCTGGGATGGGCATGGTGGCTCATGCCTATAATCCCAGCACTTGGGAAGGCTTAAGTGGGTAGATCCCTTGAGCCCAGAAGTTTGAGACCAACCTGGATGGCATAGTGAGACCCTGTCTCTACAAAAAAATTAAAAAATTAGCTGGGTGTCATGTCACACGCCTGTAGTTTCAGCTACCCGGGAGGCTGAGGTGGGAAGTTCGTTTGATCCTGGGAGGTCGAGGCGGCAGTGAGCCATGATTGCATCGTTGCACTCCAGCCTGGGCAGCAGAGCAAGACCCTGCCTGAAAAACAAAAGCAAATGAACGACAAAAAAGAAAAAAATAAATAGTTTATGCCATTATAAGAATAATGTGACAAAGAACGAGAGACGGGGTGAGGGCCGGGCGCGGTGGCTCACGTCTGTAATCCCAGCACTTTGGGAGGCCGAGGTGGGCAGATCACCTGAGGTCAGGCGTTCGAGACCAGCCTGGCCAACATGGCGAAACCCCATCTGTACTAAAAATACAAAAATTAGCCACGTGTGGTGGCACATGCCTATAATCCCAGCCACTCTGTAGGTTGAGGCATGAGAATTGCTTGAACCTGGGAGGCGGAGGTTGCAGTGAGCCAGGATTGCGCCACTACACTCCAGCCTGGGTGACAGAGCGAGACTCCGTCTCCAAAAAATAAAAGGAGTGAAGCACACAAGTGACACCCCTGCAGCCACTGCATGCCTGCTAATAATGGCAATCAGTGAGTTTAAAGCGACATGCAAGAGGTTATGCTCCAGATCCGGGTTCAGGAAATAGGATCTTTGGTGACTGCCCAAACAGCGTATTTTTCTTCAGTGATGTGGAACCACTTGGAGTTGGTGAGTGGGAGGCAAATGAATGAGTTCAGGGCATAAACATTTTCTATTTCCAAAATTCCTCACATTCTGAATTAGATAATTTTTTAAAAGTGTGGTTTATAGATATCCAAAATTGAGGGTCAAGGCAATAAATAAAATCATTGCGACATAGACATCGTTATTCGTCACTTCACATATGTTTTCTGTTGTCCCTTTTCCCCCGAGGCTGGGAGGCTGCCTATGACTTCGAGAGTGAGTTTGAATGCTGGGATGCTGGGATGCTTACACTCTTCCCGTACCCCTCCTGGTCCCCGGCACCCCCGAGAACAGATGTACCAGGAGAACCACTAGTTCTGCAAACTGTGCTCCTGCAACCCCAAAACCCCCATCAGCAAAGTCATCCCAGTTATGGCAGCTCTCTCATTCCCCTTCTAAAGGGAGAAATCTCAGACCCATTAAACAGCCAATAGCTTTCGCCACTTTATTTTAGATCAACACGATGTGGGATAACCCAGCTCCTCTGAAGTTTCTGTGGGTTCTAAGTCTTCATGGGAAATGAAGCCAACTAGAAATGAAATCTAACAGCTGGGAAGTTTCTGAAGCCATTTTCTTCCAGATTTACTAAATATTTTAGCACCAGAGATGCACAGAGATCTCTTAGCTATATTATCAACTACCCTCCAAGTAAAATGAAGCTGCAGATGAAGGCAAAAAATGAAAACATCAACCCTGATGAACTTCCTGTCAGCCAGCCAGGGAGAGTTTCATAAGTCCGTTCCACTTTTCGTTGTATCTAGGAGCCAAAATGACATTTAATTATTGCCTTCCACGTGGCATCATGGAAGGACAGAGTGTGGCTGGGGTCTGAGGACTCTGAGGCTGATCTGGGGTCTAGCCATGCTGTAGGTACTTAGCTGGGCAGGTGCCTTTCATTCGGGAAAGATGAGTGACATCTGAGGATGGAAGAGAAACTGACAGAGAAACCGACAGGGTGTTGCTTCTTTCTTGTTTTTTGAGAAATGATTTTTAAGGAATTAATGGCCCTGATGGCCGTCTCCTTCTCTGTTCTATTCCAGCTCAACTGGCAACCGAGACACATTCCATGGACACAGCAAAGCACCACACCAAAAACAAATAAACATGGGTGAACCCTGGAGAAAAGATGCAAAGGCAACGTCTAAGGGGCATGAAGGGCAGGGATGGGAGGCAGGAGGTTCTCACCACTGAAGTGGGAGGGTGAGCCCAGACGTGAAGGGCGGGGATGGGAGGCGGGAGGTTATCACCGCTGAAGTGGGAGGGTGAGCCCAGACGTGAAGGGCGGGGATGGGAGGCGGGAGGTTCTCACCACTGAAGTGGGAGGGTGAGCCCAGACGTGAAGGGCGGGGATGGGAGGCGGGAGGTTCTCACCACTGAAGTGGGAGGGTGAGCCCAGACGTGAAGGGCGGGGATGGGAGGTGGGAGGTTCTCACCACTGAAGTGGGAG
Organism: Aotus nancymaae; assembly: GCF_030222135.1. NCBI lineage: Eukaryota > Metazoa > Chordata > Mammalia > Primates > Aotidae > Aotus > Aotus nancymaae. The sequence goes on along the minus strand of NW_026988433.1, from coordinate 2,193,185 downwards.
GGTGAGCCCAGACGTGAAGGGCGGGGATGGGAGGCGGGAGGTTCTCACCACTGAGGTGCGAGGGTGAGCCCAGACGTGAAGGGCGGGGATGGGAGGCAGGAGGTTCTCACCGCTGAAGTGGGAGGGTGAGCCCAGACGTGAAGGGCGGGGATGGGAGGCGGGAGGTTCTCACCACTGAGGTGCGAGGGTGAGCCCAGACGTGAAGAGCGGGGATGGGAGGCGGGAGGTTCTCACCACTGAAGTGGGAGGGTGAGCCCAGACGTGAAGGGTGGGGATGGGAGGCAGGGAGGTTCTCACCGCTGAAGTGGGAGGGTGAGTACAGACGTGAAGGGTGGGGATGGGAGGCGGGAGGTTCTCACCACTGAAGTGCGAGGGTGAGCCCAGACGTGAAGGGCGGGGATGGGAGGCAGGGAGGTTCTCACCCCTGAAGTGGGAGGGTGAGCCTAGACGTGAAGGGCGGGGATGGGAGGCGGGAGGTTCTCACCACTGAAGTGGGAGGGTGAGCCCAGACGTGAAGGGCGGGGATGGGAGGCGGGAGGTTCTCACCACTGAAGTGGGAGGGTGAGCCCAGACGTGAAGGGCAGGGATGGGAGGCGGGAGGTTCTCACCGCTGAAGTGGGAGGGTGAGCCCAGACGTGAAGGGCGGGGATGGGAGGCAGGAGGTTCTCACCACTGAAGTGGGAGGGTGAGCCCAGACGTGAAGGGCGGGGATGGGAGGCGGGAGGTTCTCACCGCTGAAGTGGGAGGGTGAGCGCAGACGTGAAGGGCGGGGATGGGAGGCGGGAGGTTCTCACCACTGAGGTGCGAGGGTGAGCCCAGACGTGAAGGGCGGGGATGGGAGGCGGGAGGTTCTCACCACTGAAGTGCGAGGGTGAGCCCAGACATGAAGGGCGGGGATGGGAGGCAGGAGGTTCTCACCGCTGAAGTGGGAGGGTGAGCCCAGACGTGAAGGGCGGGGATGGGAGGCGGGAGGTTCTCACCGCTGAAGTGGGAGGGTGAGCCCAGACGTGAAGGGCGGGGATGGGAGGCGGGAGGTTCTCACCGCTGAAGTGGGAGGGTGAGCCCAGACGTGAAGGGCGGGGATGGGAGGCAGGGAGGCTCTCACCACTGAAGTGGGAGGGTGAGCCCAGATGTGAAGGGCGGGGATGGGAGGCAGGGAGGTTCTCACCACTGAAGTGGGAGGGTGAGCCCAGATGTGAAGGGCGGGGATGGGAGGCAGGAGGTTCTCACCACTGAAGTGCGAGGGTGAGCCCAGACGTGAAGGGCGGGGATGGGAGGCGGGAGGTTATCACCGCTGAAGTGGGAGGGTGAGCCCAGACGTGAAGGGCGGGGATGGGAGGCGGGAGGTTATCACCGCTGAAGTGGGAGGGTGAGCCCAGACGTGAAGGGCGGGGATGGGAGGCGGGAGGTTATCACCGCTGAAGTGGGAGGGTGAGCCCAGACATGAAGGGCGGGGATGGGAGGCGGGAGGTTCTCACCGCTGAAGTGGGAGGGTGAGCCCAGACGTGAAGGGCGGGGATGGGAGGCAGGAGGTTCTCACCACTGAAGTGCGAGGGTGAGCCCAGACGTGAAGGGCGGGGATGGGAGGCGGGAGGTTCTCACCGCTGAAGTGGGAGGGTGAGCCCAGACGTGAAGGGCGGGGATGGGAGGCAGGAGGTTCTCACCACTGAAGTGGGAGGGTGAGCCCAGACGTGAAGGGCGGGGATGGGAGGCGGGAGGTTATCACCGCTGAAGTGGGAGGGTGAGCCCAGACGTGAAGGGCGGGGATGGGAGGCGGGAGGTTATCACCGCTGAAGTGGGAGGGTGAGCCCAGACGTGAAGGGCGGGGATGGGAGGCGGGAGGTTCTCACCACTGAAGTGGGAGGGTGAGCCCAGACGTGAAGGGCGGGGATGGGAGGCGGGAGGTTCTCACCACTGAAGTGGGAGGGTGAGCCCAGACATGAAGGGCGGGGATGGGAGGCGGGAGGTTCTCACCACTGAAGTGGGAGGGTGAGCCCAGACGTGAAGGGCGGGGATGGGAGGCGGGAGGTTATCACCGCTGAAGTGGGAGGGTGAGCCCAGACGTGAAGGGCGGGGATGGGAGGCGGGAGGTTCTCACCACTGAAGTGGGAGGGTGAGCCCAGACGTGAAGGGCGGGGATGGGAGGCAGGGAGGTTCTCACCACTGAAGTGGGAGGGTGAGCCCAGATGTGAAGGGCGGGGATGGGAGGCAGGGAGGTTCTCACCACTGAAGTGGGAGGGTGAGCCCAGATGTGAAGGGCGGGGATGGGAGGCAGGAGGTTCTCACCACTGAAGTGCGAGGGTGAGCCCAGACGTGAAGGGCGGGGATGGGAGGCGGGAGGTTCTCACCACTGAAGTGGGAGGGTGAGCCCAGACGTGAAGGGCGGGGATGGGAGGCAGGAGGTCTCACCACTGACGTGGGAGGGTGAGCCCAGACGTGAAGGGCGGGGATGGGAGGCAGGGAGGTTCTCACCACTGAAGTGGGAGGGTGAGCCCAGACATGAAGGGCGGGGATGGGAGGCAGGAGGTTCTCACCACTGAAGTGGGAGGGTGAGCCCAGACATGAAGGGCGGGGATGGGAGGCGGGAGGTTCTCACCACTGAAGTGGGAGGGTGAGCCCAGACGTGGGTGCCTCCACCCCCTTTCAATGACAAGCCCCATAATAGACAAGGACGTTTTTCATTGTGCAAGTGGTTTCTGAAGTGGTTCCTGTGGGCACTGTGGGAATTCTCTGGAGCCTCACAGTCCCCGATGTGGGATAGATCCAGAGAGCTGTGAAACGGGAGCCAGCCTGAGATGGGGAATCGAGGCCCCTCGGGGCATCCCACATCAGATCCCGGGGGTGAAGCCTGTCCCCAGGATGACTCCCCAGGTTCTGACCTGATCGCTGCACCCATGAGTCTCCTGGTGCCTGGGCACTCTTTAGGGCCCTGACACGAGGCAGGCTTGGAGTTACTGCAATCTGCTCTCATGAGTCATAGCAGGCGCCCGTCAAGATCCACACGGACCCATGGGTCTCGACTTATTAGAGACCCAGGGGCGGAACTCTAACCCTAAGGGTGGGCAAGACCTTGAACCCTGATTCCCTGTGGGGTCATGACCTCCTTCCTCCGGGTTCAGCCGTCTGAGACTGCAGCCTGCCCCGCCCCAGCCTGCTTCTCATCCAGGGCACACCAGCTGCCCCCACCAGCGGCTTACCCCGGGAGTCAGTCCCACTCCCCAGATTCTCTGCCTGGCCTCCTCCAATCCATCGAGTCTTGTTAGCTCCATTTCCGAAAGGACGCCTTGACTTCACTATCTGCCTGCTCTACTTCCACCTCCATTCCCTGGTCCAAGCCACCATCACTCGGGGCTGGATGTCCTCAAAAGCATCTCAGATCGACTTGCAGGGTTGCTGCCCTCACCTGGGAACCCAGGATCTGTAGCGCAGCCAGAGCAATCTTCTGGAAGCGTCCATCGGCGAATGCACCCGGGCTTCCCATTACCCTCTGAGTTCAGTCCAGCCTCCTTCCCATGCTCTGTGGAGCTGCTCATGTCTGACCCCTGTGCCCCTCCTCAGCCTCCCCCTTTGCCTACTGCTTCTGGTCATGCCAGCTCTGCCAGCTCTCATAAACACCAGGCTCATTCTTGCCATGGCGACTGTGAAGATCTCTTCATCCAGCACACTCTGTCCCTTCCTTCCTTCCTTCCTTCCTTCCTTCCTTCCTTCCTCCCTCCCTCCCTCCCTTTTTTTCCTTCTTGCTTTTTAAAATCTCACTTTGTGGATTGAGATACAACCAAGCTGTGCTTTTTACAATTTAAAGCACTTATCACAACCTTCAATTCTATTGTTTGTTCACATATGTGTTACGTGTCCTCCCACCAGCTAGCACCTAAATTCCTTGAGGACAGACATCTGGCTTTTCTGGTTTGCGGCTCCATCCTAAGTGCTTGGGAGAGTGTCTGGTATGCCGTAGGTGCTCAGCAAATGTTTATAATGAATCATTTGATGTGGTAGTGATGATGGCCTGCAGGGCATGGGGTATTGGGCACAGGGGCTGCTAAGCTGACGGGCGACATGTAACTCTTTACTGATCCGTTACTCACTGAGAGCTGAAGCTTCTTTAGAACACAGATGTTATTAAAACATGCTTCGTTTCAGGGAGGGAGGTGTTGATTGTGGGAAGAAAGACTGACATTGAGAACAATCTCATGATATCAGATCTCTAGAATTTTGTGCAAGTTCAGGGAATTTTCTCCATTGGATGAGGCTCAGCATCACCTGTTCTCTTAACGCACTTAGGGCGCCACCTAATAGCTTTGGTGGCCTTCCCTCCCTCCTCCATCCCACAAATATGTATAAAACCTTAATTTAATGCAATAAAAAGTTGATATGGTCTGGTCTCTGTGCTCTGGAGACTGAGAGTCTATTAAAGGAGTTGAGATAAGGACACAAGGACTCAAACTTCAGGCGGAATTTGCTAAGTGCCATGATAAGTGTAGACGTGAAACTTTGGAAGTTCAGAGAGGGGAAGCAGAGACGTGACGTGACTGGGGCATGCACGCAGGAGGTGGGGTGTCTGCGTTCAATTTTCTGTTTCTCTTTCTACTACTTGTGTCCTCTTTGGTAAGTTATTTAACAGTTCTGTGCCTCAGTTTCTTTACTTTCTAAAGATATAGAAACTATTGATACCCACCTCTTATAATCGTCAGAAATATTAGATTAAATGATGCGTATAAGACATACATGAAACGGCATCTTACTGTCGCGTATTCAGTTTGTAGGACTAAGGATAGAGGCATTTCATCTTAAGGTCGAATAGGATTTAAATTTAAGATAAAGGTGGGCAAGGAACTTCCAAATGAAACCACGTAAACAAAAGAAGCATGAAGAGCAAGAACGCACGGTTGGCAGTAGCCGAAATATTCAGTTTACCTGAGAAAACGGGAAGGAGAAGATGATACTATTGGGAAGTTATGTGGGATCATACCGGGAAAGAACGTGTTAGCAACCATTCTCTTTGTGGTGAGTAATTATATGTCACCAACGATTTCTAAGCAGGAAAGATACTGAGATGGCTTAGTTTCTCCAACAATTATCGTCTTCAGAAATCACTGGGGACATAGAGCCACGTAATAAAACTTATTTTTCCCTTCTGCTCGATTTAGGTTTATTTTGCTCTATCTTCCCCAGTTTCTTAACGTGGCAACTTATTAGATTATTGATTTGAAGTGTTTTTTGGTCTTTTCTAACGTATGCATTTGATGCTATGAACTTCCCTCTAGGCACTGCTTTAGCTATACTCCACGAATTAGGATATGTTGTATTTTCATTTTCACTTAGTTCAAAATCGTTTCTAACTTCTGTTGAGAGGTAATACTTTACCTGTAGATTAGCTGGAAGAATGTTAATCGCTAAGTGATCTGAGATTTGCCTGCTATTTTTCTGTTACTGATTTCTAGCTCAATTTTATTATGTCCAGAGAGCAATTTTGTGTGGTTTTACTTCTTTTAAATCAATTAAGATTTGTTTTATGACCTCAGATATGGCCTGTCTTGGTGAATGTTTCATGTGCACTGGAGAAGGATGTGTATTCTGCTGTTGTTGGGTGGAGTGTTCCGTAAATGTCAATTTGATCCAGATGGTTGATGCTGCTGCTCATTTTTCCTGAATCCTTTGCTGATTTTCTGCCCCATAGTATGGTCTATTACTCTAATAATCACAGTTCTTTAGACAAACAAAACCAATAGCATATGTTTCTGTCTATCTGTCTACCTATCTACCTACCTATCTATAAATAAGAGAGATTGATATGGAAATTGGCTTATGCGATTATGAAAACTCAGAAGTTCCACGGTCTGCTGTCTGCAAGCTGGGGAAATAGGAAAGCAGGTGGTGTATTTTTGTCTGGAAGCCTGAGAACCAGGGGAGACAATGGTGTAACTCCCAGTTCAAGAACAAAGCCCTAAGGACTTCATGGAGCACTGATATAAGTCCAGGAGTCTGAAGGCCCAAGATCCAAAAGCTCCCGTGTCTGAGAGCAGGGGAAGATGGATATTCCAACTCAGGAAGAGAGCAAACTTCCTTCCTCCGTGTATTGAATCTTGGCCACCTACATTGATGAGGGTGGATATTCTTTATTCGGTCAACTGATTCAAATGCTAATCTCTTCCCAAAACATTGTCACTGACACACCCAGAAATACTGTTTTACCGGCTCTCTCTGCATCTCTTTGCCAACTCAAGTTGACACATGAAATTAACCATCCTAGTTACTGAGGGAGAAATGTTGAGGTCTCTTATTTTAATTGTGGATTTGTTCAGTAAGGCTTTCAATTTTGTCAATTATTTCTTTCTGTGTTTTGAAGCTCTGTAGTTAGGTGCACACACTTTGGTATTGTTTTATATTCTTGGTGAATTGACTTATATATTATCTTTATAATTTTATTTGTTTTGAAGTCTATCCTGTCTGATATTAATATCACCAGCCCAATTTTTAAAATTAGTGTTTGTGTTATATATATATATATATATATATATATATATATATATATGTATTTTCCATTCTCTTACCTTTAACTCAACACTATTGTTGTGTTTAAGGTGAGTTCCTTGTAAACAGCATATACTTACGTCATTATATAAAATTTAACCTGACAATTTGTATCTTTTAATTGGCATTGTATTGAATTTAATTATTGGTAAGTTTGGATTTAGGTCTATCATTTTAATATTTGCTTTCTGTTTGTTGCATTTTTTTGTTCCTCTGTTTCTTTTTTTCTAACTTATTTAGGTTTATTGAAGCATATTTTAGCAGGTCATTTAAACTTGTTTTGACTTTGAGTATTTTTTGGTATAATGTTTTTAGTGGTTAATCTTGGATTACAGAATACATTCTTAACTTTTCATGGTTTGTATAGAATCAATATTTTACAACCTCCATTTGTTTTTTGCTATTTGTTTTAGATACAAGGTCTTGCTGCACTGCCCAGGCTGCTGGTCTTGAACTCCTGGGCTCAAACAATCCTTCCCCGTCAGTATCCCAAGCCGCTGGCATTACAGGCCTGTCCCATCATGCCTGGTTTTGCTACTTTAGTTTGAATGTAGAAATCTCGCCACTCCAAAGTTCCTCTGTCCTCTTGTCTTTCTGCAATAGTTGCCTTACATATTGCATTTACATACATTAAAAACTCCACTAGACAATGTTATATTTTTTCCTTTCAACTGTTACGTGTATTTTTTAATATTCTGGAAGGGAAGAATAATCTATCATATTTACCCAGATATCTACCTCTTCTGTTACTCGTTCTCTATTCCTGATGTTTCCTTTTTTACTTTTAGTATCAAATTAACTTTCTTTACCATATCGATTTTTGTTTTTTTAAAGAGACAAGGTCTTGCACTGTCCCCTAGACTGGAGTGCAGTGGTGCAATCATAGCTCACTGCAGTCTTGAACTTCTGGAGTCAAGTGATCCTCCCACCTCAGCCTCCTAAGTAGCTGCGACTAAAGGTATGTGGCACCGCACCCTGCTAATTTTTACATTTTTTTGTGGAAATGGGATCTTGCTTTGTTGCCCAAGCTGGTTTCAAAGTCTTGGGTTCAAGTGACCCTCCTGCTTCCCAAAGTGCTGGAGTCACAGTCATGAGCCACTGTGCCTGGCCTCTTTAGCGTAGTTTTAGAGCAGGTCTGCAGGGTATAAGTTTTCTTAGCTTTTCTTTATCTCACAATGTTTTATTTTACCATATTCCTGAAGAATATTTTTGCTGGATGTAGAATTCTGGGTTGATCCTTTTTTTGTTTTTTAGTTTTTGAAAAATGTTCTTTTTCTTGCCTCCATGGTTTCCGATGAGAAATCTCCGGTTACTTTGAGTAGTGTTTCTGTTCTGTAGGCAATGTGTTCTTTTTCTCTGCCTATTTTTGCACTTTTCCTTTGTGTTTAGTTTTCAGCAGTTTATGAGGTCTCTGGGCATGGATTTCTGTTTGGGATTTGCTCAGCTTTTGAGTATGTAGGATCATGTTGTTCATCAAACTTGCAAAGTTTACAGTTATTATTTCTTAAAAAAATTGTTTCAGCACCACACTCTCTCCTCTTCTACCAGAATATTGATGACATTAACGTTAGGCTGTTTTTGTTGTCCCACAAGTCCCTGATATTGTGTGGTTTTTCTTTTAAACATTTTTCTCTATTGTTCAGACTGCTTAGTCTTTATTGACCTAGCTTCAAGTTCAATATCCGTTTCTTAATTTGTTATTGTATTTCCTAGTTCTAAAATTTCCATTTGGTTTTCCTTTATATTTTTAATTTTTTTCTACATTTGTGTGTGTGTGCGTGTGTGTTTCCAATTGTATCAAATAGTACATAATTTAACTTCCTATGAGAGACATTTGTTATGGTGCAGGTACAGTTGATGTTGTTGCAAAAGCAAATGAGACTAAAAGCAGATTTGATGTTAAGCCTGGAGACCTTTTGTGCTTTCTATCTTAACTTTTGTTTCAACAGTGTTTATGATTACTCATTTGAGCATTTTCATAACAGATGCTTTACATTCTGTCAGATAATTTTAACATCTATATCATCTTATTATTGGTCATAAAAAGCTCTCACTGAACTAAAACCTGAGTAAGAATAATAAGGACAGAGGATTCCAGGCAGGGGAAGCAAGACGGTCAAAGTCCTCAAGGAGGGAATGACCATGATGGGCTAGAGAGGAAAGGGCCGGGGTTTTGGAGCATGGTGGCTTCGCTTGGGCTTTCATAATAAAGTACTGTAGACTGGGGCTTAAACAACAGAAATTTATGTCTGATCATCTAGAGGCTGGGAAGCCCAAGATCAGGTGCCAGCATGCTCAGGTTCTGGTGAGGGCTCTCTTCATGATTTACAGGCAAATGCCTTCTTGTTTTGTCCTCACATGGCGGAGGGAGATCATCTCCCTCATCTCCCTCTTCTTACAAGAAGAGTCTTGTAAGGGGACTAATCCCACACATGAAGCCTCTGCCCTTATGCCCAGCTGCAAGTTTTCCAGCAAAGAGGAGTAGAGTGTGGAAGATAATTCTGATGTTCTGAGCTCATGGACATGAGGAATAGAGGTACCACTGGCTAGGAATGAAAGCTAAACTAGCGTAGCACTGTGGAGTGGAAATTGACTGATTGCTTGTTCAACATTCGTTCTCCCTTCTTTGAGTTCCAGACTCTGATTTCATTCTATTTCTAACCCACTACATCAGTCACTGTAGGTTGTAGGTATATGCTAATAGCAATAATAGTTCCAACACCTTAGTGGCTTAAGACAACAAAATTTCATCTTTTTTTTTTTTTTGCTCACATTATGTGTAAAATTTGGACTGCTGGAGGGGTTCAGCTCACTGGAGTCACTCAGCTGAAGGCTTCATCAACTCACATGTTTCTGCAGCCAATGAGGCAGTGAAAACCTGAGTATGATCTTTTATATGGAAGCGACATGTATCACTTCCACTCACCTGTCATCAGGCACAGCAAGGCATATAGTCACACTAACTTCAAATGAGCAGGAAATGCAATCCTTGCACATGCCTAGAAGTAGAACTAGAAACATTTGTTGAACAGCATCAATGACTGCTATATTTCCTATCAGTCCTTACAGTCTGCATGTGGGTCTGCCCCAGGACCCAGGGGTTGAGCACCTGACTCAGTGCTGCATCAGTCAGCTCAACACATTCCCCTGATCACAGGGATTGGTTCAGGGATGGGCACACGACTCAGTGAAATGCAGTGGACGTTTTCTGCAGATGCTAGGCTGTGGGACGATGCTTCGGCAGTCATTTTGTGACAATGAGGCATGAGGCTGATAGAGAATGGAGCCAATAGGAATTAAGTGGAGACTGAGAAATAGAAAATAAATTCCTGATGCCATTGATTAGGCCCTGACGATGGCCATACCATCCCCTGGGCTTTTCATAGCTTGAGTGTAAATACATACTTTCCTCCTTTTTGGTTAAGGCTGTCGTATTTTCTGTTACTCACAACAGAGAGTTCCCTGATCGATACTGTCCTGAAGAAGGTTTTGTGAAAGGCTATTACGATAAATTCCTTTTATAGTTATGGGTTAAGTTATAGTAACTAATACACACAAAATTGTGGTATAATTCAATTGATTTTTCAAACCAGATATATATATTTTTTGATTTTTAGTTTATCTTTCTAGGGGCTTCACAAAATTAAGAATTGGACTCTCCCCAGAATAAATCCCTTGAGATGCAATTCTCCCTGTGAAGGTTTTTTTCCGAGCTTGACATTGCTATTCACTGAGACAGTGAGTGAGGTATTAATTAATGGCTAGTTTTGCTGCAGTGGTTCAGCATGATTTCCTAAGAGGTGCAAGGCAATTGATTGTCTTTTGCCCTGCAGTTGATTTTACTTCCAAATGGCGAATCATAACGTTTGCTGGATGTTATTAATTGCTCATATGATGATGGTGTTGGTGATGACAGATGATAATTTAGTGCCTCACTGTCTAATAAGATTCGACCTTTTAGTATCTAGAGTTGTTTATTCTTCAGTTATAGATGGGTGAAAATAAAAATGGACTTATAGGTAGATATCCCATGACTTTGGCTGCATTCAGAGGCAAAGTAGAAAAGCCACTCTGGACTGAGAAATCACCTGAGTAATCAAGATGAGGCCCCAGTTCACTTGTCATACTGTGTTAGTTAGAATTTTTTTTCAAGTACGTGTAATAAACCCAAGACTCCAGCGGCTTAGGCAAGTAGAGGGGCAATATGGCAGTTTTGTGATGTCACCAGGAACTCAAGCGCCTTCTAACCTGTGGCTCTGCCATTCTTAGCTTATGGGATATTTCAGGTAGGTGTGTTTAGGTGTAATTCATATACAAAAATAAGCACTCTTTTTAGAGTACGGTTCCATGAGTTTTGACAAACACATAGTCATGTAACCACCACCATAACAAGATACAAAATTTGCCCAACACTCCAAAAAGTTTCCCTAAAAGGGAAGTATTTAATTTTTTGGTGTTGTTTTTATACATGGCATTTGAAAATCATGTTTTAAATATTTAACATCATATGCAAAATATTTAAAATAGCATTTAAAAAATTTAAATTCCCAATCATTCACTGCTATCGTACAAATTAATTGTTTTCATGTTGAACCTGTTTCTGTGACCTTGCTAAACTCACTTAATAGTTCTAGTAATTTATCTATTATAAAGTTCACCCATTTAAAGTGTACAGCTCAATGTTTCTGAGTGTATTGACAGTCATGTAACAACCATCATAATTTAATTTTAGAACATTTTATCACCCAAACAGTTATCTTTCTTTCATTTTGACTTCTAGTTCAATTCCATTATGATTAGAGAACATATTTTATAGAATTTCAAAATTTCTTATTTGTTGAGGTTTGTTTTATGGGCCAGAGTATGGTCTAATTGGTGTATGTTTCATGTGCACTGGAAAAGGATGTCATTTCTGTTGTGGGATGGACGGTTCTATAAATGTCATTAAGCCAAGTAGGTTGATAGTGTTGGTCAGGTCTTCTATATCCTTACTGATTTTCTGTCTACTTACTTTATCGGTTACTGAGCGAGGAGTCTAAACATAACTGGATTTGTCTTATTTCTCCTTTCAGCTGTGGTGGCTTTTGCCATGTATTTGCAGTTCTTTTGTTAGAGGGATACCTGCTGAGGATTGCTATGTGTTGTTGGTGAATTCACCCCTTTATCCTTACGTAATGACCCTCTTTATCCCCAGGGGTCTCTCTTGTTCTGAAGTCTACTTTTTCCACTCCAGATAGCCACTCCAGTTTTGTTTTATTTAGTGTTTCATGGTATATCTTTTCACTCTGCTTGTACTTTTAACTTCACTATGTGTTTACATTTAAAATGCATTTCTCACAGACAGAATATAGCTGGGTCTTTTTGTTTTATCCAGGGAATCTCTATCTTCTTTGGTGTGTTCAGATCATTAAAACTCAATGCAAGTGATGTGATTGCAATAGAATCGGACATCTTTGCCAGGGGTTTTCTATTTATTCCGTCTGTCCTTTGTTCTCTCTCTGCTTTTGGATTAATTAAAAAGGAATTTATGACTCCATGTTTGGATCCCCTTCCATGAACACGCCCTTCGTGGAAGCTGTTCTTCTCTATTCTGGATTTTCCCTCTGGAGTCGCCATCCACGAACACTCCCTTCGTGGAAGCCTGTCTTCCCTCCTAAACTCCATCTCTCTATTCCCTTCCACTCAGTGTGGAAGCTGCTTTCCTCTCCTGGATTCCATCTTTCTGGATAAAAAATATAAATAAATTAAAAAAAAGAAAAAAAGGAATTTATGATTCCTTTTCATGTCTATTATTGGCTTATTATTTGCCCCTCTATAACATTTTCTCCCAGTGGTTGTCCTAAGTTCTACCAAATGTTTCCCCACCCCCTGTGGTTGTCATAGACTCTGTCTCTTCAGACTACCTTCCGACAATATTATACCACTCCACGTATCGTGTGAGCACCTCACGACAGGGCGCTCCTACTTCCTCCCTCTCACGTTTCATTATATTTTGGTCATACATTTTACTTTCACAAATGCCATCAACCCATGGCACATTCTTCTCTTTTGTTGTTAGTCAATTTTTTCTTTCTATAGCAATGAAAAATAATAAAAACATCTTTTATTTTTACTTCGAATTTAACCATTTCCGGATGTCTTCATTTCTTTGTGTAGATCCGAGTTTCTGTGTCGTGTCAGAGTGCTCTGTCTAAAGAGCTGCTTTTACATTTCTTGTAGTTCTGGTTTCTGATAACAAATTCTGTCACTTTCTGTTTAAAAAAAGGTTATTTCTCTTTTTTTTCTGAGATATAATTTGCATACAATAAAATTCATTTTTAAGTGTAAAATTCAGTGGTTTTGAGTATATTCACCAGGTTCTGCAACCATCATCACTATTTAATTTCAGAACATTTTCATCACCCCTCAGAGGAATCTTGTATCCATGAGCAGTCACTCTCCCCTCCTGCCTATTCCCAGACTGCTCATTCATTTCTGAAAGATATTCTTACTGGATATAGAATTTTGGGTTTATAGGTCCCTCCTTCTCCTCCCGACACCATAGAACTTTAGATATTTCATGATAGCATCCTTTGGCTTACATAGTAATTAATAAGGAGTCTACTGTAATTCTGATTTTTGCTCCTCTGTACACAATGTATATTTTTCCTTTTGCTGTCTTCATGATTCCACTTTTATATTTGATTTTTGGCAGTGTGATGATAATGTGTCTAAATGTTTCTAGGGATGTGTGTGTGTTTGATATTTATCTTGCTTGGGATTGTCTGAACTTCTTGGGTCTGTAACTGAATTTCTTTCTTTCTTTTAAAATTCTTAGACTTTATGTCTTCAAAACTTTTTTCTGTCTTATCATGTTTACATCTGGAGCTTCAATTACACACGTTGTATCATTTGCTATTGTGACATTGCTCTTTTATGCTCTGACTTTATATATTTTTTCTTTTTTCACTTTGTGTTTCAGTTTGGATAATTTTAATTGACCTATCACATGTTAATGGATTCTTTCCTTGCCTGTGTTGACTGTACTGATGAACTCAGAGAAGAAATGTTTTATTTGTTATCTACCTTTTTTTCAGTGATAGCATTTCCATTTCCTTGCCTGTGTTGAGTGTACTGATGAACTCAGAGAAGGAATGCTTTATCTGTTATCTGCCCTTTTTTAGTGATAGCATTTCCATTTGACTCCTTTGTATAATTTCCATCTCTGCAGAAATTCTCCATTTGTTCATGAGTGTTGTCATCGTTTTTCCAGTAAAGCACTTAAAATATTAATCATAGTTGTTTAAAATGGTCTGTCTTCTAGTTTTGATTGCTTCGTTTCTTGGCAGTCGGTTGTTCTTTTTTTTGTGTGTGTCATAATTTTAGAATGAGTGTCGGACATCACACATAAGACAGTGGAGATTAAGATAAACAGTATTTATGCCAGGAGATGGGGAAAAGTTTTCTCTGCTAGGTCATTAATGCAAGTGTGTGTGCTTGCATGTGTGTATGCATGCAGATGTGTGTTTATGTGCATATGTGTAAGGTATGTGTAAGTGCATGCATGTAAGATGTGTGTGATGTGTGTTAAGTCAATCTAGGCAAGTTGAGCTGGGTTTGGGTTCTGTTGCTATGGTTGCCTTCAGTCCACTGGTAGCTTCACATTCCTCTGGCAGAATGTTGCGCTTAGGGTGGGGTTTGGTTTGACAGAAGGTTTTTCTCAGTGTTCCTGCTCTACTTTCAGTTTCAAGCATTTCTTGTGTGCCAGAATGTCAGAGCAGCTCTTCTCTGGCTCCTGCCCTCTTAATCCTAGAACGCTGGATCTTACAAGCCTGGTCATGGGGAACAGAGAAGGCTGTGAGGCCCAGCCTCAGTCTTAGGTGGACCCTGTGTCTCTGTGTCTTGGGACAGATTTTCTTGATGGCCCTGTCCCTGTCCCATTTGAAGGAGCTCTTTGATGATCTGGGCCCGGGAGAGTTTCTGCCCCTGCCCTGGGAACAGAGGGTAGTTTCTCCACACTGCCCTGCACCTCAGAGCTTCCTCCCGCGCCCTGGGGCTGGCAGCTGGCTGGCCTTCTCCCAGCAGCACAGGGTCTTTGTTCCTTGGGGAGAAAGGTCCAGGCAGGGCTTCGTGCCCTTGCATAGTGGTGGCCACTCACTTCTCCAGCCGTGCAGAGTGGCTCTCTCCAGCTCCCTGCCTGCCCCCAATCCTTCTTCTGTACCTGCTGGGCATCCAGGGAGAAGAGGCCGAGATGGGAACAAACTCCCCTCGGTGTGCAGCTGCCAGGAGTCTATGCTCTCACGCCAGCCCACTCCAGCCTTTAGAAATCCATCAAAACCTTTTGCTGAATGCTTCTTGCCTGTTGAGCTTGTGGTCTGCCACCTGCGAAATGACGCTCATGTCCCATTTCTCCTTAGACCTGTCTCTCTCTCCTCAGATTTCGGGCAGGGTGGTCTCCTCGAACCTCAGCTCTCTGATGAGTTCGAGAAAAGTTATGCTTTTGCAGATTAGCTGGCTTTTTCTCATGATGGCAGTAATGCTCTTTCCAGCCCTTTACATCCCAGGAGGAAAAGCCTGTGGTTTTCATTCTCGTGGTTGCAGGATAGCTGCTCCACCTCAGCTTAGCATTTCCACATTCCAGCCAGAAAAAAGGTCAAGGTCAGAAGCCTTCAGGAAGAGCAAAGGTCAAAAGGAGTTTGCTTTTTCAAAATGTCTTCTCAGAAGCCCATTTAAGAGACTTCTGCCTGTCTCTCATTGCATGTAGGTCACAGGGCCACCCCTAACTGAAAGGGAAGTGACCTTTTTACCTGTGCATATTGGCACCCAGATATATTTGCAATTCTACATACAGAGAAAGAAGACAACAGATTTTGGGTAGGCAATTAGCAATGTCCTCTGTGCATATTCTTGCTGAAAAATCTCCTTAGCAACTAAATGGTTTCCTACACTTTCATCCTTGCTCTCATCCTCTTTGAAAACTGGATAAAAGCTATGGACTTTCTCCCCACCAAATTCACATATGCACATTCAAAATGCGCATGTGGGCTGGGACTGGAAGCTTACGCCTGTAATCGCGGCACTTTGGGAGGCTGAGGCAGGCAGATCACCTGAGGTCAGGAGTTCCAGACCAGCCTGGCCAACATGCTGAAACCCTGTCTCTACTAAAAATACAAAAACTTAGCCAGGCTTGATGGTGCATGCCTGTAATCCCAGCTACTTGGGAAGCTGAGGCAGGAGAATTGCTTGAACCTGGGAGGCAGAGGTTGCAATGAACCAAGATCATGCCACTGCACCCAGCCTGGGTGACAGAGTGAGGCTCCATCTCAAAAAAAAAAGCATGTGATCCGGAGCATTTACTGATCCCTGAAGTCTATCTGTGAGTGCCTTCGGGACCCTTGGTGATACAGGAGCTAAAATCAAATTATTTAGGCAGTTAGTGAGAGTATGGGAGTCCTTGATAAGGTTTTGCTTTTAATAAAAAAGCAGCCCCCAAATCATTTCTTTTCTAACAAAAAGCAGCCTGAAAAATCAAGCTGCCAGCAAAGATAAGCAAGCTGGAAGCCTACATAGGTGAAAGCCGGCAGCTATGGCAATAGAAAACGGAAACCTGGAAGCCAGGTATGTTCAACATGGAGATTCCCTCTTCCCTTTCCTTTGTGGCCATGTGTGCGGGCATCATGAGGCTGGCCCGGTAAAGACTCCATTTGCATAACAAAAGAGAAAGGGAGGATAGCCAGACTCTTCCCGGGCTATTTAAATAGCACATCTGGTCCCACCAATCCACTATGGTCCATGTAAATCAACACGCCTACTCAAGCTCCTCTATGAAACCAACCACATCTCACCCCAACCCAGAAACCCACCGGGCCCCCCTTCCTCCGCACAAGGAAGTGCTCTTCTTTCTTTCACCTACTGAACTTTTTTTTTTTGGAGATAGAGAGTCTTACTCTGTCGCCCAGGCTGGAGTGCAGTGGCATGATCTTGGCTCACTGCAACCTCTGCCTCCCCGGTTCAAGTGATTCTCCTGCCTCAGCCTCCTGAGTAGCTGGGATTACAGGTGCACACCACCATGCCCAGCTACTTTTTTGTATTTTTAGCAGAGACTGGGTTTCACCATGTTAGCCAGGATAGCCTTGATCTCCTGACCTTGTGATCCACTCGTCTCGGCCTCTCAAAGTGCTGGGATTACAGGTGTGAGCCACCGCGCCCAGCCAAACTTTCTCCTCTTAAACCTACTCCTTGTGTGTCCACGTCTTTGATTTCCTTAGCACGAGACAACACACCTCGGGTATTTCCCCAGACAAACCTTGCTGCTTCACTGGGACTAACCTACTCGAGTGTCTCGTCCTTGGTTCTCTGAGAGCAGAGCCCAGGGCAAACATTCACATGTGAGTAGTGCTTTAGAGTGTGAGTCCCGGGGGCCAGAGTCGGGGACGGGGTGACAGACACAGAAGTGGGGAAGCGGCAATGCAGGCAAATGCTACCGTGTTGCAACCATGATGGTTGGAGGGAGGAAAGCAGGTGTTTGTCCACCGGATCCTGCACTTCGTGGGCACGAGTCTCCCACATTTCTGGGTGCTTATGCCCAGGCTGCAGGGCTTCTCTGGGCTTCCCATCCGCTGAGTCCGAGACCCCAGGGAGGAGCATGCTCTGGCTCCTGAGAGCATCACCATCAGGAGGGGAGCTGGTGGAAGCATGTGGAGCTGAGCATCCTCCTGGGAGGTGAGTAAGACATGGGATAGCGAAGATGTAAAGCAGTGAACGAGAGGGGCCCCGGACACAGCCCTCTTGATTATGTCGACTCTCTCCAGCCTCAGCCCCTGCCACTCTTCCTACTTGTGCTTCATTGACTATCTAATTAATTGTGGTTTCTCAAATACGTTGCATTGACCAGGACTCTTAATGATAAGGGACAAAGAAACCAAGCTCAAACTTGCTTGAGCCTAACATCGATTTCCCTGTCAGGGAAAACTGGCTTTAGGCCTAGTAGGATCCAAGCGCTCAGCTGGCAGCATCACGGTTCCCTTGCCCCTCTCCAAGGCTAGCCTGTTAGAATCTCTATGTTTGCTTGTTATCTTCAGCTCTGTGTAATTCTTTTCTTTGTTGTGAGAAAAATGGACATCATCAGCCTTGATTGAAGACCATTCCAGATTAGCAACTGCAGTGGGGGAGGGAGTCTTTTCTCTCCCAAGCTCAATCTGTTAATCCCGGGGAAGACATTTATTGGTACTGAGTGTGTCACACGTACACCTTTGGGCCAATCATGGTGCCTGTGGTATGGAGGAACTGTGAGTGTTCCCGCTGGGTCACAGGCCCCCTGCAACACCTGCAACTCCTGACAGTCCTGTCTGATCTCACGGGTCGGTGGAGGCAGCGTCCTTCAAAGGGAAAGCCAGCAGGAGCCGGAGGGGAGGCTGGGACAGTAGATGAAACCCGAGTCCAAGGTCCGCACCACACTGCATCGGAGCTTTGGCGCATTCCATGGTTTCTTTCCACAATGTCCCATTCCTTAACCACTCAGAGAAAGAATTCCTGAACCCCTTCACATCACTTCCTTAGAGAATTCACCCCCACTTCTCACGCCTCATTTCCCTGTAGATTGCGTGCTGCGCGCTCCTCCTAGCACACAGCTTAAGCACTGCCGCTTTGCCTTGCTTATTTACACAGGAGTAAATGTGACAGACACACAACTCTTGCTGCCTCTCACAGATATGCTGGTGTATGGGAGGGTCTGAGCTGGGGGGAGGCGCACCTTGGAGTGTGAATCAGGCTTCAGGAGCTCCTGTGCTCGCAGCTTGTCCAGCACTCCTCAGCATCTGGGCCCCTCTACAGAATTCTTTGTGCAGGCCCAATCTGTCCTCCTGGGGCGTCTGAGCTGCTCAGCACCAAGAAACACACTCCGTTGTGCACAGGCCATCAGCTCTGCACATAATCCAGTTACATTCCCATTGGCAGCTGGTGAATTTCGAGTGGAACCTAATCACAATGTAAGGTCTCATTTTTAATATTTAATTAGCGTCCTCCCAGTGAAGCCTGATACATTTTACCAAAGCGTTAACTATGTTTTTCATCCCTTAAGTAAAGTACAAATGCACATGCCCAAAAGCTCTGACTTGAATATTGAATGTGAGGCTGAGCAGGGACTCCTCCTTAGGGGCCTGCTGGGCACTCCCCGCCCAAGCCTAGAAATGAAAGAAAATCTTGGGTTCCTTCAATGTGAATTCCAGCCACCGAGCTCGCCCTGAGAAATATATGAGCAACTTGAGAAGCAAGAGGTAATAGGAGCATAAAACAATAGTCAAGAGAGTTAGAGTCAGGAATTCGTTGCTTCCCTATAGAAACTAAAAACATCGTAACAAACCTCTTGGAGTTGTTTTTCAGAACCTAGACCCCCACCAAATGGACCTGTGGACCTTGCTCTGTCGCCCAGACTGGAGCGCAGTGGCTGGATCTCGGTTCACTGCAACCTCCACCTCCTGGGTATAAGCCATTCTCCTGCCTCAGCCTCTTGAGTAGCTGGGGCAACAGGCATGCGCCTCCATGCCCAGTGAATTTTTTTTTTTTTAAGTAGAGACGGGGTTTTGCCATGTTGGCTAGGCTGGTCTCAGACCCCTGACTTAGTGATCCACCTGCCTCGGTCTCCCAAAGTGTTGGGATTGCAGGCGTGAGCCACCACGCCTGGAGCACCACCATTCTTTGTTCTAATTTTTTTCCTGAGGGGCCTGGAAGAGGTCACGCCCGCAGGCCAGAGCTAACATTCTTTTTTGCTGACCTCAGATTTTCTGACAAAAGCTTTGCCTTCTTAACCAATCACAAATCAGAAAATGTTTGAATCTAGCTATGTGACCTGTGGGCTCCCACTCCAAGATGTCCTGCCTTTTTAGCTCAAACCACCGCTTAGCCTCCATGTACTGAAGTGTGACCGAGCCTGTAACCTCCGCGTCTCCACCTGGAAAAACCCTCCCTGGTCAGCCATCGGGGAGCTCAGGTCTCAGACGTGAGCTCCGGGTTCTCATCGCCTGGCGCCCCGCTCTAAATGCCTCACTCCGTCTCGCTGCAATCCCGATGTCCGTGTTTGGCTTTGCTGCGGGACGGCAGAGCCAGTACCCACCGGGGCCTGAGAGCTTTGGGGGATAACACCTCCCTCCTCAGGCCAGGTCAACAGCGTGAGTCAGCAAGAGAGCGGAAGCCGGAAGCGGGCAGGCCGGAAGACACGCACCCCCAAAGGTCGAGAGAGACGCCATCCGGGTACCACGTGGCAGTTTCGTCAGACTGGGGCACTTCCGGTTCACAGGAGGCTGCAAACCCGCAGCGTCGCCCTTGCTTGGTGCTGCCGCCGTTTTAGCCCTCATGCCGTCCGCGCCCGTGGGCTCACGAAAACAGCCTGTTGCTCCACACCGCCTCGTGCGCTTTGTTGGCGCGCTCTCGGGGTTCGAACTGATAATAGAGCCCCGCACCCACCAGCTGCCAAGCCCTGTTCTTGGGGCTGGGGTGCAGAGTGAACAAGCAGAAAGAAGCGCTGTGCTCTCACGGGGCCTCCGCCTGACGGTAAAGGAGGTGGGGCTCTAGGGCGAGGGAGCCTGCGTAGGGTGGTGTTTGGAACCCAGCACCCCGCTGTTGGGGGGACGGGATGAGACGCACAGAGGCGTCGGAAGTGTTTGGCCCCCGGCCCGCGGACCACTCAGTGCCCTGTTTCCGGTCTCCGGGCTCCACGGAGGCGGGCTCTTCACTGGGGCCTCTGAACGAGGAGAGACAGGGCGGAGGTAGATTGCTCGAGGCCCGGGACTGTAGTCCAGGGTGGAGCTCCACAGTGGATCGGCAAACGCCTGCAGGGCCGGCTCTGCTGAATTTGTTTTCTATTTAGTTTTTATTACAGCCATTGAATTGGGGTGCCTCCCGTTATCTGATGACAGTTTTATGATTAAAAGAAACCATGCAGGCTTTGTTCGCTCTTGGAGATGGGAAAGGTCCTGATCGGTTGAATTCTTCCAGGTTAAAACTGGGGCTGAGAAAAATCTGCAACTGCCTGTCCCTCCCTTCACCTCTTTACAGCAAGAGGCAGCGGGGGCCTGGAGAGCTGATGAAACCCTGAGATAAAGGTTGTAAATTAGTTTTCCCTGAAGCAGACCAGCCTGGGCAACAGGTTAAAGGTCGTTATTACAGACAGCCCCGGGCCTCTGGAGTTTGCAGTTTCTCCAGTGCTAGGAGATGGCACTCTCTGGAACCCTTCTCCAGCTCCACAGAGAGGCTCAGCCTGTCGGAGCATCTGATTGGTTGTAGGCTGCAGACACAAGTTAAAAATAATCACCTAACGTTTTGACAACACTTTCTTTTTTTTCTATCCCACAGAGATTGGAAGTCATTTTCTTATCCTCTTTAGGAAGTATGTTGGATTCAGGATTCTTAATTCCCATTTAAAGTCAGGACAATTGAGATAACCCTATCAACTAACATTTATTGGGTGTTGTTATGCTTGCTAATAATAATCGTAGCTAACATTTACTGAGTGATCATTTTTCTTAATAAAAAATAGCAACATTTATTGAGTGCGACAGATTTTCCAAGTCCTGCCTGAAGAGCCTTGGATCTGGCCTCTAATTTCTTGTTACAGCCCAGAGGAGGAGGAACTATTAACCCCATTTTGTGGATGAGGAATTCAAAACAAAGAGAGATTAAGTAATTTGCATAAGAGCACAGCTAGTGAATGTTGGAGGAAGTATGAAGAGGTAAATGTTACTTAAATCCCATAGCAAATATAGCTGCGATTGTAACTATAGGGTGTGTGTCTCTCTGTGTGTACACGTGTATTTGGGATAGATCGGATAAACTTTGGTCTTGGGTAAACTGAGGCACGGCTGGCAAAGGGGCGGACTCTTCTATCCCAATGAGAACATCCTTCTGGTGCTGGGGTGGAGGGATATGTGGCATGGGATAATTGTGTAGCATACCTTGTAATTAATTCCATAGCTTTCACTGACGTCTGAAAGGATTAAAGAGAAAAATGTTTTTTTTGGTCAGCGCTTAATATGGAGGGCACAGTGGGTGTGCTGGTTTTTCTTTTCCATCCATTCATCAACTTTATTCTCTTTTTGGGCAAACAAGATTTAGCTCTAAACAGAGTTTATGGTTTGTTTTGCATTGTGTATTTATTAATATTTATGCTGACTGTGAAGTGCCAGAAGAATCAGTAATACACACACACCATGTCTGCGTGGTTTGCTTCTGAGCCTGAGATCCTGAAAATATTTCAATTGTTCTTAACAGACTGGAGTTAGGACCCAGGAAGGACAGAGCAGTGGGGATATAAATAGAGAAGGAGAACAGAACAAAGTTTGAGAGAGACTTACATCACTCACTCCCTCTCCACCCAGAGAGCAGGACGGAGGTGTGAACTTGAGCCAGACCAGCAGGAGCTCGAGAGCGGGTGCAGGACAAGCCCGAGGAGCAGGCGGGAGCTCCAGGGGAAAATCACACACAAAGCCTTCTTCAGAGAAAAGGGAAGCTCCAAACCTGACCAAGACCAACAGAAGCTCTTGAAATAAAAAGAAAATATCGCAGGACAAACAGCCTCCCGTCCACGGGTGCAGGTCGCGGGCACAGTGGTGACCTGGGATCGCTTTCCCAGGACTGTGAGTCGGACTCTGGTTTCTCCTCCCTGCATTCCACAGCTACTCCGGTCATTGCAACGTGTTTATTGATCACTGAAGAATCTCAAGTTTTGGGACAAGGAAGAAACACCCATTAGGTCTCCAAGACAGCTGCGTTTCACAAACTTTAAGGAAACAGAACTTTTTCTCCCTCTGGAATCTGTGAAAATGCCCCTTTTCCAAGGAAGTGAAGGTTAAGAGGTCCCGTTCTCACAGACCCTCAGGAATTTCACTTGGCTCCGAGCTTTGACCTCCGAGAAAGCCATGGCGAAGCTGCTGCGGCTGTGCTGCTGGTACTCCCGGCTGCTGCTATTTTTCTACAACTTTCAGGTAATGTCCCTAAGTGGCCGGGATGGACGTGGGCTCGGTTTTTCCAGAGGCTTTCCTTGAGTGTGTCTCACACCGTGGTCTTTTGTGTGCAGGTGCGTGGCGTCTATGCGAGATCGCAGGACCATCCAGGTAAGAGTGTTTCCTTCTCACTCTGCACCGTGCTCTCCCCCTGCCTGGTGCGGGTATCCCAGGAACAGCCTACTTGTTCATCTCTGAGGCATCAGTGAATGGCCCTTTTTGGGCTCCTGGTCCCCGACCTCGCTGCCCTGCCACACGCTCTGACCCTGGGCAGCTCTGCTACTGCTCACCGGCTGAGTGGTGGACGGAGAAGCAACTTTGTGGCTCCTTAGCTGGGTCATATGAAACCTTGTGGTTAAAGAAGTGTGATCTCTTTGCTTAAATGCCTTCTGTCTCTTTCTTAAAGAGATGGAGTCTTGCTCTATTGCCCAGGCTGCCTTGCAGTGGCCGCAACCTCCGCCTCCCAGGTTCAAGCAATTCTCCTGCCTCAGCCTCCCAAGTAACTGGGCTCACAGGTGTACGCCACCACGCTCAGCTAATTTTGGTATTTTTAGTAGAGACAGGGTTTCACCATGTTGGCCAGGCTGGTCTTGAACTCTTGATTTCAGGTGATCTGCTTGCTTGGCCTCCCGGAGTTCTGGGATGACAGGTGGGAGCCACTGTGCCATTGCATGTCTTCGGGGCAGAGTCACTGGAGGGGACTGGAGCTCTGGCTCATAGCAGGGTCTCGAGACCTCCAGCCTCAGAGTGCTGAGCAACTTAGGCTGGAGCAGCCCACGAGTGGGACTCAGGACAGAGGGCCACACTGGCTTCTGCCCCAGAGCCACCTTCCTTTAGCCATTGTGATTCCCAATCAGGAAGCATCAGGTTGGGGCTTCTCTTGGGAAGACAGGGAGGCACACACCCTTTGCTGGCAAGAGTGTGGGCGCACGTTCCAATCAGCCAGGGCAGGGATGGGAAGACGAGGCTTTCTGGGAGCAGCGGGCTGTCAAGCTAGGCTGTCGCTCCCTGCTGGAAGTTGCAGGAGGTGGGAGGAGACCCTGCTAGTGCCTGAACCCCTGCGAGGAAGCCTGCTGTGAGCACAGCCTCGGCCCCCGCCCCACCAGAGCTTGGCTGGGCCCCTACAAGCACTATCGCATGGCCCTGCCCCTCTTTGATGGGGAATAGCCTTTTTTTAAACTTATTTTTATTAGTATTATTTTTCTTTTTTGAGACAAAGTCTCACTCTGTCGCCCCAGTCTGGAGTTCAGTGGTGTGATCTCAGTCTCAGCTCACTCCTACCTCTACCTCCCAGGTTCCAGCGCTTCTTGTGCCTCAGCCTCCCAGGCAGCTGGGATTACAGACCCGTGCCGCCACGCTAATTTTTGTATGTTTAGTAGACACAGGGTTTTGCCATGTTGGCCAGGCTGGTCTCAAACTCCTGACCTCGGGTGATCCACCCACCTTGGCCTCCCAAAGTGTTGGGATTACAGATGTGAGCCACTGCGCCTGGCCGGGAACCAGCCTTTAATAATCAACCACAAATGGACTCAGGACAGCACCGTGGGTAGAACCCAGGGTGCTGGCCAGGCCTCTAGGGAGAGCCCCCTTCCTGGGTGGAGCACCAGGAGCCTGCTGGGGTCTGGGGATAGGTGTTGTACCCTCAGCCTCTGTCTCCTTTCCGGCTGCCTGACAGCGCCAAGCCAGGATGTTCCAGGCGTTGTCACCACCTTCGTTCACCAGCTCGGGGGTGAGGATGCAGCCACTTCTCTTTCGTCCACACACATAGGGAGCCCCTTTTAAACGGGTGTGGAAACTGTGAGTTTCCCTCTCCTCAGCCAAATCGCTGAAAGAAAGAAACAAGGGCTCCTGTGGCTTGGGAATGAGTAAGCATGCCCGGTTCTGTGTTAAAGAGAGGACGTATCCACCGTGGGCGCCTCTCTTCTCGTGAATGCAGGCCTCCTGGTTTGAGAGGAGCTAGAGGAGGAGAGAGGCGGCCCCTCGAACTGCAGGGTGGTCAGGCAGGGCTGCGTACGCTGGTCCTGCAGGAGGCAGGTGGCCCCCATGGCCCCAGCATGGCGCCGACTGCTGCTCAGTGTTGCAGAAAAGCTATACGGGCACTCCCTGGACTTCTGCTTATGACATAGAATCCACACGCATCCTCACACATGCACATGTGTCCACGTGCCCTCCCCATGCCACATGCCTACGTGTGTCAACACATGCCCACATGCACCAACACACATCACAGATTCACACATGTTGACACGTAGGCATACACACACATCCCATGCATATCCAGATGTCTACATGTGTCAACATGTGCCCACATGTGCCAACACACATCCACACACATCACTCACGTCCACATACATACAGACATGTTGACACACATGCATACACATGCAAAAATGTCCACACATATGCCCGACACATCTATATATGCCAGAACGTGTCAACATGAATACACACGTGTGTCCACACAATCCACATGTGTTGACACACATGCATACACATGCAGATCCATGCACAACCCACACCCACATGTGCCAACACATATCACATATTCACACACATCTACACACACCCAGATGTGTTGCCACACATGCATACACATGCAAAAACACCCACACATATGCCCACACATCTACATGTGCCAACATGTGTCAACAGGCATTCACACACGTGTACACACAATTCATAGGTGCTGACACATGCATACACATACACATCCATGTGCACCCACTCCTACATGCCAACACAGGTCCATGTACATCCACATACATGTATTTACACATGTTCACATGTCACACATGCCTACACATGCCCACATGTCTACACACATGACCACACACATTCACAGACACCACACACAATACATGCATCCACACACATCCACACATTTCTGCACACATGCAGACCTACATGCACACATTCACACATGTCCACGTGCCTACACACATCTGCACATGATCACACATGCATCACACACATACACATATGCCCACACATGCACACCTCACACATGTCCATACACACTTGTACACATCCACATGCGTCCACACACATCTTCACATACTCACACATGCACATGTCCCCACACATGTACACCCTCACACATTTACACACATCCACACATTTACACAGATCACACATCCACACATCCACACACAGGCACCCATACAGGAACACACATTTACACATCCACACATTTACAGA
Source organism: Aotus nancymaae (assembly GCF_030222135.1). Taxonomy (NCBI): domain Eukaryota; kingdom Metazoa; phylum Chordata; class Mammalia; order Primates; family Aotidae; genus Aotus; species Aotus nancymaae. The sequence goes on along the minus strand of NW_026988433.1, from coordinate 2,167,482 downwards.
TCCACACACATGAACAGACGTGTATACACACGCACACATATGCACTTGCATTCTTGACTCTAAACTTCAAGGAGCAGTTTGAACTCAGTCTTTGTTCCATACAGAGCCTTTGCTCTTCCAAGTCCTGATTTAGGGCAGAAATCAGCGTTTTCTCGTCAAGAAGCCATCTTAGAGAAACAGTGGTAGTGCTGATGACAATAAGAAGGGACAGAAGGGCGTGGTGACCTGGAGTCTGTGTGGGAAAGCACCGTGAAGGCGGCTGTGCCTGCTGAGCTCTTGAAACCGGAAGGTGCCTTTCTCCTCAGCTTTCCAGCCTGTGGCAGTCCCTCTTGTCTCCTCATCCTGCCTCGTCCTCCTCTCACTGCAAATTGTTTTTGCACTTTGTCCTTTTTTCTCTTCCTTCCTCCTCCTTTCCTTTTCAGGATAAAGGTGAAGGTGGACACATTTGCTGAATGCTTAGGTGTCCTTCACGAACAAAACATCCTACTGCCTGCCTGCCTTCCCTTCTTCTCTCCCCTCCTCCTCACTGCTCCCCTCCTCCTCACTGCTCCCCTCCTCCTCACCGCTCTCCTTCCTCCTCACCGCTCTCCTTCCTCCTCACCGCTCCCCCTCCTCCTCACCGCTCCCCTCCTCCTCACCGCTCCCCTCCTCCTCACCGCTCCCCTCCTCCTCACCGCTCCCCTCCTCCTCACCGGTCCCCTTCCTCCTCCCTGCTCCCCTCCTCCTCCCTGCTCCGCTCCTCCTCCCTGCTCCACTCCTCCTCCCTGCTCCGCTCCTCCTCCCTGCTCCGCTCCTCCTCACCGCTCCCCTCCTCCTCACAGCTCCCATTCCTCCTCACCGCTCCCATTCCTCCTCACCGCTCCTCACCGCTCCCCTCCTCCTCACCGCTCCCCTCCTCCTCACCGGTCCCCTTCCTCCTCACCGGTCCCCTTCCTCCTCACCGCTCCCCTCCTCCTCACCGCTCCCCTCCTCCTCACCGCTCCCCTTCCTCCTCACCGCTCCCCTTCCTCCTCCCTGCTCCGCTCCTCCTCACCGCTCCCCTCCTCCTCACCGCTCCCCTCCTCCTCACCGCTCCCCTCCTCCTCACTGCTCCCCTCCTCCTCACCGCTCCCCTTCCTCCTCCCTGCTCCGCTCCTCCTCACCGCTCCCCTCCTCCTCACCGCTCCCCTCCTCCTCCCTGCTCCCCTTCCTCCTCACCGCTCCCCTTCTCCTCACCGCTCCCCACCTCCTCACCGCTCCCCTCCTCCTCACCGCTCCCCTCCTCCTCACCGCTCCCCTCCTCCTCCCCGCTCCCCTTCTCCTCACCGCTCCCCTCCTCCTCACTGCTCCCCTTCCTCCTCACTGCTACCCTCCTCCTCACCGCTCCCCTCCTCCTCACCGCTCCCCTCCTCCTCACCGCTCCCCTCCTCCTCACCGCTCCCCTTCCTCCTCACTGCTACCCTCCTCCTCACTGCTCCCCTCCTCCTCACCGCTCCCCTCCTCCTCACCGCTCCCCTCCTCCTCACTGCTCCCCTCCTCCTCACTGCTCCCCTCCTCCCACTCTCTCCTCCTCCCCTTCTTCCCTCCTCCCCCTTCTCCCCTCTCCTACCTCCTCTCACTTTGTTTCTTGTCTGCTTTCCTTTTTTTGCATTTTCCTCCCTCATTTCCCTCTGTACTTCCCCCTCTCCCTCCATCCTATTCTATATACTTTTTTTTTTTTTTTTTTTTGAGGCAGAGTCTCGCTCTGTCATCCAGGCTGGAGTACAGTGACGTGATATCGGCTCACTGCAACCTGTGCCTCCTGGGTTTCAGTGATCATGCTACCTCAGCCTCCTGAGTAGCTGAGACTACAGGGATACACCACCATGCCCAGCTAATTTTTGTATTTTTAGTAGAGATGGGGTTTCGCCATGTTGGCCAGGCTGGTCCTGAACTCCTGACCTCAGGTCCTCTGCCCGTCTCGGCCTCCCACAGTGCTGGGATCACAGGCGTGGGCACCGTGCCCGGCCCAGTCATTTCTTTTTGTCTTCTCTTCCCACATCTCACACCCTGCTCACCTTGTTTCCTGCTGCAAAGCCCCCTCCCTGGGCGTCTGTGTGAACCAGGATCTAGGGCCTCCTTCACGTTCCAGCTTCCGTCCTTGAGGCTCACCGGCCCTCCAGGGAGCCTGGGAGAGGAGGCCTGACCCCAGCATGTCTCCTCCAGAGTGTCCATGATGGGCACAGGCGCCACAGACACCAATAGAAACAACCTCAATTTCCATCAGCGAGAGAACAGCTCTGTAACACGTGACATTTCATTCTAAAGAGCGCTAAGCAGCCGTTAAAACCGGCCAGTTTGTCTGCACGTTGGGCCTTTTGAAACACTGCTTTTACATCATCTTCGCAAGAGCCCTGCGCTAGTGTCGTGCCCTCGCACCGCAGGCGGAGAAGCCTGTCTTTCAGACAGACCAGGTGATTTGCTCAAGGTCACAGGACTCAGAAGACACAGTAATAAGTCCAAGAAGCTCACAGTGTTGGTGGAGTCGGGCGGACAGACACAGAGAGAGGTTCTTGGCGAACAACAGCTGAGTGGTCAGTACCGGGCCGTAAGTTCACTCGGGTGCTAGGGGAGCCTTAAGAAGGAGGCGGGAGCCGGGGCTTGTGAAGCCCGGCTGATTTTCCACCACAGCCACACAAAACTCTATGTTTTGTTAAAGGTTCTCACAACTATCACGCATTTCTTGTTTTCTCATTCTGGCAACCAGCACTATGCCTTATGCATAGGAGGCCCTCAATCAATATCTGTTGGGCTAGCACAGTGGCTCACCCCTCTAATCCCAGCACTTCAGGAGGCCAAGCCAGGAGGATCACAGGAGTTCAAGACTAGCCTGGGCAACATAGTGAGACCCTATCTTTACAAAAAATAAACATTTAGCCCAGCATGGTGGTGCATGCCTGTAGTCCCAGCTACTTGGGAGGCTGAGGCAGGAGGATCACTTTAGTCCAGAAGTGTGAGACTGCAGTGAACTGTGATCACACCACTGCACTCCGGCCGGAGTGACAGAGTGAGACCCTGTCTCAAAATATATATATGTTTATTGACTTGTCTGTGCATAATCACTGAAGATTTGCTAGTCATTTGGTAAACCGTATCAATAAAGCTAGCCAACCGGCATGCATTTGACTCACAGGTGGCTGTTTTGGCTTGTATTACCTGGTTTGCCTGTCTACACTGGCAGAGGTAGCCAGATATTTGCCAGGTCTTTATGTATACCATGTAGAGAGGTGTTTGTTTTGTAAGTAATTGTAAAACAACTTGAAATCGTGTTGAGCCTTTGCATTATCAGCGCTTAGCTGACCGTAGATTGCCATTCTGGAGGAATTACAGAATTGCAGTGGAGGGGTCCCACGGACTACTGAGCCACCTTCCCCTTTACAGGGAAGCCAGGAGGAAGGTTTGGAGAGGGAAATCCAGTGTCTGCAGAGTCTGGGCCCCTCCCCACATCTGAAAGCTTTTCCAGGGCCCTAGCCTGTTCGATTTCTTGCCTCTGTTCCCCAGGGACAGCCTTATGAAGCTGTGATGATTGATTAAATCCATATATGGTCCCGGCCAATAAATTGCAGGTCCTTCTTACAGAGTTTATAAGCATGCCATTTTATAGATGGCATTTGTAATGAGGAAAAGGGAACTTACAAAAACCCAAAGCATGTCATTACCCAGCAGCTTTCTTGTCCCGGGGCACCCGGCACAGCTGGCTCCAGCCCGTTTCCAGGAATTTGGGGCGGCTCACTTCGCCTGCTCTCTTTAGGGGTCCGGGAGGCCAAGCAGATAATTACAGTAATTGTAATTCCTTAGATCTCCGTCATGCCGTAGAGTTGACCAAGAACTGTCGGAACCTCTAGGCCATGGCAGAAACTTTATTCTTCATCTTCATAGTGTTTGTAGGATTTTTAAAAACAACGTTTATATCCTATTGAAGAGATGGAAATTTGGCAAATAGAGATTTTGTAGATAGTAGAATTATACAGATAATTATATTCTGTGTTTATTTATTTTTGCATTAATATATAGTTAGTTTTTAAATTGCTAACATTAAAAATTTGGGAGATTCCAAATGCAAAAATCTCTCTCTCTCTCTCTCTCTCTCTGTCTCTCTCACCCTCACCCACCCTCACCCACCCTCACCCACGTCCCGTGCCCCCTGTCTTAGACATGGGCGATACAGTGTAAGTAAAGCATTCAAGGCGCAGAGTCTGATACAGAAGACAACACATAAATATACTAACAGAAACATCTCAAATAGTAGTAAATGCCGTGAGAAAACAAGGACTTGAAAGAAAGAAAGAATGGATGGTGCTGGAGACAAAGGGGAGGGGTCCTGTGAACTGAGATCTGAATCGTAGGATCAGCTACATGAAACGCGGGGAACAGCATTCCAGGCCCTGGGAACAGCAGGCAAAGTCCTTCGGGAAAAATGAGCTCCATGTGTTGGAGGCAAAGGAAGGTGGAACCATGAAGGCCAGTCTGACAGTCGGCAGGGCCCAGTGTTCCTCTGTGTGGTAGATTTCAGCTGGATCAGGTCAGTGCAACACCAAGGGACAGAAGTTTCCCTGGACTCACACAAGGAATAAGTAACTGGGAAGGGAGAAGAAAAGGGAAATCTGAAAGAAAAATGGAAGAGGAAAAATTAAAGGTTTTATTAACTTTTTTGAGTATTAACACTTCTGTCTCTCATCTCTCTCTTACATCTCTGTCTCTCACACACACACACACACACACACACACACACTCTCTCTCTCTCTCTCTCTCTCTCTCTCTCTCCAAACTTAATAAAACTTTACGTATGGATGAGAAATTAATTCTGAAGAACTGAGGTGATGTGGGCTGAAAACACCCCTTATTCTCTCTGCCCCTTCCTCTCTCCCTCCCTTGTTCTCTCTTTCTCTTCCCCCTCCCATTTTCTTTCTGCCTCTGCCCCCTGCTATTTGTTTTCCAGGCAAATGGGCCATGTTTTTGCTTGGCTAGCCCATTTGCCTAAGAAGTACGTTTAGTCTTTAGAAGAGTTTGGTGAAAACCAAGGTGGGTGCAGAGCTAGACGGCCTCATGCCACCTTCTCTATAGGAAATGTGCCACAGTCTGCCTTTTCCCCAAAAGAATGAGAGTTTCTTGCTCTGATGAAACTTCCTGGACTACGAGTCATTTTACTCCTTGAGTTCTAAAAAGGAACCTGTGGGCTGAATTCAGCCCATCCCATTAGCACCACACAATGTTTTATTTTAAAAAATGGCTAACATTAAAACTTTGATAGATTTTTGCATTAAAAAATCTGTATTTCTAACTCCTCTTCAAAAATGAAGACCTGACAATTCTGGGCAGAGCTTCCTGCAGAGCCGCAATGCTTTGGCATCGGGAAGCGCTACTTCATTAGACAGGGCACGGTTTTCACGGTGCCGCAGCCTCTCCTGCCCTACGACTCCAGTGGTGCCAGCTGATGGTTTCCAGCATCTGTTCTGATGAGTCTGGCCTGCGCCTTGGATACCATCCCTGGACTCTGTCCAGATCACTCCTCTGGACTCACTGGCCAGACTCACTGGCCCCTGGGGGTTACAGCTGGCAGCCCCTTGATTACTTGTTTGCAGTCAGTGTTGCTGGTTGCAAAACATCTGTGACAGCTGAGGTGTTTGACACTTGTCTGAAGTGCAGTGGTGTGGAGAGGAGGCGATGTTCTGACCTCAGACCCCCTCTTCTCATCACTGGCCACCTATGAACCCTGGCTGGCTTTAGAGTGAATGAGACACGTATCACTTTACTCTGTCAGCTTTTCTGCCAGGACTCACTGTGGCCATTATAAATGGAAAGAACAGGAAGGGGTTTATTGTCCTCAGGGTTTATTTTGTAAAGACGAGGATTCTGAACTCACATCTGTTCTTTGTATAACAGATGTTATTTCCTTTTACAATTTTTTTTTCCCAGATGACCTTGAATAACAAGTCAGTAAGGTTTCCTCCTCTTCATGGAATGAATATCCTAGATTTTAGGGGAAAAAGCACAGTGGGAGTGAAAATGAGTATTTTGATTTTTGCATTTCAGATTCTTAATATTATATCTTAATAGTTCAGCACTGTCCCCGCTGGAAATCCGCTGAAGTCAGGCGTTACTTTCTGACGCGCTACTTGATTTAGATAGGGTTGCTTTATTTAGGTAGTAACAGGGCACTTAAGTTATTGTTTAGATACTTCTCTTTGTTCTTGGCTTACCTTTTGAACCTGTGTATGTAAAACTGAAGGAACAGATGCAAACTGAAGAGCGGAGCCAGTGATCTGGACATGTGCAGATGTTTGGCACCCTGTGGGCACAAATTCACACAGATGGAGTGCGTCAGTTCTGCTCTGAACACGCGCTGTGCTCATAGCTACCTATGGCACTTCAATTGTGAAAGCAACTCTTAAAATATTTCTAAAATTGAAAAATTCAAATAGAACAAAAAGATAACGTAATAGAAATATTCTTCCACCTCGCACTCAGTTTTTCCATTTTTTCACTCCCCAGATACCAATCTTGGTTTCAGGGGTATCTATCCAGACATCGCTGTCTCTCCTTTTCTCCATCCCTGCCTGAAACCAATTGTATTTTACACAAATAGCTCATACTATACACGTTTTTCTCACTTTAATTTTTGAAAACTAAACAACATGAATTAAAGAACGTGCCATCTCAGTGCATTTATGAACCTTGGGATTCGTCCCAGTTGTACTCCAGGCCAATGTGTGGATGTGCCATATTTAGCCGCTGCTCTGTAGATGAGCATTTAGGTTTCTGATACTATTAAAAAATTCTGCAACAAACAAGCCTTGCATAGAGGTCTTTGATCATATGTATGAGTATATCTCTAGGATAAATTCCTAGGACTGGAATTACTAGATCAAAGGGAATGTACAGTTAAAATTGGGAGAGATATTGCCGAATTACCCTTCAGAAAGGGTGTACTGGTTTGAACTCCCATCGAAAATGGTTTGAACTCCCATCAAGAACTTGCCAGCTTAATATAGCTAACTTTCTGCTTGCCAGTCTGATAGGTGAACTCTGATAGGCTCATTGTTGTTTAATATGCTTTTTAAACTTATGAGCAAGGTGGGGCATCATTTAATATATTTATACATAATTTGTATTTCTTTTGCATTAAACTATTTGATTATCTCCTTTGCCTCAATATTCTGTGGGTTCCTTTTAATCGTAGGAGTTTTACGAATATAATACATTTAATACCTCTAAAAAGAATCAGTACACTTCTGTAATACGTATTATATAAACATCACTCCTTGGTTTTATTTTGCTTGATTTTTTTTTTCTGCATAGAAAATTTAAAAAGGTATGTTGTCAAATAAAAGTATAGCCTGTTTTCTGCAGAAGTTTTTGTGTTTGATTTTATTACATGTAAATTTTGATCTATCTGCAGATTGTTCTGGTATAAAGAGTGAGGTTAGGATCTTAATTTTTTCCAGGTGGTGAACTAGTTCCAATGCCTTTGTGGAATAATATTTCTCCTCTAATTTAAAAGACCACCTTTGGGGCCAGGTGCAGTGGCTCACGCCTGTAATACCAGCACTTTGGGAGGCCAAGGCGGGTGGATCATCTGAGGTCAGGAGTTTGAGACCAGTCTGGGCAGCATGGTGAAACCCCGTCTCTACTAAAAACACAAAAATTATCCAGACGTGGTGGTGGTTGCCTGTAATCCCAGCTACTTGGGAGGCTGAGTCAGGAGAATCGCTTGAACCCAGGAAGCGGAGGTTACAGTGAGCCGAAATCGTGCCTCTGCACTCTAGCCTGGGCGACAACAGCAAAACCCTGTCTCAAAAAAAAAAAAGGACTACCTTTATCCCAAACTAAATTTCCATATGTACTTGGTTTCTTTGTGGACTTTTCTCCCTCGGAGCTGCCCCCGTGTAACTGTGAGCCGCCTTCATCGTTGTAGTTTAACGCCGTGACTTACCGTTGTGAGTGCTCATCTCCTCTTCATCGTCTTCTGTTTCTTCTCCAGATTTTCTTTTTATATAAACTCAATAATCAGATAACTCTCCCACAAAAATTGTCTCAGTATTTTTGCAACAAATTTCCTAATACTCATAGATTCAAGTATAGTTTATGACATTGAGTCGGCTTCTCCACGAATAGGTTGAATCCTTCATGCATTCGAGGGTTCTTTCACATCCCTCAGAATTCTTTTTTGTTTTCTTTGTAAATCTTGTACAATTCTTATTCTTGTGTTTGTAAATATTTTCTTTTTGTTGGCTGCATTTATAAGTGAGAACTTTTTTGGTAGCATTATTGTTGGAATACAGGAAAGCAATTGACATTTGTATATTACATTTGTATAAGCCTCCTTGCTAAATTCTTTTATTGTTTGTAATAGTTTTTCATTTGCTAAATTCTTTTCTTATTTGTAATAGTTTTCCACTTTGGTTATCAGGCATACATCATTTGAAAATAATGATCTTATTCTCTCTTCTTTAGAAAGTTTCTTTTAGAACAAGGAATAACACAAAGATTATTAGTTTGTACTTTTCTGTGATTCAGCAGTCATTTGGGGCAGTTGATTATTACGTAGTCATCTGGACCATTATTTCCACTTCTGGCAATGAATCACAGAGGACTAATCCAAGAGAAGACTAAAATTGTGTGCATAAAGCCACTCATGCCAGCGCCACCTGGACGAGTAAGGAAGGGAAACTTGCTTGTTCATTAGCAGGGGAATGGTCAGACCTGTTACCGTGCAGCCACTCGAGATTGTCACCCAAACTTAATTATGAGGGCTAGCCAGAAACAAAGAAATAATTCATATAGCATTCAGTGAGAAGAGCAGATTAGAAAATAATATAGCTGCATAAAGTTATGTTTACTCAAAGTACAATGATCATGGAGGAAATTTCTAACTGAGTAGTGCTTAGTGTGGAGGAAGCGCAGAGGGAAAATAGAACGACAGGATCACACTCAGAAAGTCTTGTCTGCGAGTATTGCATCCACAACAAACTAGTGGTGTGATTTTGTGCAAGACTTTCATTTCTCGTCTTTACGAATAGGCCAATAATTCAGTTCTCTTATAAATTATTGTTAGAATGAAATGAGGAAGTGTTTGTTAAGTACTTCACTGTCTGGCATACCATTCATGTTAGTTTTTTCCTCTTTTAACATGATTTTTACCCGTATTCTATTGTGTGATTACAATTAGATATTAACTCTAAAACAATGGTAAATTATAGTAGGTTATGGAACATTCTTATCTTTCTCCTGACACGAATGGGCATGCCTCTAGTGTGTCACCAGTAAGCACAGTGGCTTCTGTTTTCATGCAGTAAGAGGCATCTGTTCCTGTTTACCCTGTTTTGTCCAGTTAAGGAACTATTTGCCATCTTCTGATTGAAGAGTTTCTCTTTTTAACCAATAGTGTGTATTGAATTATTAAACACGCTTTCAGTATCCCCCATAGCCCTAGTGATCCTTTTACTCTCCCCAACAATGCGTATGCTAAGCAGTTCTAATCCTGTGCTTCTTTCCTCCCTAATGATGATTTAAAACTTTTTTTCTTTCTTCCCCAAGGATTTCAGGTCTTGGCATCTGCTTCCCATTACTGGCCACTGGAGAATGTGGATGGAATCCATGAACTTCAGGATACAACTGGAGGTAGAGACACAGGTGCTGAGAGTGGTTGTGGGCCTGGGAATCCCAGGGCCATGGGGGACATGGGTGCTGAGAGCGGCTGGGCCCGGGGATCCCAGGGCCATGGGAGACATGGGTGCTGAGAGGCCGTGGGCCCGGGAATAACAGGGCCACTGGGATACATGAGTGCTGAGAGCAGCTGTGGGCCCAGGAAACCCAGGGTCATCAGGAGACACAGGTGCTGAGAGTAGCTGGGCCCAGGAATGCCAGGGCCATTGGGGGACATGGGTGGTAAGAGTGGCTGTGGGCCCAGGAATCTCAGGGTCATCGGGGGAGCAGATGTGAACAGAATCAGCTTTAAAGCCAGGGCGATAGAGATGAACAAATACTTGTATAACTTCCCGTTATAATGACTTCAAAGCTTTTTATTTTTTGTAGAGATGGGGTCTTGCTGTGTTTCCAGGCTGGTCCCAAGCTCCTGGCCTCAGCAGTCCTCTTGCCTTGGCCTCCCAAAGTGCTGGAATGACAGGCGTGAGCCACTGTGCCAGGCCACAAAGTATTTTACTAGAACTTTTATAGAGAGAGCTATTACATATTGAATGGCAGAGTTTCTGATTCAAAATACGATTAAAATGTGCATTTTCCCCAACAACCTTGAAACAGAAGCTGCCACGAGGATGTCTCTACTTCCGGGTCCAGGTGTCTCTTTTCTAGGTGGAAAGGACTGGTATGATCTGCATGCTGGCCAGGGCAGGGGCCTGTTTGAAGCAGATGTCCGAGGTCATGCCAGCTGAGACCAGCTCACATGTTTGAAGGGCCCCTGTTTCATTCAGCAAATGCACCCCCACCTACCAATCAGCTTCTCCACACATCAGCTCCATTTGAAAAGATTAAGCATTGCCTAAGATGTTTCCAATGAGACCCAATTCCAAAAAGTCTCTGTTTGAGTTAATTCAGACATTTGCTGGTAGGAGAAACCTCACATCTTCCTGGGTATTTTTTTTCCCCTTTCTAATAAGGACTTTTTAAGAACTGTTGAGCCAGGTGCAGTAGCTCATGCCTGTAATCCCAGCACTTTGGGAGACCAAGGCAGGTGGATCACCTGAGGTTGGGAGTTTAAGATCGGCCTGATCAACATGGAGAAACCCCGTCTCTACTAAAAATACAAAAATTAGCTGGGTGTGGTGGTGCATGCCTGTAATCCCAGCTACTTGGGAGGCTGAGGGAGGAGAATTGCTGGAACCCAGGTGGTGGAGGTTGCAGTGAGTCGAGATCTCGCCATTGCACTCCAGCCGGGGCAACAAGAGCGAAACTCTGTCTCAAAAAACAAAACAAAACAAAAAACTGTAAGCTTTATATGACTTAGGACGGTTTTTCATTTTTATTGTTATTTATTGATTGCTCTTGATCGTGTCAGATGGCTGAGGTATATGGCGAGGGTTTACTGTACAGCAGTCCTAGCACGTGCTTCAGTCCCTCCTGTTCTGGTTCTGTGGGAGGCATTTTATTTTTAAAGCTGTATATTGCCAGTGACTGTGTTTTCCACACCAGCACACTGGCTTTTCCTTACTCCCGTGATTTAACATGTTGCTGGACATCACTGCTGAAGCTTCTGAAATGTTTCCTTAAAATTTGCAAATTGAGAACCATCAGTGCCGCCTCTGCTGCTGGTGTTCTCACAGTTGAGGAGAGCGCGCTCCGTGAAGGGCACTGCATGGTGCCACGAGCTCCCCGCCCACATCGCTCTCGTCTGCCTGCCTGTAGGCCAGCAATATGGCCACAGTTGGAAACCACCCTAGAGCCAGATGTCTCTTCCAAATGGTTGGCCTGGCGGGGCTGAAAAAGCCCCTGTGCGAGTTTGTTTCATGACCGGCTCGGGTTCAGACACACCATGTTCTCTTGTTGGCATCTATTTTCTTTCCTCAAGACCTTTATTTTAAAGCTGTGGAAAGGAGGCCGTTTCATCCAGTGGTAATGCGTTCTTGAAACAGCTCACTGTTCCAGGACCCAGCAACTAAAATGCTAGGAGTTGTTTCAAACAAGAGTGGGAATAACTATCTGTGTCTTTCTTTCCTCACCCCTATACCTGAATTCATTGTAGTGGCTTAAATCAGTAACTCTCAGTGCTTTGAAACCTTTCCCTATGAAAAATTCTCCTGAGGTGATACAGTTACACAGATGCAGTTACACACTGTGGCTGAATTTTGTTCCCTGAAGGTACTGACTTCCAGTAAAGCCCTAATATATCAGTGTTTGTCCTGGACACTGCAGTGGTGAAGGTTTCTCTGCATGTCCCTCCTGGAGGCATTCTCTAGGTTGTAATGCTGTGCTGGCATGGTTCAGTTTGATTGCTGGCTTCTTAAAGGAAAAAAGAAGAGAATAGACTCCATCAGCACATTTTGCTGCTGGGGACAGGTGAATGGTTTTGGCAAAAGCCTTTTGAGGACATGCAGCTTTGTCGTTTGTTGCTGAATTCTCCGTTGCTTTGTCCACCTGCCATCATCTCACGCAGTCGTTTTCATGCAGAGTATCTGTCTCATTGGTTCTCGTGATATTGTAACCATTCATCCTTTTGTTGAGCCTGTGTTATAAGTGGCCAAGTTCAATTTCATATCTCTCAACTAAGTATCCACCTAGGTGTTGGAGCCAGAAAATTAGAACTATCGCTTGCGGCCAAATTCAGCAGCCATCACGCCCTGGCGTGGGAACTGAGTGGGGCCACTGGAGTGGCTGAGCTGCTGACTAAAGTAAACAGGGTGGGTGGGGGACGTGAGGTCCAGACAGAAAGTCCAGTGTGCTCTTGGGTGAAAGAGCCCCTCCTGCTGCAGGTTGAGAGATGTGTTGGTCCCATTTGTCTTTTGTCTCATTCACGTGCTGTGCTTTTTCTCTTTGTGTTTCACCCAGCATCCCGAACCCACAAGCTCACTGTGCTTCCCTCCCGTAATTCCACCTTTGTGTATTCCAATGACTCTGCCTACTCAAATCTCTCTGCAACCGTAGGTGAGCATTTATGGACTTGTGTTCTTCGTTCTGTCACGTTTGGATCTACAATGAATCCTAAGGCCAGTTCTATTTGGTAGTAGCTGAATTCACTATGTCTTGGCTAGCAAGCGAGCACATGTCCCAGTCAAGAGAGCAGATCCAGGTTGTTAAAGAATCACCACTAGGGTTAAGTCTAAAGGAAGACTGCAGTACATTAGAACAGGAGTCCCCAGTCCCTGGGCCACAGACTGGTACCAATCTGTGACCTGTTAGGAACCGGGCTGCACAGAGGAGGTGAACAGTGGGTGAGAGAGAAGCTTCATTTGTATATGCAGCTGCTCCCCATCACTCTCATTACCACCCGAGCTCCACCTCCGGTCAGATCAGCAGGGGCATTTGATTCTCCTGGGAGCGCCAAACGTATCGTCAACTGTGCATGCGAGGGATCCAGGTTGCACACTCCTTATGAGAATCTCATGCCCGATGATCTGTCACTGTCTCTCATCACTCCCAGACGGGACCACTAGTTGCAGGAAGACAAGCTCAGGGCTCCCACTGTTTCTACATGATGGCGAGTTGTAGAATTATTTTGTTGTATGTTACAATGTAATGATAGAAATAAAGTGCATGATAAATGTAATGCACTTGAGTCATCCCAAAACCACCCCCACACCCTGTGCGTGGAAAAATTGTCTTCCATGAAACTGGTCCCTGGTGCCAAAAAGGCTGGGGACACTGAACTGGAGGGTGTATGTATTCTTTCAGGTTCCCGGGGGTCTTGTAAGTCAGCTGCTTGTTTTCAGAACAAAATAGATGCAAGAGGATGGATTATCTTGTTTGGGGGGGGAAAAGCGTGCCATGTTAATGGAGAACTAAGGTTCATTTAAAAATGCCTTGTCAAACATTTGATTTCTTATAAACATTAAAATCAGCATGTCTTCTGTAGCTGAATTAAAAAAAAATCATTGGAAGCTGTTTGTGAAACATACATCCATGAGAATCATGGCTAAATTACTGTCTTATTTGATAAGCTCCAGAGCCTACGTGGCTCATGCTTTTCCTGTGAAGCACAGAGCAAAAGGGTAGTAGCAACTGAGGCATTTACTAGATCAGTGTAGCAGCCATTCTGACCCTGCCAGTCTTACCCTGTGATCCTTTTCAGCACATAAACTGACTGCTCTTTCAACTGTGAGATGACTGGCTTCCAAAATTAATGTTGCTAATCAAACAGTCTGACTTAGGGGTTTACACAGCCTAGCTCATTTACGCAACCACTAGTGATCCATTTAACTTTGCAATATATAGGTCTCCCCCAGAAAGATGGGATAAAATTTAAAAATGAGCGTAAAAGCAGTAAGGAAAAACACGGAGGTCCCCCAGGTTGGTTATCCCTGTGACAGTGGAGCTGGAAAGTCTGAGCTGAGGTTGCGGTCAGGTCAACAGACCCTGTTAGCTCTCCCATGTGTCTTCAGCTGGGCTGATGGTGGCCAGCGGCTCAGGCTTCCTTCTCCTTGGCCTGTATGTTAGCAAAGATTTCTGAGCGACTATGACCTCAGTTCCTAATAAATGCCTACTCACTCCTGATTTTTATAGCCTTCACTAATCTATTCTTTAAACCATTTACCGCACACCCTCACCGTCAGATACTTTGGCCATGGGAACGGGACACGACAAGATGATTGGATGGGCAGTGCCCCTCGGGATTTGCGGCCAGCTGGTCTTGTCACCTGCGGGCTCTCCTGGGACTATGCAAAATGTTACCTAAGGTTTTCCTCCTAGCGCCTGAAGGTGGGTTCTGCTAAAATCCCGAATCCACCTGTCTAGGATCAGGGGATTTCAGTTAAAACTCAAAAGGAGAAGGAATTCAGCTGTAGTTCCACGTTCACACTTGCACTGAAATGTTCCACTTGGAACACTCAGCGTGAGGACGGGAGTGGGGAGGGCTCAAAAAGCAGGTTGGTGCAAAGTCCAGAAGAGGAGGCTGTTATCACACCAAGCTTGGTAACCCATCTTTTGGCAAATATCACAATTATCACATCATCATACGACATGATATGCAATGTGAAATGCATATGCAAAGGTCTGTATGCGTTTGTATATAATATGTGCATATTATATACAAATATGTGAATATAATTCAATATTAATGTTTACTCTAACATATTAGAATTTAATTAATAATTAAATGTTACTGATGCTATAAATATTAATATAGAATAATATATGATGTTATAAATATATAATTAGAAAATAATACCGCATACTTACACGTAAGTTATTTGGTCTGACACACATCTTCAGACTTTTAATCTCGGAAGGTTATTAACATACGATGTTGTCATTTTTCTTCCTTAGATATTGTGGAAGGGAAGGTCAACAAAGGCATTTACCTGAAAGAGGAAAAGGGAGTCACGCTTCTCTATTACGGCAGGTACAATAGCTCCTGCATTAGCAAGCCAGAGCAGTGTGGCCCTGAAGGTGAGTGGATGATCCCTGTGGCATCTTTATATGCACTTCATTGTCAGGGAGTACCTGCTCCTCTGGTAACTGGCGGATGCGAACCTGAGGTTCTCATCAATTGCAGAATGTGGGAGAATATGTGAGAATGTTAACAATGGATTGCAGGGAGGGGAGGGAGGAATACAGGCAAGGAGATTGCTAAGCAGAGACTTGTCCTGGAGGCTGAAGTTACAGCATCTCCTTATAGAGATGTGAGATCAAAATACTTAATCTCATAAAGGAGGAAAAAAACCTTTCTAAAAAACAGACTCAGTGATGTCACGCTGGGTGTTGGATAGGGCTGTGGCACTGGTGGGAAGGAAATTGATGGCATGGCTCCTGTGGTATTATTTCTGGCTCTGGGATGTTGACGGTGAGCAGGCGGGGCTGCCCACTAACACTCGTGCCTGGTTTTGGTTCTTTTATGTTCATCGAGAGGGGCTGGGCCGTGGCTAGAACTGTCTCGGCAAGTGGTGCACGTCTGTGGGCAGTGCACAGAGACGCAGAAGAAAAACCGGACTCGACTTGCTTTCGTTTGCTTTTACCAGGTGAAGTGTAACCTGCTCTCTGGTATCTAGGCTTCAGGCAATGCACATCTGGGCCACATTGCGAATATTCTGGAAAATTGTTCTCTGTCATCCAAACCAGCGCGGAGCTTTCAAGTTCCTTTCTCCTAGGCAAAATGAAAATTATGATCTCTAGGGAGGAACAAAGCTTAATGCAGGCCTTGTATGAAGCTCTAAGGCGTTTGGACATCAGATGGCCTGCTGTGATGAGTTCATCGTACACGATTCTAGGACAATATGGACTATGTTCCAATAAAAATAAACAAAAGCTTAGCAAGGCAAAAACATGTGGGAGGATGCGTTTTGGGCTTTGTGGAAAGCAGAATTTTGAGCAATGGTTATAAGGCCCTAAACCATGGTCATGTTTACAAACTCATAGTGTGAGCTGCTCCTGAGTTCAAACAGCTTCATAAACATCCCAGGCTTATTTATTTTTACAAAGTAAAAAACAACCACGGGCTCGCGTGGGCTTGGTGGCAGGGGAGAGGACGGGAGAATAATATGTGCTCCTGGGTCGCCCCTTCCTTGCCTTGGATTTGGGAAGGGCGGGCGTCTCTGCGGTGGCTTTTTCTAGGTGTCTAGGGAGCGGCTTCTCTTTGGAGTAGAGGCATCCTGAAAGCTCCAGCAACAAGACTGCAGTTGATCTCATTGGAGGACAAGGATGGTGCAGGTGCCAGGGGTCTGCTGGCTGGGACGATCACAGATTACAAACCTGGGAAGGGAGACTGTGATGGGATCAGCGGGAAATTAAAGTTACTGGGCAAGTTTTGTCTGCATGCTGAGGTCACACATGAGCGGCATTTGCGCTGATTCTGGCCTGTGGCTGTGTTCAGTTGGACAGGCATGGGGCTAACATTTTAAAATTAGCTGTCAACATTGAAAAATAGGAGATTTTCATGGATTTGCGGTTTTTCTTGAGAAGTATCTCCTGACTTCTCTGGCTGGCTCGAGCTAAGTGGTGGTGGCGCTGGGCTTCCATCTCCAGTTCTCCTCAGCCCCCACCAGCCCTCTTGACTTTTCCATCCATCTTCAGGTTGAGCAGAGCCTGTCCACAGCATGAGCTCTGGGGCCAGAAGGCCTGGGTTCCACTCCCGGCTCTGACCCATTCTGTGGGCAGCCACTTCCTCCCTCTGAAAAGTGTTTTCTGTAAAATGAGTCAATAGAAGCACCTTTCCATGGAGCTGCTGTGAAGACTGAAAGAGCTATCACAGCGTATTCCTGCTACGTGGTTGGTCCAGCTGTCGAGAGGCCGTTTGGGTTTCTCTCTCCTGTGTTAATGATTCCAAGCTTCCCCTTCTTCATTAGCATATCTTTTCTAATGAGAACACCACGTGGCCTGCTTTGAGGTGCCCCTCTGACGGGCTGCTGTGGCTGAGCTGGCCGTAGTAGCCGCACATCTGTATTGAGCCCCGACTCTGCACCAATCCTTGTTGACTCTGCTCTGGTTCTAATTCCAGAACATGTATTCACTCATTTCATCCCCCAACAACCTGGGTGGCAGAAAGAGCCATGAACTCGGGCTTCGCGTCCCACTGTGGACAATTTCTTGTGTGTTGTGGTTAAGTGGAACTTGTAAGATACTTTTTGTGTGGCCACTTTCTTTAGAGCATGACCAGAGGTAACAGCCGGGGGTGTGGTGGCTCACACTTGTAATCCCAGTGCTTTGGGAGGCAGAGGCAGGCAGGACGACTGCAGGAGCCCAGCAGTTCAAACTTGTACTTTGTCTCTAATTTAAAGAAAAGGGAAAGAAAGGAAACCTTCACTGAATGCTGGCTCGGTGAGAGGATGCTCTGTGGAGGCCTGATGCAGACACAGAGCAGAGCTGGGGCCTTTCTCATTGTGCCGGCTGGGTCTTGAGTTCACCCTCACCAGGTGACAGTGGAGGGGGGCCGTGAGCCTGCGCAAGGGTCACTGCGTGCCTTTCCCGCTTCCTCTGCCATAACCTGGGCTCAGGCGGACTCTCCTGGGGCCCCGATGAGCTTGTATTTCTGTGAGCGGGGAGAACAAGAGGCGAACAGGGAAGAGCCGCCCAGCATTTTCCAAATTAAAGTCCATGTAGCAGGAGTTAGATGAGGTCTTCTCAGGGGGTCCTTGGAACAACTAAAAACAAAATACAATGGGCGCATCAGAAATGTGTTTTTATATATATTATTTAAGAGATTTCAGTAAGCAGTGAGCTTTAAAAATGGGTTGATTTAAAGGAAAATATTCCCTGATAATCGTAATTCAGGTAGTGTTCAGATCTGATGAAAGCGTGGGAAGCATTGGATTTGCCTTTTCAGATGTGTTGCGTGAGCCCTCCTCCACACTCACTCCTGTGGGCACGAACATCACCTGTTATAACAAAAGCAACAGTTAAATAGAGAAGTGCTCCCCAGCCTCTGCCCGGCAGGCCCACAGCTTTTATATTTCTTACTTTCAAATCCGCATGTGGTCTTTATTCATATTTTTAGCTGATTTTTAAATAAATAATGTTTTAGGAGGCAGGGTTGAAGCTGAGAAACGAGGCTGTCCCCCTAGGCCGCCCATAGAAGGCAGAGGTCCCTGCTGCAGCCCCTGCTCCAGGCCCTCCCTCCACCCCTGCTGCTTCCAGAGCCTCTCTCTGCTGCTTGTCTGCCTGCCTCCATTCTAGGAGCTACCGTGGGTCCTGTCTTTTGGCAAACGGTGCCTTCTGAGGACGTTTTCTTGAGGTCACTTGCTGCTAATAGGGGAAGCTTTGGAGGACATGGTAGAGAAAAAGACTGTTTGGATCCCTGAACATTCTTGAACGTTAAGCTTAGAAAACACAGTTTGTTCCTCCAATACTCAGGATTCTCTCTTTCAACTCCCCTGACCAGTGAGCACACAGGTGGGGAAACTGAAAATAGGAAGGGTCCCTTGCTGGAATGTTCTAGCACCTTCTTTCACCTACCTGGAGACCTTGAAGGCTCAGTTCAAGTGTAACCTTCAGAGGGATGAGCTGTAGTCCAAGTGAAGTCCTCTGTCTCACTCCCTCATCGCTCCCTCTACATTTCTTCCTAGAACTTGCACCGCTGATGGTGGCCTGTCACTTCCTTCTCCCTTACTTGGTCTTCAGCTCAGTGAGGATGAGCACTGAGTCTGTCTCGCCACTGCTGAGTTCTCAGGGCCTGGCACAGCATAGATACTGTACATTGAATGCATCTCCATCCAGGGAATACTGAACAAGGGCCACTCACGACTCCTAGAGAAATCATTTCTCCAACACTGACCCTATAGTCAATACTGACCATACACTCAAGCATGTTGCTAGAAGGTAGATCTCATGTGAAGTTTCTGACCACAGTAAACTAAAGTTAAATGAAAGAAAACTGATGGCATAAAATCCAAAAAAGGTCCTTTCCAGCACCAAGGTGCAAATCATTAGGTAATTCTTTCTTGCTTACTCTCATTTCTTCCTCTGACTTATTGCTATGTCTGTTAAGATAATGTTATTTGATATAACAAGTAAAACATGGACAGCGGCAGAAAAAGAAGCTCATTCCGTTGTTGGACTCCTCTGACTTTTAGTGTCTTATTTCTGATATTGGGCTAAATTCTGTCTCAAGTAACTTCCGCCCGTTGCTTCAAGTTCCAGCATCACTGGTAGCTCCTGGGAAAGGCAGCCTCCTTGATTAGCTCCTCAGCTTCACCTTCCTCCCTCTGTGAATGTTTCCTTCACATTTTTCTCACACACATTAGGAACTTCCTCTGCTTATAAACCCTAGGAGGCTCCTGAAGTCCCGAAGCAGCAGCTGGAGCATCTCTGAATGGCCCTTCCCCTCTTCTCAGCTTCGAGTTGACTTTTTTCCCCTTTGCATTCCTTTCCTAAATTTAAAAAGCTGTCAATGATATGCTAAAATATTTGCAGGTGGAGTTTCAGGATAGAAATTTCCAGAGGGACCTGGGGGACAAATGGGGATCCAGCTGCCGTCTTCCTCGGGGATCTGGGGTCAGGGGGCTCGGAGGCCTGTGAAGCAGGTGATCCTCAGAGAAGCATTCATTTAGCACACTCCTTGAACAGATGGGGAAACTGAGGCCCAGAGGACGCAGGATGAGCCTGAGCTGCACAATGCTGTGGTACAGTGCATCTCCCAGCACAGCTCACAGGGCCTGGGCAGCAGCAGTCGCAGGCTGGACCGTGGCGGTTCCCAGCCCCAACGTGGACGTGCCGGTTCCAAGTCTCAGTGGATGAGGCCTGGGAATCTGTGAATAGCTTTTAGCCATTCTCCCCAGGTGATTCTCGCATCTCACGTGATACCACATCCCGGAACTGGCCGTGGCTGACTATACATGCTTGGGTTGGTGGGCGCTGTGCTGATCTTCTGTTTTTATAGTGAGACTCTCTAGATTGTCTCCAGCCAGGT
Source organism: Aotus nancymaae (assembly GCF_030222135.1). Classification (NCBI taxonomy): domain Eukaryota; kingdom Metazoa; phylum Chordata; class Mammalia; order Primates; family Aotidae; genus Aotus; species Aotus nancymaae. The sequence goes on along the minus strand of NW_026988433.1, from coordinate 2,147,456 downwards.
GGGCAGATCCAAATACCCTAGCCCACCAGGTTTCCAGAAATGGAGCCTCTCACGGTGCTTTTAGTGTTTTTCTTTTAAAATTAACATTCCACTCTGGCGGGCACAATGGCTCATACCTGTAATCCCAGCACTGTAGGAGGCTGAGGCAGGAGGATTGCTTGAACCCAGGAGTTTCAGAACAGCCTGGGCAACATAGGGAGACCCTGTCTCTACAAAAAAAAAAAGGCCAGGCATAGTGGCGTGTGCCTATAATCCCAGGCTGAGAGGGGAGAATCGTTTGAACCTGGGAGGCAGAGGTTGCGGGGAGCTGAGCTCACACCATACAAAGTGAGACTGTATCTCAAGAAAAAAAAAATTACCAGGGCATGCTGGTGTGCACCTGTGGTCCCAGCTACTCAGGAGGCCGAGGCGGGAGGAACACTTGAGCCCAGAAGGTCAAGCCTGCAGTGAGCCATGATTGCACCACTGCCCTCCAACCTGGACTACAGGGCAAGATCCTGTCTCAAAAAATTCAAACTTTATATATGGGAAAGTTTTATTTAAAAACCTATACTTCTGACTTCTTTTAAAATATCAGAACTCCTCCCCTGCACCCCACTGGCAGCAACCGGTCAGGGGTAAGGAGTGACCCCCCCCCGCCTTAGGCAGGGCCAGCCTTTTCCAGATGTCCTCAGCTTGCAGGACTCTGCTGTCCCTCGCTGCAGCTGAAGGCAGTGGCCATTCCCCAGGATGGCCTGCGGGTGGCTTTCTTAGAGGAGCAGGGAAAGGGGAAAGGGAAAAATTTCTTATTCCCGTGGGGAAAGTGAGTGGCCCATAGCCCCAGGCATTTCAGAAGCGATTAAAGTGGGTCTTTGGGGTGGGGGAGGAGTGAGAATTTTAAGGACTCGATATGCAAACAAGTATCTTCTCCAGGTCACACCTGGCACAGGGCCAGCAAGGGACAAGGCCAGGCAGCTGGAAATGGGCTCTGAGTCTTGCATGGAAGCCTGTGGGAGGCGCAGCGTCATGGCTCTTTGGGAAACGTGGTGGGCCACAGGCTGGTCTGGGTGCTCAGTGGCAATCAGCTACTGTCCCTGCCTAGCTCCAGCTCTGTTCTCAGTCACAGCTCTTTGGGAAATGCAGTGGGCCACAGGCTGGTCTGGGTGCTCAGTGGCAATCAGCTACTGTCCCTGCCTAGCTCCAGCTGTGTTCTCAGTAGCTCTTTGGGAAATGCAGTGGGCCACAGGCTGGTCTGGGTGCTCGGTGGCCATCAGCTACTGTCCCTGCCTTGCTCCAGCTGTGTTCTCAGTAGCTCTTTGGGAAATGCAGTGGGCCACAGGCTGGTCCGGGTGCTCGGTGGCCATCAGCTACTGTCCCTGCCTTGCTCCAGCTGTGTTCTCAATGCTGCTTTCCTGGTGTGGGAGCAGCATCTGCTCAGAAGATCCAAGTTCTGGTTTTGCCAGCTGAGCCTGCCCATGCCTGGGCCAGTCCTGGTGATTCCGATCGGCCCAGCCCGAGTCAGCCTTCAGGTGTGTGGGCTGTGGTGACTGGCTTGGGGGCACGGACGCCGGGCAGTCCCACGTGCCTGCAGAAGGTCGTGCCCTCCTGGGCCGTTGCTGCTTTGGCATGTGTTGAGTGCTCTTGCCCCGTGCTGGGTCTGTGGGCAGCAATCACAGATGCAGACTCCAGATCCAGGTGGCCTGGGTTCAAGTCCTGACTTGTCACAGGCCAGCTGTGTCACCTTGGTCAAGTTACCTAACCTCTCTGTGCTTCAGTTTTCTCCCCTGTGAAATGGGGACAGTAGTGACCCCTAATACATAGGTTGTTGGGAAGAGTTAGCCTCAGCCCATATAAGTTCTCATTACCTGCTAGAAAGCATCCTGTTTTAAATGCAGTGGTCTTCACATATGAAGAGAATTAACTTCTCGTTTGTTGAATCTATGACGGATGTTTTTTCCTAGTTGCTTGTCTGTCTTTGAGTTTGTTATGGTAAATTTTTTCTTTGCCTTGCAGAATATTATATTTATGCAGTCAAATTTATTAGTCTTTTCTTATGACTTCTAGGCTTTTATTTTTCCTTTTTTTCATCTTGAGGAGAAAGATTTTTCCTCATTTTATTTTTTGGACGTTTTAGGATTCAATGCTCATAACAAGAAAAAATCATCAAATTAGTTTGTCAATATTATGGTTATTTCTTTTTCCCTCAGTGTTTTCCTTGTTTGCATTGATGACCCAACTCCGTGAGGCAAAGTTCCTTAAAAGGCTCATACTGAAGGCACATTGTGAATTTTTTTATGACTCCATGAAGACATGAATTGATAGTTAAATGTAAGCTGTTGCCCAGGTAGAAGCCATCGTTTGCTGGGCTGGGTTAACTAAAGTGAAAAGCTTGGTTACAGGCACCGCGGATGGCCTTCTATCTGCCCTTACCTAACACCACATGGAATTTTTTTGTTTTTATTTTTCTTCCTGAACAGAAAGGCATTTGGCCAAGACAGGCTCATTTTGAATTGAGTGAAAGGAATTTTAAAATGCAGCAAAGTTTTTGGAAAAAGTTAACTTTCATGAATCCTACTGGGAATTTGTTTCATAACAGAATTTCACAATGCACTGTGCTCACTTCCTTGTGAAATGGGTTGCCTCTGAGTGTGGAGAGAAGTGGCAGAGGCTTGGGGGTTTGTCCTGGCCTCTGTGCCCTGAGAGCACAAGGCGGATATTGCAGGGAGCCCACTCATAAGGTGAGTTTAGGGGGGCACTGGCCAGGTCCCAGGACACCACCGTCAGCTGCCCTAGGCCTCTGGGCTGCCCCCATAGTCACACACTTCTGTGGTGACCCTCATCACTGGGTACTTGTGAAGGCTTTTGCTTTTCCCAGTAGCCCTAAGGACAGACCCCACAGAACTTGGAGCTGTGCCCTGGAGCCTCTCAGGGCTCCACAAAGGTCCAGGCCCTTCCAGTTTTTTTTGAGGTTGTTCTTCTTTTAAAAAAATAAAATTGAGAAATTCCATACCAGGGTTATAAAATTTATGGTGTGTTTTTCATTCCTACGAGGGCTTTGAACCCACGAAGATGTAATTGTCATGATATATTGTCACACGACATTTGAAGGACTGTAACAGATATATTAATTCATAAGGCATCACAGAAAGGACGGTTGGCAATGAGACACCACCTTATACACGAATGACAAATGTCTTCTTTGAATTCAGTGACTCACTAAGACTGTGTCCATAACCTCATTTCAAGGTAAGGGCTAAAGTCTGTAAATTTGGCACCATTTATAGAAATAAGGCCCAGGACAGATATCCCTCTGCCTCTCCCCACTGCCCACCGTCTTATCGTGGGCCTGTTTGGACCAGTGCCCGGCATGTGTGCGCTCTCAGCACCATTGAACCTCTTACCAAGGTGCCCGGGCTGGGCTTGGCGGTGGTGAGACAGCTGGATGTATTTCCAGCCATCACAGGCAGAGTCCAGGCAGTCAGCTAGCGTCTCTCTCACACACACAGACACACACACACACACACACACACACAAGTTTACACACAAAGGCCAGGTGGGCCCCGATGCTACTGAGGCAGAGAAGTGGAATACAGATAAGCGCGCAGAGCTTCAAATTGCAATGCCAGAGAGGCCCAAGCCCCACGGAGCCTCCAGCCAGGCCCTGCCCGACTGCCCCTTCAGCAGGGAGCCTGGCCCCCAGACCAGTGGACGTGAGTGCAGGACGGGTAGGGGGAACTGGGCTTCTGCAGTTCCTCTTTTTTTTTCTTGAGACAGAGTCTTGCTCTGTCACTCAGGCTGGAGTACAGTGGCGTGATCTTGGCTCACTGCAACCTCCACCTCCTGGGTTCAAACAATTCTCCTGCCTCAACCTCCTGAGTAGCTGGGACAGACGCATGCCACCACAGCTGGCTAATTTTTGTATTTTTAGTAGAGATGGGGTTTCATTATGTTGGCCAGGTTGGTCTTGACCTCAAGTGATCTGCCCGCCTTGGCCTCCCAAAGTGCTGGGTTTACAGGGGTGAGGCACGGCGCCTGGCCTGCAGCTCCTTTTATAGTAAAAAGATGGAGAAATCCCACATCAGGATCATAAAAATTACAGTTTTTCCATGTTTACATTGGTCATAGTAGGACTTTGAACCCACAAAGGTATAATGTCTAAGTGTCACAGTACACCGTAATATACGGCCACAGCAGATTTGAGGGGTGTTCTGTTTGCTTCTGCTGGCAGAGACAGCAGGAACTAGTGAGCCAGCTCGTTCATGCTAATGTGCATTGCTCAGGCCATTTAGTCCACGTGGAACCCCTCCTCCCCCGCAGCATGGGGCCCAGGGTCAGGACTACCACAAATGTGCAGACTGGGGTCTTGACGAAGGCTTCAGCTGCTGGCCTCTCTGGATTCAACTGTCGGAAATGAACATTGAAGATATCAAAAACCTTCAAAGCGTGCCTCCCTTTGGCAAGAAATCCCCTCTTGGGAATGTATCCTAAAGGCATATAATCTGACATATGCAAAAAAATTTGCTTCAAGTTCTGTTTGAAAATTTCTTCAAAAAGTGGAAGAAAACCTTAAGATCCAGCAACAGGGCATTGTTGCTTTAGAAAAAGACCGTGATGCCTGTTTAGAATGCAGCGCTGCACAGACATAAAAATGACAAAGTGAAAGTGTATTTATAGACATTGGAGGAAGTTCATGGCGGAGTAAATTTTATATAACTGTTGTTTATAAACTAGTATGCATGAGATGCTTCATGTCTTTGTAAAATCTATTTATAGAAGAGGCTTAGGAAGGAGCTACGCCACCCTGATTTCTGGAGGAACAGGAGAGAGACCTGGAGGCTTTAGGTCTTCACAGTTGCACGCTCCCGGGTGGGACTGCCTGGGGCTGCAGTGATCTTCATGTCACTGGTGACACTGAGTGAACTAGTCGCAGTTCCTTCATCTGTATAATGGGGATGAAGCAAGGTTTTTGTACTTTTTAAATTCATTTAAAACTCCTAGAAAAGTGCCTGGCGCTGTGTGAGACCTTAATAAACACGAGCAAATATTACTGTCTGGCTTTTCTGAACTGAACATACACTGTCTTAAGAAGGGGGACAAAATGCTTTCCGAATGAAAAGTAAAAAGCAGGCCGGGCGCGGTGGCTCATGCCTGGAATCCCAGCACTTTGGGAGGCCGAGGTGGGAGGATCACGAGGTCAGGAGATTGAGACCATCCTCGCCAACATGGTGAAACCCCGTCTCTACTAAAAATACAAAAAATTACCTGGGCGTGGTGGCGTATCCCTGTAGTCCCAGCTACTCAGGAGGCTGAGGCAGGAGAATTGCTTGAACCCGGGAGGCAGAGGTTGCAGTGAGCCGAGATCGTGCCACTGCACTCCAGCCTGGTGCCTGATGACAGAGAGAGAGACTGTCTCAAAAATAAAATAAAATAAAATAAAAATAAAAATAAAAAGCAAAGAGAACGATGTGCTTCTGAGAAGTTGGGTCCCCTGCCCTCTGTGAATTACTGATCTTTTGACTCCTCTCCTCAGGGGTCACATTTTCCTTTTTCTGGAAGACACAAGGAGAACACTCTAGACCAGTCCCTTCTGCGTATGGGGGACAGGTCATCTCCAATGGGTTCAAGGTCTGCTCCAGCGACGGCAGAGGCTCCGTGGAGCTATACACGCGGGACAATTCCAAGACGTGGGAGGCCTCCTTCAGCCCCCCAGGTGAGTGACAGCGTTGGCTCCAGCGCAGCCCAAGGAGCCCAGGGATGCCGCTGCCTCCTGGCGCAGGCGGGTGTTGAGACACAGATGTGAGGCAGGAGGCTGATGAAGGTCTGAAGTGGAAGCTGGAGAAGGGGAACAGGTGGCTGGGGATGCAGAAGGATTCAGGGTGGCATGGGGTGGGGGGCAGATAGGACTGGAGCCCAACAAGGGAAGGGCAGAGGTGGAGGGGACAGCACAAAAGCCTAGGATGGCTTCCTTCAGTAGGAAACGTCTTTGACATATTTAAGGGGAACCCATTTTCTGGCTCTGGAGGCCGCATGGCCCAGTTATGAAAAAGCGTGAACTCTGGAGCCAAACAGGCTGGATTAGATACTGCCTCTGTATGCTGGTAGTTGTGTGAACCTGGGCACCTTCCCTGACTGCTCCGTGCCTCAGTTTCCTCATTCATAATATGACAGTATAGCAGAATCACGTCACAGGGTGACTGTGAGAACTAAGTGGGTTGCTCTGCGTAAAGACTGGAATGATGGCACAGTGAGTCCGGAAGGTGTTTGCCTTCTTCTAGGGGTGCTCGGTGTGCTCGGACCAGCTTAATGGGGGCGATTCAGCAAACATCTACTTAGAATTTGCCTTCTGTGATCCCTAAGGTCAGAAATAATCTCTGCCTCCCTACTGTGACACAGAACCATCTGAACCTTGTCCGTGACCCTCCTGTTCCACTTGCTATCAGAGTTCTGATTGTCAGCGTCTTATCTCTGTGCTCCTTGGGCTGATGGAACGTGGTTTCAGGCACTCATTAGGTTCTTTGACCTTGAACATGCTTAAAGGTGAAGTATGCTCAACCCTGGCTGCTTTTCCACCCAGGGAAAGGGTGAGAATAAGAAACACTTCTGGCTGGCAATATGTTTTTCTTTGTGCATTGAAGGTGTTTGCTATTCTTGCTTTCAAACTTGGGCAATAATACTTTGGACTGACCCATGATCCAGGCGTTCTCCAGAGACTCAAAATTATCAGAAAGTTGCACAATATTGAGCAAGAAGCCCTGATGTCATTCTGGGTGATCTATGATACATGGCCGGCTAGAGGTGATGTGTGTCCTTTAAAAGGGCTGCCCTGTTCTTTGCAGCAGCAAGCTCAGGAGGACGGCTTACCACAAACACTGGCAGAACACAGGGGATCCTTTGTGGGGGAATCGACAGTCAAAATCTGATGAATATTCTTGTTGAGGGCATGGTTCTTGTGCCAGAGAGAAGAGTAACACAAAAGCTGGTTGATGGAGGTTCCTGAATGAGCAGGGAGATTGGTCTTGCCCAGCAAGGCACTGCCATGTTGGTTAACATCATAATGCCCTAGCTTCAAACAGAGGTTGATGCCAATGGCCTGTGGGCTGAGTTGGATCTTTATATGGGTTTTAAGGTCCTATATTGTGATTGCCTAGGCTGTGTTTGTAAAAAAAAATTTGGAATGATTTATGATCATTAGTTACGATTTTATTTTAAAATTAAGATTTTCCAATTTCTCTTGGCAGTAAAGAGACTGGCAAGGCAGGATCTGCATCTCCTGTGTTACTGATAGGTGGGGTGAGTAGGGGCTGCCTCCTGGTGATGGGGCAGCCACCCTTCACACTCTTGTTCACTGCAGTCAGCACAGAAGCCACGTCCTCAGGGAAAGCCAGTTACTGTGTTTACCCCCTTCTTGGCCTCTGCAGACTGGGTGTGGGTGCTGCGGAATGCCTGTATTGCTGTTACTGGTTTTAATAGACTTTATTTTTTAGAACAGTTTTAAATTCACAGAAAATTGAGTGCAAAGTTCAGAGAATTCCCATTATCCTCCACCTCCACACATGCACAACTGCCCCCACTATGGATATTCCCTCACCAGAGTGGTCCATTTGTTACATTTGATGAACCTGCAGTGACACATCATTGTCACCCCAAGTCCATTGTTCACATTAGCATTCACTCTTGTTGCTGTATATTCTATGGGTTGGTGAGGAGATCTTTTTTGCCCATTTTAAAAATTGGATTGCCTCCCCTCCCCTCCCCTGCTCTGCCCTTCCCTACCCTGTCCTCCCCACTCCTCTCCATCTTTCTGACAGGATCTGTCATCCAGGCTGGAGTACAGTGGTGGAACCATAGCTTACTGCAGCCTTTATCTCCTGGGATTAGGTGATGCTCCCACCTCAGTTGCCCAAGTAGCTGGGATAATTTTTAAAAGTTTTTGTACAGGTGAGGTCTTGCTTGGTTGCCCAGGCTGGTCTCAGACTCCAGGCTTCAAGCAATCCTCCCATCTCAGCCTCCCAAAATGCGGATTTTGTTTTCTTATTGTTGAATTTTGAGAGTTTTTTTGGGTCTATTTTGGATAATAATCCTTTATCATGTCTTTTGCAAATATTTTCTACCTATCTGTGGCTTGTCTTCTCATTGTCTTGACAGCGTCTTTCACAGAGCACAATTTTTTAGTTGTTATGAAGTCCACCTTGTCAATTACAGCTTTCATGGATTGTGCCTTTGGTGTAGGATCTAATAAGCCATCGCTAAACCCAGGGTCATCTAGATTTTTTCCTGTGTTATCTTCTGGTGGTTTTATAGTTTTTCATTTTATATAAGACCTATAGTCCATTTTGCATTAATTTTTATGACAAATGTGGATATCCAGTTGTTGCAGCACCATTTGTTTAAAAGGCTCTTTTTGTTTCATTGTACTGCCTTTTCCCTTTTGTCAAAGATTGGTTGACTGTATTTTTGTTGGTCTCTCTCTGGACTGTCTATTCTGTCCCACAGATCTGTTTGTCTGTTTTTTTTTTCCCAATGCTACACTATCTTGACTACTGTCACTTTTTAGAGTAAGTCTTGAAATTGGGTAGTGTTGTTCCTCCAGCGTTTTCTGCTTCAATATTGTATTGGCTGTTCTGACTCTCTTTTCTCTCCATAGTTTATCAATATCCACAAAATAACTTGATGAGATTTTGATTGGGATTGTGTTGAAGATACAGATCAGTTTGGGAGGAACTGACATCTTCACAACATTGACTCTTTCTATCCATGAATATGGAATATGTCTCCATTTATTTAGTTCTTATTTAATTTCTTTCATCAGAGTTTTATAGTTTTCTTCATATATAGCTTATACATGTATTAATAGATTTATATGTATTTCTTTTTCCTTTTTTGGCACTACTGACAATGGTAAAGTTTTTTAAAATTGTAAATTCTCCTTGTTTGTTGCTGGCAGATAGAGAGCAATTGACTTGTATATTAACCTTGTAGCCTGCAATCTTCCTATGCTCACTTAGGAGTTTCAGTTTTGTTGTTGATTCTTTTGGATTTTCTACATGGACAGTCACGTCATCTGTGAATAAATACAGTTTCATTGCATCCTTCCCAATATGTTTGTTCTTACTTTCTTTTTCGCCTTATTGCATTAGTTAGGACTTTGAGTACAGCGTTGAAAAGGAGTGGTAAGAGGGGGACACCCTTGCCTCGTTCCTGACCGTTTTATTCTTAGCTGAGCTTCTGGTCTGATTGGTTGGCACTTGTGCTCTGCTATTTTTCACATATTTTAATCACATTTGCTTGTGAGCATTTACATTTGTAACTACTATGTTAGTAACAAGGAGTCTCCTTGAACTGCTTTTGGAATTTAGAGCATGGGGATAAAAGGATAATGTCTTTCCTCTGCTGCAAAGGACTGGGGAAAGTCGGGTCTGTGTTAGGCCCTGTATTAGGACTCACCAAAGTTAATAGTGATCTATCATCTTAAGAAAGAAGGGTGTGGCTACAAGCAGGAAAATCCCATGCATGGGGAGCTCATAACCACAGCACTCAGAATGGCGATCTTCACTCTTTTCCAGGCCCCTATTGGACTCATGTCCTGTTCACATGGAAATCCCAGGAGGGACTGAAAGTCTACATCAACGGGACCCTGAGCACCTCTGACCCAAGTGGAAAAGTGTCTCATGCCTACGGGGAGTCCAACGTCAACCTCGTGATAGGGTCTGAGCAGGACCAGGCCAAGTGTTATGAGAACGGCGCTTTCGATGAGTTCATCATCTGGGAGCGGGCCCTGACTCCAGATGAGATCGCCATGTACTTTACTGCTGCCATTGGTCAGTGAGTGTGAAGGGCGGGGGCAGATCCACTGCCTGTTCCCAGGGATCACCCTGGTATCTGCCTCCTTTCCCAGCATTTCCTGTCTCCCACTCTCCCATTACAGCTATCAGCACTGCAGGCGTGAGATGTGTCCTAATGAACCTTATAAACACAGTTGTGTGTAGAACACCTGTTCCCTGAGATAGAGGAGTTAACAATTCACTAGAGTGACTCTGAGATGAATATTGTTCTGTTGATCATCGTGGGGTATCAAGGTATATGTGACAGAGGATTATCGAAGGTTTTGGACAGCAAATATTCCAGGTCCATTAGTGTTTTTCATTAACAGGTGTTAACTGTGTGCCTCCCAGGGGCTATACTCTGATGGGCCCTTGGAAAGCCCCAAAGATACCTCTTCCTACTCAGCACAAGGCAGTTGTTCAGGGCAGGGGCCTGTGGGTAGGTGGACTGGGGTTCAAATCTTCATTGTGCCATAATGAACCATGAGACTTTGGGAAGTCATTTTTAAAAATTGAGGTCAAATTCGTATAACATAACATAATCATTTAAAAATGAACAATTTAGTAGCACTTGGTACCGCGACCTCTACCTGGTTCAGAAACATTTCATCCTCCCAAAAGGAAACCCCAGACCCAATAACCAGTCACTCTCCATCCTCCCTCTCCCAGATCCTGGCAACCACTAATCTCCTTTCTGTTTTTACCTATTTTGGAGATTCCACATAAATGGAAATGGGTACCGTATAACCTTTTTGTCTTAATCTCTCAAATCAGTTTTGTTTGCTCTGTAAAATGGATAAAAATAATACTATACCCTCTCTGGGGGCGGTGTTGGGATGAGAAAATGGGAAAAGGCGTGTAAAGCCATTAGCACAACGACTGGCATATGGCAAGAATCCAGTGGTTCTTAGCCACTTTTAAAATTAATATTTACCTTCCCCCCACAATTCTATTTTCATTTTGTCCCCAAGTGACTGCACCAAAATGACAGCATGTAGGCACTCACAAACGTGGCTGCTGCTTCATTGACACCCAGCGCAGCGGGTGTCAGGACTAGGAGGGAAAGGCCTGAGTTCCTGCCTGCCCTCGTTCTGCTTCTGACGTTGAGTCCCTCGGTTGTTAGGATTCTATTGATTGCATGAGAGAAAACCCAACTCAAAATAACTTCAGCCAAGAAAGGCTTGTGTTTCTTTTTCCTCTCTTGCCGTGGAAGCTCCAGGGGAAACTTTGCTTCAGAACTGGTTTGGTCCAGGTGCTCACTTGATGTCAGTGGGAATCTCTGCATTTGACCCTGCACTCTTTTGTGTTAGCCCGCTCCTGGTGCCAAGGTGGCTGCCATGCTTCTAGGGTTGCATGCTCAGCCCTCAGCAGCCTGTGTAGAAAAGAGGGAGCTCCTTTCTCTTATCATCTCCCACGCTGGGGCTGGGCAGGACTCCTCACATTGATCCATGCACCTTCCATGAGTCATTTTCTGTCTGGGCGTACAGAATATGCTGACTGGCTTAGGCCTGGGTCATAGTCTCCCACCCCCACCTCCTTGAAATGGCAGTGAGGTCAGCTTCATCCAGAACATGTGGAGGAGAGGGGACTCCCAGAGGATGATCAGGGATGCTGGTCTCAGAAGGAGCAGATGCTGTGCAGGCAGAACAGCCTGTGTCCACTGCAGCCTCTGCCATTCATGTCTTCCAGCTTCCACCAGGGAAGATGGAATGCATTCCCTTTCCCAGCACTGACAGAAGGGCAAAATACAGTGTCCTTCAGAAATTATCACTTGTATTTATGTTATGAAAAGCCTCAAACAAATCCTGCCCTCCTCACAGTTTACTTGTTTCAGTAACACAGGAAAGAGGTGCCCTTATTTCTGGTTCTTGTTCTTGTCAGAGCAAACTCTCATTGCCAAAACACCCCTGGCACTCTGTGTTTGGGGGGTGCTATGTGATTCTTTGGGGGATTCAGAAGAGTTTTCTATTAACCCATTTTCCTGGGAGCGCACACCCTGTGCCCTTCCTGAACTAGAACTGGATCTACCAGAATCCCATCTCACCTGATGACCTGGTCCTGAAGACAAGGCATGATGTAAAGCAAGTGTAAGAGAATGATCCCTGAAGTCCCTGGAAGGCCTGTGTGGGGCCCGATGTACCACTGCTCAGTGAATCCATTAACAAATCTGGACACAACAGATGCTGGAGAGAATGTGGAGAAATAGGAACACTTTTACAGTGTTGGTAGGAGTGTAAATTAGTTCAGCCATTGTGGAAGACAGTGTGGCGATTCCTTAAGGATCTAGAAATAGAAATTCCATTTGACCCAGCAGTCCCATTACTGGATATATACCCAAAGGATTACAAATTATTCTGTTATAAAGACACATGCACACATATGTTCATTGTGGCACTGTTTGCAATAGCAAAGACTTGGAACCAACCCAAATGCCCATCAGTGATAGACTGGATAAAGAAAATGTGGCACATATACACCATGGAATACTATGCATCCATAAAAACAGATGAGTTCATGTCCTTTGTAGGGACATGGATGAATCTGGAAACCATCATTCTCAGCAAACTGACAGAAGAACAGAAAATTAAACACTGCCTGTTCTCACTCATAGGCAGGTGTTGAACAATGAGAACACATGGACACAGGGAGGGGAGCACCACACACTGGGGTCTGTTGTGGGGGAAAATAGGGGAAGGACAGTGGGAGGTGGGGAGGGATAATGTGGGGAGAGATGCCAGATATGGGTGATGGGGGGATGGAGGCAGCAAAGCACCTTGCCATGTATATACGTATGCAGCAGTCCTGCATGATCTGCACATGTACCCCAGAACCTAAACTACAATAAAGAAAGTAGGTAGAACTCATTCTTTACATGAAGATCTGTCTGCATTTGAAGCTGTGCTGGGGCTGTAGGTGCCCAGAGGGAGCCTTTTTCTGAGTGACCTGGCCAGAGGTGACTCCCTCCTCTAATCTTATGAGCCAGAGCCGGCACCGTTTACTGACCGATCCGTCCAGGTGTGGTGGCCTTTGCTGATACAAAGGCACAGTGCTGACCATCTGTCATCCTGGCCAGGTGTCCCCCCAGCACTGGAATGGACAGCAGCTCTTTCTGTAGAGGAGGAAGGAGAAGGCTGTGTTCAGAGCCGTGCAGTCTGAAAGTGTGTATCTTTGGGCACCGGAAACACACTCAGCACATGGGAACTGGGACTGATGGGGGCCCTGGCAGATTCTCATTTTTATTCCTGTCTCTGTGATCATCACTTGCAAGGATGGGCAGGATATCTGGACTGATTTTCACTCTCACTCACTCTGCTTTCTGGACACACACGAGTTAAAATTTGAGTTTGACATGACTCCTCTGTAACTCATTGGCACCTGAGGAGTGAATGTCACTCTGACTTGGAGAACAGAGCGGTTCTGGGGTCCAGTTCTTTCTGCAGCATCACACCTTCTGCGTTCACCAGCGACTCAGCCCCACCCAAACCCAAGGGCTCAGTCACTCCTGCAGCCAGCAAGGGGTGATGATGTCATTTCCTCAGCTCATCTAAAGCAGCTTCAAGAGATTTTCCAAAAATGAAGTAGAATATCAGGTTAAGTCTGTTCTCATCAGGAAATAGCAGGATTAGAAATAGTTGGGGGTGAACAGGCAGAGAACAGCAACTCACAGCTTAATCTTTAGTCTTAAATGTTTTCATTGTTTGTAATTATTCATAATTAACCCCATGGAGTCTGAGTGCAGAGAATAACTGGAATCCTTGGGCTAGAAGGGGCTCAGGAAGAGTTTCCTCTACCACTTTACTGGGGTCTATTGTCACTTCATCTATCTCAGAGGAGGACACCCCCAGGGCTCCTGTCTGTGCTGGCCCAGCAAGTTGCAGTACTCCTTGTTTTATCTCCAACCAGTCTGGATGCAGTTGAAATCTATTTCAGTTTATTTATTTGAAATTGGCAGTCCTTGTATAAAATCATCTTTTAATATGCTGACTTGCATGAGGGGTGTTCAAAAGCAATTTAGAACACAAATGGAAAACAGTGTGACCTGGGGAAATCCATACAGTCTATCATTCAGCTGATTTCCTAGCCCATAATTTATCTCCAGCAACATTCCTCCTCAAAACATTCTCAGACTCTCTTCCATGTGTCTGAAGCCAGTACATTTTGTAATAAGGACAGGTCTTCCTTGGGGTGAAAAAAAGTGACCACGGTTTAGTCCTTAATCCAACGTTTTTTTTTCTAGGAAAGCATGCTTTGTTGTCTTCAGCGTTGCCAAGCCTCCTCATGACACCAACAGCAAACCCCATGGTGAGCAGGTGCATCCTCCCTGGCCCCCCCTTGCTGACATCTTTCTGCTTGGGCTATTTGCCGGGAGAGGTAAAATTCCATTAGGTGTCTGGGCTCTCTGTTGTCAGCAGTGCATCATCTGGGAAGAAATAGCAAATGGAGGGAGGCCAACGGCAACACTAGTTCTTGGTGCTGAGAGCGACTGAAGGGAAACTCTCAGTTCCTGTCACCGGGAACCTCAGGTGCCCAAAAGGAGAAATGCTGGGCTCGTTCCTGGGGCGGTGGGCACCGTGAGTGGGGAGCGAGGAATCCACCCTGCTTGGCTTCTCCCTGTGCCCTTTTCATTTGATGTTAGAGGAAAAGCTCAATTCATATAGAAAAATTGTCATCTGGAATTAGTGTTTGTAATTAAAGAACTGTCCGTTCTTGAGAAGGTTAATATAATAGTGAGTGCACAGACTCGGACCCATCTACTTGAGTTCAAATCCAAGTTCTACCACTTATTTTTGTGTGAGCCTGTTTGTGCTTAGTTTCATCCATCAAATGGGGACTTATTTCATAAGGTTGTTGTGAGGATGAAATGTTAATATAAGCAAAATATTCACAGAAGTGTCAGGTACATAGTAGGAGCTATATTACTATCATGGTATAAAAACATTTGACCAACTGGGCGTGGTGGCTACGCCTGTAGTCCCAGCTGCTCAGGAGGCTAAGGCAGGAGGACTGCTTGAGTCCAGCCTGGGCAGCATAGTGAAACCTCATCTCTATAAATAAAAAAAGAGCAGCCAGACACAGTTGCTCACTCCTGTAATCCCAGCACTTTGGGAGGCTGAGGCAGAAGGATCACTTGAGGTCTGGAGTTCGAGACTAGCCTGGCCAACCTGGTGAAACCCTGTCTCTACTAAAAATACAAAAATTAGCCAGGCATGGTGGTACACGCCTGTATTCTTAGCTACTTGGGAGGCTTAGGAAGCAGAATCGCTTGAACCTGGGAGGCAGAAGCTGCAGTGAGCTGAGACTGCACCACTGCCCTCTAGCCTGGGCAACAGAGCGAGACTCAGTCTGAAAAAAAAAATAATAAAAGCATTTTTGATCCAGAGTAGGACACATTACATTTCTGCATAATATTTTGGTTTTAGTTCTTAGTAGAAACTCATGTTGCCAATTTCTTTCAGACGTCCACAGATGCCTACCATCCCATCATAACCAACCTGACAGAAGAGAGAAAAAACTTCCAAAGTCCAGGAGTTGAACTGAGTTACCTCCAAAATTTATCCCTCAGCTTACCGAGTAAGTCCCTCTCAGAGGAGACGGCCTTGAATCTCACAAAGGTAAGGCTCTTTGATGTCTGTGTCTGGCGGACCAGGGGTAGCACAGTCACCGGGACCATAGACATGTTTTGTTTGACCTACATCAAGTTTAAAAAAGCAGGAACTTTCACCTAAAAGTTTGGGTTTCAGGCTTCCCATGAAGGAACAGCTGGCGTGGCCCTTCTGGCCAGCTCTGTAGAGCTCAGCGGAACCTCCTTTAGGGGCACTTGAGCCTTTGCTGTGATTTCTCAATGCCCAACCTGCCTGATCTCCCCTGTGCAGCCACCTGGCCCCTGTGGGCATGTGGGTTGGCAACTCCTAGTCTAAATAAACTCTGCTGCCCCCTGGCAACAGGTAAAAGGTGGAGGGGCCTCACTCGCAGATCTAGTCATGGGACATGGACCACAGCCTGTGCACAGTGGGAATCCCCAAAGCTGTCTAAACACTCAGAGTCTGCAACATTGATGGTGTTAAAATCAAGATGCTTCCTCTTGTTGTTCCTCCAAGTAGTTTCCAGATGAAGGCAGAGGTGGGTTGTGGGCTCTCATGGCCTTGCTGTCTTCTGTTTGAGGGCTAGGGCTCATTTTTGGTGATGCAGAGACAGAATGGGTTTTGAGACTGGCTCAGCTTGAAAGCACAGCATATGGGTTAGGAGCTGGGTATATGGAGCCCCATGGCCACGTTGACCTTTGATCTGCCGTTACTCTGTGATCTGCCCTTGGTCAAGTGAGGTAACATCTCTGCCTCACTTGGCTCCTCTGAGATGCAGAGGAAGTAACAGCACGTACCTCATCGGGGATAAATGGGTTCCTCCGTGCACGGATGGGTTCCTATGTGCTGGGTAAATGGTGAGCACTTTTTAAGAGTTCTTACTTCTTACTGATTTCCTTGCTGAAGACACACCCCAAAAAGCACATGCAGAGCCTTGTGTTCAGGGACCTGAGACATCTTGGAATGGAGGGAGGTTCCCAGCAGCTTTTCTGTCATATAAGAGAAGTTAGACTTCTCAGATTTCATTCATTCATTCATAGAAAATGCCAAGTTCTGGAGATTCAGGATGACCAAGTGCCAGGAGTGGTGGAGCTGGGGTCAAAGCCAGGTCTGAGTCCTGCAGCTCCGTGTGCTTCCCTTTAAAGCCCCTCTCAGACTCCATGACCTGTCATCACCCCCTCAAGCCTGAGCCTCTTGCTTCGGGCAACAGGAGGCCCAGAGGTGGGAACCCTAGGATTCACGAGCTCAGTCTTCACTCACAGCAGGGACTGGCCAGCACTGCTGCAATCCTCTCGGCACTTGTCCCTTTTCCCGCCGGGCTGCAGGCCCCCAGCACCCACGCCTTACACTAGCACGTCCACAAGGGAAAGACCAGGTCAGGAGACTCCCTCCTTGTCAGGGGGACATCTTTCCCATGGTTCCCTTTGCAGAGTTCCCTTCACATCTCATTGGCCAGAGCTGGGCCACATGACCATACCTGGACCAATCACTAACCAAGGGGAGTGAGATTGGCCCCTGGCTCAGCCAGTCATGGAGGAGCTCTAGGGTGGGGCCAAGACTGTCCAGTGTGGGAGCTCTTCCGGTCTCTTGAAGTGAAGGGCCCGCCGCGTGTTAGGTGGAAAGAGCGGGTGTGGCGTGGTGGCTGACGCCTGTAATCCCAGCACTTTGGGAGGCTGAGGCTGGCGGATTGCCTGAGCTCGGGTTTGCGACCAGTCTGGGTGACATGGTGAAACCCCGTCTCTACTAAAATAATACAAAAAATTAGCCGGGCGTGGCGGCATGCACCCGTAGTCTCAGCTCCTCGGGAGGCTGAGGCAAGAGAATCGCTTGAACCCAGGAGGCAGAGGTTGCAGTGAGCCGAGATCGCGCCATTGCACTCCAGCCTGGGAGACAGAGCGAGACTCTGTCTAAAAAAAGAGCGGATGTGGACAAGCTGGAAGGTCCTTATGCCTGTACACACAAGACCGGGTCTGAGGTGTTGGGACAGGGCTTGGTATGTAGTAAGTGCTTTACAAATACTAACACTCTTGTTTCCATTGTGATTGGGCTATAAGGCGTCACTGTGACAGGTGGTGCCTTCTGTGCAGTTACTAGTTAATAAACACCCACACTATGGGGACTGGTGCCCTGCCTATAGTTACGGAATGCAGTCGGGGCTTAATACTCACTTTGGGCACTGGTGCCCTCCCGGCTAACTAGTCATGGTATACAGTTGGCACTCAATAAACACCCACTCTGGGCCTGGGCGCCCTCCCCTCTGACTAGCCATGGGTACCCTGAAGCATCCTCAGGAATGTGCAGCAGACACTTAGTCCAGGCTCCCTCTGTGCTTCTTGGTGTCTAGGGAAGGAAGGAGTCCAAGCGAGATTAAATAATTAGATGAATGTTGATTAAACACCTACTTGTGGGTGGGTTGCTTCATTAATTATAAAATGGATGGCTTAATGAGCCACAGTTGCATTCTCATGAGTGGGTTCACTGATGACTTTATTAATTAAGTACATTGTGCAGCCTCGGCTGTCTGCCAGATGCTGGGCTTGGTACTGGGGATGTGTGATGGATATGCCGGGCATTGCCCTGTCCTCGTGGGGCTTGTGACCTGGGCCATGTCCAGTTCTCTGGAAAGCTGCCTGTGGAGTGCTGGTCCTAAAGGTCACTCCTTAGAATCTTCTAGAAGGGTGTGTCCTGCCCTAGGGCAGGCCTGGAGACACTGTGGCCCACTGCTTGCCTGACTGTGATCTCTTCATCACTGTCTAGAAGGGTCTGTGTCGCACCTGATGCTGCAGTGGCAGCAGTTAGCCATGTCATTGTGGCCACGGCACCCAGCAGGTCCCTGAACTGAGCGTGATAGGGAGTGGCCAGGCTGGCAGGGCTCTCGGAAGAGTTGGTGGTGGGGCTGGCAGGAGTGAAGCGGGGGCAGAGTGAGGCAAGCAGAACTTGGGGCCAAGGCCAGACAGGCAAGTGCCCAGACAAGGCCAGGCAGGGCTGCCCTCTGTAGAGCCCAGGTGTGGGGGCTGGGAGTGTTGGGTGGGGATGGTGTTCCGTGCAGTGAGGTGGGTGGAGGCTGAGGCATCTCCGTATCCTCATGGGCTGTCTGGTTTGGAAGACACATGGCAATGCAGGTCTACATAGGAAACACTTTGTTTCTAAGCTCGGTCACTTTTACTTTCTTTGGTGCTTTTCTTCCTTCTTCCCCTCAGCTAAACTTGAGAGTCAGAGTTTGCAAACTCACGTGGCTTGAGGGACTAAAGGAAATGGATGCCTTGGGCCAGACAGAGCAAGAGTGGGAAGTAGAGGTAGGGCAGCCTGAATGCACCGCCTCATCTGCAGCCAGCAGTAACCTGCTACTCAATGCCACCTGTCCTTAACCTGTAGGGTTACTGCTTCTGATTTTACAAGAAAACCCCCATACCTGGAATTTTAAAATGGAAAATCTCCCAATTTTAAGAAGTGGGCAGTGAACTGAAACCTTAAATGAAATTATGTGCAAACCAAATAAAAGACATCAACGAGGCAGGTTCAGCCTGTGTGTCATCCGTGTGGGACCCCTGGTGTAGACCTGTTTTGGGGTATCTGGCTGGGTATCCTGGAGATGAATCATGCAGATTTACCCAAACCCCACTGATCTCTGACCCAGTGAGAAGTTTTTGACATCCATTATACAAATTTCTATTTTTTTTTCCTGAGGTGGAGTCTCAGTCACCCAGGCTGGAGTGCAGTGGCGTGGTCTTGGCTCACTGCAACCTTCACCCCTGAGTTTAAGTGATTCTCCTGCCTCAGCCTTCCAAGTAGCTGGGACTACAGGCATTCACCACTACACCCAGCTAATTTTTTGTCTTTTCAGTAGAGATGGAGTCTCACTGTGTTTCCCAAGCTGGTCTTGAACTCTTGACCTCAAATGATCCACCCTTCCTAGCCTCCCAAGTGCTGGGATTACAGGTGTGAGCCACCGCGCCCGGCCCCTTTATACAAGTTTCTGTGGTGTCCTGGCTTCTCACTTGTCCACTAGCAGCTGGACAGGAAAATGGCAAGGAGTCGTTTCCTGTACTGTACTGTGAGGTGGTGATGCGCTGTGTGTGGCTCGTCCAACTAGAGATGTGCTCTGAGTGTAAGATACACACTGGATTTCCAAAACTTTGTACAAAGGAAAGGGAAATTTCTAATTAGTAATTTCATATGGATTCTGTATTGAAATGATAATATTTTAGGTTTTTGAGCTAAGTAAAATATATCATTAAAATTTTCACCTTTTTGTTTTTTACTTCTTAATATGTTGCTTGAAAATTTAAAATGATAAATGTAGCTCATGTTATATTTCTGTGTGACAGACTGCTCTGGATCAAGAATCAGCAACCTGTGGCTCTTGGGCCAAATCTGTATTGTCTACAGCCACTTTTGCACTGCCGTGGCAGAATTGAGTGTTTGTGACACAGGGCATGACCCGTGAGGCCTGACCTCGTTCCTATGTGACGCTTTAAGAAGTTTGCTGCCCGTGCTCCAGCTCAATGCAGACAGGATGGCGATCGTTTCCTATTTCATTAATTCTTAAGGCCTTGCACTCTAAGGTCTCAAAAAATGTTGATCTCATAAAGATGAATGAATGAGTGAGGAGTGTTCTCTAAATATTTAGTGTCTCAGAGTGTGAGGAAGAAGGTGCGTATTCTGGAGATGGCAGTTTGGTGGAAATGTGGGAGATTTGGGTCAGCCTCTAAGTTTAATTCTGGTGCTGATAGTTGGAGACCAACAGTTAAGAGCCTGTGTGAATAATGCAGATGAGTGAAATGGACAGGGCGTGAGGCAGTGGGGAGTGGTGTGGTCTGGGGGAGCTGAGGACACAGCCATGAAGCCTGAGCTGCTCAGCTGTGGTCAATTGTGCTTTTATGGGAATGTGGGCTAGGGGGTGTCCAAGCTTCTGCTTTTTTCAAAAGAAGTAGAAAATCCACGTTTTCATTTAAATCTCCTGATTAGGAAACGGTAGAAATTAATTTCATTGTTTCCTTAGCATAATAATGAGCCCAGCTAAACATGGTTTTAAGATGAGCTGACCAAGGGCCCGAGTAGCCTCTGCTTTCTAAAGAGGTCACTTTCAGTTAACATGAGTGCTTCAACATCAGTTTGGTTTCTAACGCTGAGAAAAGCAGATCCAGCAGGCCATGGTTTTCCCATCCGTCCATTCATTCAGCAGGCTTTCACCGAGGGCCTGTGGTGTCCCCCAGACGCTGAGCTAGGGCTCCTGCCGTCACTGAGCAGTGTTTGTTCTGACTTTCTGGAGCTGGTCACTGACTTTCCAGGGCTGTCACAGGGAGCAAATAAGATAACATATATAAAAGGGCTTTGTAAAATACGATGTGGCCCGTGCCTCATCTGTTTTCATTTATTGCTGTGCATTAAACTGAACTCATGGTTGATAGAGACCCATTGGGAGATGCGGGGAAAACTCAAGGTCTTCAAGTTTGTCACCTAAGGATAGGTGCTGAACAGTGTCATTTTGTCCACCTTTAGGCCTTCTTAAAAGCCATGGGAGAAGTCCTTCTACTGCCTGGTTGGACTGCTGTTTCAGAGGTAAGAGTAAAGAACATGGCCGGGCATGGTGGCTCGTGCGTGTAATTCCAACACTTTGGGAGGCCAAGGTGGGTGGATCACTTGAGTCAGGAGTTCGAGACCAGCCTGACCAACATGGTGAAACCCCATCTCTACTAAAAATACAAAAATTAGCTGGATATGGTGGTGGGGGGTTGCCTGTAATCCCAGCTACTTGGGAGGCTGAGGCAGGAGAATTGCTTGAATTGGGAGGCAGAGGTTGCAGTGAGCCAAGATTGTGTCACTGCGCTCCAGTCTGGGTGACAGAGTGAGACTCTGTCTCAAAAAAAAAAAAAAAAAGAACATTTTGATCTTCAAAATGTATGTGCCTTGGGAACCATTTTGTCTTCCTAGAAGTGGCATAATATGGCCCAGTTTACATCCATAAAAAGAATGATGTGTCTCCCAGTCCTGACATCTGGGATATGAGAGCTCATTTTGAGTAGATGTTCAACTTATTCAAAATGCCTTGTCCTCTACGGCAAAAGAATTGCACACACATCAGTAATGTGTTAATGTCCTAAACACGGAAGAAGGAAATGATGGTTTTTTTCCCATGAGAAATGTGTATTTGGTTTATTTTGGTCATTTTATATAATATGTATATTTTTACCATCACATCATTCTTGAATGATAATAAAAAGATTTTTACGTTAAAAGTCACTGGATTTAGTAAGAAAAGGAGAACACGTGACAACATGTACTTCATGATCAAGGTGTAAGAAAAAGCTTCTCTTGTTCTCTGTACTCAACTAGAAAGGAGAATGAAATAATTTTTCCCTTATTTCTAAAACTAACTATTGATTGTAGTTATTTAAAAAGAAAACAAGTAAATAGTTGTGGAGAAGTTAGAAAATGCAGATAATAAAAAACGTAAGATAAAAATCACTTCAAATCCTAAACTGTGAGATTATTAACACTCTTATAATTTCCTTATAGTCTGTATATACATACATAGATAAGTGAATTTCAGTTCACTTATATATGTACGTATATATTCAACAAACATATTGTATATTTGATTTAATTTGTTTTTTCTTAATTATATCAATATCACTTTCTGGTGATATTGTATTCACCTACAACACTGTTAGTCAGGCCAGGCCAGGATGCGCTGCAGTAACAAAGAGATCTGCACATCTCAGTGGCTCAGCACAGTAGAAATTCACTTCTCCCCCATGCAGAGTCCAGAGTGGGTCAGAGGAGCCTCTTTTCCAGCCAGATACTCAGGGATACTGGCTCCATCCATCTTCCAGTGCTGGCTTTTCAACATGTGGCTTCCAGGGTTGCCAGGCAGGGGCAGAGAAGGGTGAGGAGGACTCTTAACTGCCTTGGCCCAGAAGGGTACTAACCACACCAGTGTGATATTAAAGTGCTCATTCTCCTAAGCCCCGATAATATTTAAAACTGTTTGCCAGTTTGAGAGGCAGAAGTGGCATTTTATTTTCTCGTTATTAATAAGATTGCATTAGAGTTTACATTTGATAAACTTTTGTTTGAACAATTTCAAGTGGAATGAGATTAGGTGTAACATTGGCAAAGGGAGAAAAAAAGGCTCAAGAATATAAGATGGATACAGTCTTACCTATAAACCAATTACTTTTCAGCAGGTATGACCTTTTTCATGATTTCAAGGGGACTTTGTATCCAAAGCTACAGGGTGGGGAACACTTGGAGAACAGCCGATGGAAGACCCAGGCAGACGTATTTTGTGCATGATTTTAAATTAACTGCTTTTGAGTGCAAAATAGTGTAAATCTGTCACAAAATATGAATAACCAGGAAACTGTCCAGACTTAGGCAGGGTCCAATATGCCAGTAAAGAGAACAGATGAACCAGTCTCTACCCCACAGAACTGCATGCCAGAAACACAGACTTCCCTGTGCTTAACTGGGCCTGGCTGATTGAAATCAGGCCATAGGCCTAAAAGAACATTTCTAAAATTGGCCTCAGCATTCTATTTGCAGCTCATTAGGCTCTCCTGGAGTGTACGTTTGTGGGAGAATGCTGAGGGCTTAGC
The DNA here is from genome assembly GCF_030222135.1 of Aotus nancymaae. NCBI lineage: Eukaryota > Metazoa > Chordata > Mammalia > Primates > Aotidae > Aotus > Aotus nancymaae. Next base: position 2,124,473 of record NW_026988433.1, on the reverse strand, counting down.
AGTAGACAGGTACTTCCCCAGAAAGGCGGAAAGAAGAGAAACAGTGAAGGCAGAGCTCAGCAGACCAGCTCAGCAGGACTTAGGAGGTGTCTCCTCTGGTGACGTGTGTCTGAGGATAAGGGCAGTCAGCCTGAGAGCGGATGTGTGCACTGAGCTCTGAGCACTGGGCCCTGAGCTGTCTGCAAGTTCAGGGGGCCGGAGGGTCCCTGCTTTCCTGGGGGCAGTATCCACCAGGATCCTCTGCCCTGGAGCTAAGAATTGAAAGAGGGCTCTTGGAGCAGAAGGAGAGCACCTGGGAAGTCAAGGAAGCCAGAGGCAGTCGGGGTGCTGGCACCTCAGAAGCAGCCACCCTTCATGGAGAAGGGGAAGAGCTGCTGGCATCCCCATCCTGGAGTGGACCTTGGAGCGATCAGCTCCTCCTCATGAAGCACAGGGAGGCGGGGGAGGGTCTGGAATGTGCCAAAGGCTGCTCTGTGAGTTCAGGGAGGACGCAGGACCAGGGGTAGGGTCCCCTCAGTCCCCGTGTCTAAATGTAGAAACACAGAAGCCAACGATGGCTGGGATGATGGGTCCACCTGGGCTGTGTCCATGCTCAGTGAGCTCAGTCGGGTGTGTGGCCTCCATGTGGTCCCCTCCTGAACCATGGAAAATGGCAGTCATGTGACTTCTTCCTCCCTCTTGGCTGATATGGGGAAGCTGGATTTTGTGTGCTTGGTGTGCCTGCCTGCTGAGTGGGTGGATTTTCATGGCTCCTGGCGCTTGTGTTGCTGCAGGACTGCACCGTGGTACTGAGTCTCGTCGACACCATTGACACCGTCATGGGCCACATATCCTCCAACCTGCACGCCAGCGCGCCCCAGGTCACCGTGGAGGGCTCCTCTGCCATGGCAGGTAGCTGTTGCTTATAAGGGTGTGCTGCATGGCAGGGGCAGGGGCTGGAGGCGGCGTTTTGCTGCCCATCTCCTCACACCCTTAGTGGAGAGCCACACTCTGTCTCCCTGACTGCGCTGCCCCGTGCAAACCACATTTGGAAGGAAAACCTGTGGTCAAGATCAGTGTGGGCGTGTTCGGCCGTGATGTGCACACAAGGCCGGTGAGCTTTTCCCAGTGACTTAGGAGACCTGGCTCGGGGCGGTGGTCTCAGTTCAGAGCAGGAGGCAGAAGCAGCAGTGCCTGTGAGAGTCTGTGGAATAAAAGGGGCAGCCTCGGGTTTCCGGAGTCAGCTTGCTCTCAACTGTGCTCCAGGATAATTGTCACACAATTGTCTAATTGTAGAGGCAGAGGTAATGGCCTTTTGGTTTTAAAAGTCTTTATCTGGAGCTCATTATAATGCTGGTACTTCGCTGCAAGAACCAAGCTGGGGAAAATGGGCTGAAGCAAGCCACACGGGTTAGTTTTAGTGCAGCTTGTTGGCCCAGACCTCCACCTCGGGGCCACGTTGCCCTCGCCTGCTGTGCTGGGAGAGGAGCCAATGTCACTGCATCGCTGGGCAAGGCTCATCCTTGCATCATCCCTGAGAGCTGGGGCGCTGTGCTGGGCGGGGCTGCCCCAGGTGATGAGCCCCGTGGTGCGCGGGCTGGAATGCCAAACCTCACCGCGGCAGTCACTGCCTGAGCTCTTCTTTTCTTTTTCCTTTTTTTTTTTTTTGAGGCCTTGCTTTCTAAAGGTAATTATACTTCCCATGGGGAGCTTGATCTGTTAAAATACAAAAGCAGATGGAATGGGGTTTTGCACTCTGACTTCCTGCAGCCTCTGAGCTCTCTCACGGGACTTCCGCTCTCTCTGGCTCCTTCCACTGCAGAGTTTTCCGTGGCCAAAGTCCTGCCCAAGACCATGAATTCCTCCCACTACCGCTTCCCGGCCTGCGGGCAGAGCTTCATCCAGATTCCCCACGAGGCCTTCCACAGCCACGGTGAGTGTGGCTGTGCCAGACTCCCTGCCAGAGTGGCTCCCACAGTCTTTCTAAAGAGTCCCCCGGCCTTGGTGGGTGTCCACTGCGCCAGTGAGCTGCGGCGTTCCCCCAGGCTGCTTGTCCCGTCCTGCAGGAGAGGCTCTGGGCAGCGTTCTCAGTCGTGTCCTCGGGCCACGCTCATGGATGCCCTTGAGAGGTTCCTTACTGATGCCAATGCTGTGCCCACTCCAGGCCATGGAACTGGAATTTGGGGTGGGGTCTGGGAGCATTTACAATTGCTCACCTGGTGACTCTGGCCTGCTGGGGAGTCATCCTACCTACATCCTCTCTAATCGGCACACGCCTGGTCAGCCAAAGTTAAAAAGATGGGGCCGCCTCACCTCCCTGCTCATGTGGCTGTGGGCCAGGTGAGGGGTTCGCCTATTCAGGAACCTGGGGTTCTATTCTTGTGCAGGCCCAAGTCGAGCCACATAATAAAAAATGAGGCTCAGGGGACCCCCTGCCTCTGACCAGGGAGCACTGTTGGGAGCCTGACGGCCTTGGCCGTTTTTGCTACAGTGACCGCCACCCTCCCTGGTTCCTGGAAAAGCGACTGTGACTCTGCAGACGTCTCCCTCTCGTTTCCTCCCTGAGGGCCTCGGGCAAGCAGGGGAGAGCCTCAGATTGTTGCCTTTGTCGCCCTGGCCAGAGGCCATGCCACCTTCCTGGGGTTCTGCCTTAGGCATGGGGACCAGGACAGCTCTGACCACACATCTCCCTCTGCAGTGGGGAGCCCACCCCTGCACCCACCACCGTCTTGATTGTCTGTAGGAAAGGTGCCTTGACTTGTTCTCTGCCCTGTCCTTACCTAGCATAACATCAGGTATGCCCTGCTCCTGGGAACAGAGGCAGGATGTCCCTACCCCAGAAGCCAAAAGAAGGGCCCAGGGGCGATGCCACCATCCACAGCATCAGTGGGGAGGGCCCAGGGACAGTGCCACCATCTGCCAGCGTCAGTGGGGAGGGCCCAGGGATCAGTGGGGAGGGCCCAGGGATGATGTCACCATCCACAGCATCAGCGGGGAGGGCCCAGGGACGATGTCACCATCCACAGCATCAGCGGGGAGGGCCCAGGGGCGATGCCACCATCCACAGCATCAGCGGGGCGGGCCCAGGGGTGATGCCACCATCCACAACATCAGCAGGAAGGGCCCAGGGGCGATGCCACCATCCACCAGCATCAGCGGGGTGGGCCCAGGGGCGATGCCATCATCCACAGCATCAGCAGGGCGGGCCCAGGGGCGATGCCACCATCCACAACATCAGCAGGAAGGGCCCAGGGGCGATGCCACCATCCACCAGCATCAGCGGGGTGGGCCCAGGGGCGATGCCATCATCCACAACATCAGCGGGGAGGGCCCAGGGGCGATGCCACCATCCACAGCATCGGCGGGGAGGGCCCAGGGGCGATGCCATCGTCCACAACATCAGCGGGGAGGGCCCAGGGGCGATGCCACCATCCGCAGCATCAGCGGGGAGGGCCCAGGGGCGATGCCACCATCCACAGCATCAGCGGGGTGGGCCCAGGGGCGATGCCACCATCCACAGCATCAGCGGGGAGGGCCCAGGGGCGATGCCACCATCCACAGCATCAGCGGGGAGGGCCCAGGGGCGGTGCCACCATCCGCACCATCAGCGGGGAGGGCCCAGGGACGGTGCCACCATCCACAGCCTCAGCGGGGAGGGCCCAGGGGCGATGCCACTATCCACAGCATCAGCGGGGAGGGCCCAGGGGCGATGCCACCATCCGCACCATCAGCGGGGAGGGCCCAGGGACGGTGCCACCATCCACAGCATCAGCGGGAGGGCCCAGGGACGGTGCCACCATCCACAGCATCAGCGGGGAGGGCCCAGGGGCGATGCCACCATCCACAGCATCAGCGGGGAGGGACCAGGGGCGATGCCACCATCCACAACATCAGCGGGGTGGGCCCAGGGACGATGCCACCATCCACAGCATCAGCGGGGAGGGACCAGGGGCGATGCCACCATCCACAGCATCAGCGGGGAGGGACCAGGGGCGATGCCACCATCCACAACATCAGCGGGGAGGGCCCAGGGACGGTTCCACCATCCACCAGCATCAACGGGGAGGGCCCAGGAATGGTGCCATTATCTACCAGCATCTCTGGGCCGCATGAGCAGAGCTGTGGCCAAGCCATGGAGTGAAATAGCAAGAGCACGTGATCCTGCTTCATGGCTGGATGTAATAGAGGTGTGGCCAGGTGAAGGCATAAAGGTGTCCCGGTGGCTGCTGCCCCTTGAAAACCTGCATTTCTGCCTCACTCTGTGGTGCCCTAAATCCTCCACATGCCAAGGGCAGACGGGACAGACTCACGGGGCAAGGCTGGAGGCTGGCACTGCCTCCCGTTGGCTTGCAGGAGCCTTCTACCTGCAGGGTCTCTGAGATTCGTGTGATGCCCTGGGTGAGCCTGGCTCTCCCTGGGGGGTTTCAGCCTCTGCGTGTCTGGAGCTGGCTTGGGATGGACCAGGGAGCCACTGTCACGCTGCTGAGTTGCTGCAGAGTTGCTGCAGTCTTGGTCCTTGCAAATTCTGCCCTAGTGTCCTTCTCACTTCCTTCTCCCCAGAGGGTTCTTGTGAGTGAGGGGCGGCATCACGCATGTCGGGGTGAGGGGCTTTGTGTTTCTCCTGCCTGTGGCCTGGAGCACTGACAGCACCAGCCACTCTGCTCTCTCTACAGCCTGGACCACTGTCGTGGGTCTTCTGTACCACAGCATGCACTACTACCTGAACAACATCCGGCCTGCCCACACCAAGTGAGTCTCGGGGGTGCCCAGCTCAGGGGTGTGGGTGTGCGTAGGTCTGCTAGGTGGCTGGCCACGGGGATGCCTGCCCTACACGTGGTCACACCCATGCACAACACCGTGTCCAAGAACCCTGGACATGAGCGCCGGGCATTTCACCACTCAGGCAAGGAAATGTGCAGCATTTTGAAGAGCACTCAGGAACTGCAGGCTCAGGGCCAGGCTGGCAGAGTGGAAGTCAGGAGCACAGCTAGGAGACCCTGCCAACCTGCCTGGACCAAACTGTGTGACCTTGGCAAGAGACTTAACTTCTCTGAGCCTCAGTTTCCACTGCTGTGGAATGAAAGACAACAGACCTGCCTGCATCAGTCATGGGCAGACACACAGATGGGCAAAGCCATCTCACACCAGCTTAAGTGGAAGGCCAGGAAACCAAGGGCTAAGGGGACTAAGAAGGGAGAAGCAGGTGGGCGTCAGGCATGGCTGGACCCAGGAACCCCGAGGATGCTGTCTAGACCTGCTCTGTCTGTCTCCTGCCTCTGTTGTCCTCCAGACAGGCCCCTGCATAGGACCAGAGCTGGCTCCTGCAGCATTGGTTCATGTGGGTTTGGGTCCTGAGGACCCAGAAGAAGAGCAAGGGCAGGGGGACTGCAAGGGGGACGGGGAGGGTGGGGAGGGCGAGGGAAATGAGGAGTGGGGGTGGGCCTCTTTCCCCAGGAATGTAGTCATAATTTTCTGATCTGGAAGAAACGCCATCTTCTGGGTCAGATTTCTCTGGGAAAGCCTGCATGCTTACCTAGTTTCTTCTAATGAAGGCAAGTGGGGGACCTGCCACTCTTTATGTGTGATTTCCAAAATTCTTCAGAAAAGTGGTCCAAGGAAAGTTCAGTCTATTTTCCTCATAAAGATGCATCTCAGTTATTTGGAGAAATCTTTCCAAGATAGTGAATGAAAAGTTGACCCTTCCTTGGCCCCTCCTGCTGAAGTTTCCACCACGAAACTGGCCTTTTGGTGAAATGTAGGAGATGTACATTTTCGAGGTGTCACTGTGTGACAGAGCCTGCATGAGAGGGCGGCATCTGTGCCACTGCCCACACTTACAGAAGGTGAGAGGACTGCTTCCAGATGCAGGGTGCACACATTTCAGGGGCAGTTCACTGTGACCGCCAGAATCTGACTCCAGCCAGGTTCAGCCAACTCTTTCGTGAAGGGCCAGCTTGTAAATTGCCGTGGCTTTCCAGAACTCTTTCCTCACAGGGTGAAGGCAGTCAGAGACAGTATTTGAGGGAACTGGTGAGTGGCTGTCCTCCAGTACAGCTTTATTTACAAAATCAGGCAGCCAGCCCACGAGCTGCAGTTTGCAGATCTTTGCCAGATCCTCCATTAGATCAGCGCTGGCAGGGATGGGCAGAGGAGAGGCTGGCGGGCCTGCTCTGAGGAGCCCACAGCCTTGCAGACGGAAGACAGTCTGTCTCGCCTGTCCCCAGGGCCTCAGCCTTCGCCCTCTCGCTGCGGTCCTTACAGGCCCAGATGTCTGCAGAGAGGACACTAGAGCCCCAGGATTCAGGCCACTGTGTCCCAGAACAACGTAGCTAACTCTGACTGCCCCCTGCAAACTGAGGGCCCAGAAGTCATACAGGCAGGTCATCCCTGGTTGGTCAGCATTGACACCAGCCCCACAACAAGTTTCATCAGCGGCACATTTATGTGCTGAAGCCAAAACACAATTGCTTTGCAGCGATGGAACATGTTTTTCATTTACAGTGAAGTTGGGTCTTCAGCCCAGGTGAAGGTCTCGAGTCAGCACTTAGTGCAAAGATGCCTTGGCGTCAAAATCAGCCTAGAAAAAAATCATCCAAACAGCTCACCCAGTAAGGTCTCTGGACTTGTTTGTTACATTCTATCCTGTGGCAGAAGAAGTGGATGGAACTGGAGGGGACAAACTGGTTAATAGAATAGATTTAGGTCCAGACTCCTGCTTCCTCCTCCGGCAGGCGTCCTCCTTAGCTGTGTGACCTTGGGCAAATGACTTGAGTCTGAGGCCTGTGTTCTCCTCTTAAAACAGGAATAATAATAGCACTGATTTCTGAGGGTTGCGAGGAGGACCGAATGAGTTAATTGTGTAAGCAGTGCTTGGTATTCTTAACCATGACACAGAAGTGCCTGCTTTCGTGATTTTGTGAGCTGATTGGGCATTTGCGCCATTTTGCCTCTGAGGCAGTAATCAAATCCCAGAATGATGAGAAGCAGGTTAGTACAGTGGTCGTGCTGACAGCACGGGTATGTGCCAGGCTTCTGCCTGCCTGCAGTGGGCTTCCCTCCGTCTTTGTCTTCGTATTGTGCACTGTCATCCTCATATGTCCACTGTGTGTCGTGAGGATAAAAGGATGCTTTGCTGCCGTGATGTCCTTTAATTCCTTTTCCAGGGACGGGGGTGAGGCTCTGAGTCAGTAAGTGAGTCTCAGTGCACGAAGGGTGGGGTCTGGGCTAGGAGAAACTTTTGTTGCCACGACCAGGCCCAGGCAGACCATTCCAGGGCCCCTGTGATGACTGCAGGGGCGACATCTGACCACCCATGGCCCGGTGGGGGCTTAACTGGTTCCTGCCAGGCTGCCTGTACCCCGAGGGTCCTTTGAGTCTCGCTCACTGCCGGGCCCCGTAATGATGGAGACTGTTCAGCTTCTACCGGTGCTTGATCTAGGCCTGGCCAGCACCTGGACTGCAGTTCCTCCAGGTAGACGGGGCCAAGACTCGCCTGCTCCCTTTCCTCCTGTGAAGTTGGAAGCCATGGCCCATAGAGAGAAGGGCCTCTCCCCAGGCTGTGAGGGACTCACATGTGATGAGTGGGGAGGTGGACCTGGCTCAGTGTCTGTCCGTAGTCACCATGGGGTAACACAGAGCATCGATGGAACCAGTAGGTCACAGTTCCACAGCCCTCAGTGCAGTGATGGATCCAGGCAGAAGCCATCCGTGCGTGCACAGGCCAGCAGGAGAAGTTCTAGCTGTCACCAGGTAGGAGGGTGCCTGGTAATGGGGATATTTGCTGAACTCCTGCAGCCAGGTGGCCACACTCACATTGTCGACGTGGGACCCATTGGGGGCCATGTCTCTTGCTGTCGCGTCACGGGGAGACAGCCATGCCTCCTATGGCATCCTCCTGTCAGACGCATGGCCAGATGCCCCTCACCAGGAAGCAATTCAACACACCTGAGCCGAGGGATGTTGGCGCTGCTGTGGTTTGGGTTCAAGGGAAAATAGGTTGAGCAGTTCCAGACTGGGAAGACTAAGAGGTTCGCTGCCGGAGCTAATGCACGTTCCTGGGTTGAGAGACGCGGAGCTCTGGAGGACATGAGGGACAGTGGGTGGCGTGTGTGCAGTTGACTCTGGGCTGTGCATTAGGGCATCTTGTAGGGTCCGCGTTAAATTTCTGAGTGTGATCATTTGATGGTTATGTAGGAGGTCTCCATATTTAGGAGACGGATGTAGAGATGGAGCATGCTGGATGCCGCCAAGGCACCACTAGTGCTTCAGCAAAAAGGAAATGCACGTGTGTGCGTGTATATGTGTGTGTGTGTGCACAGGGGCATGTTCATCGTGTGTGCTTGTGTGGTGTATATGTGTTATGTGTGCACGTGTGTGCTGTGTGCATGCGTGTGATGTGTGTGTCTGCATTTGTGTGTGCATTTGTGTGATGTATGTGTACATGTGAATGTGTGTAGGCCTGCATGTATGTGCATGGTGTGTGTGTGTCAAGTGTGAGTGTGACCATGCCAGATAAAGTGAACATGGCAGATGATAGAGCTGAAGGTGTAGGTGAAGTGCATTTGTTGTACTGTTTTCTGGCAAATTTCCCGCAGGTTTGACTATTCACAGTACAAAGCTGCGGGGTTCCTGGCGCAGGCAGGACTAATGGCTGTTGCAGTCCTCTCCTGAAAGGCCCTTGCTGCAAGACTGCTTGATACAGAGAGCATCATCATCCAGGCAGCATCGGCGCTGAGGAGTCCGCCTGTCATCCTCAGTGCTCTCTCTTCTGCTGTTTGTATTAGTCAGGGGCTCAGGTCTCTTTCAGGAATTCACTGTCATCCAAGATCACACTCACAGATGCCGCCACATGCCGCCTCGTTCACAAGATTTGGCGTTTCCTTCACACTGTCTTCCTAGGGTGGCATTGAATTCTCCCGCTCAGGGTGGGTGAAAAGCAGCGTTTGACGGATGGGTGGGGGACTCCATGGGCACACAGCTATGTGTCAACAGGAGCCAGTTATCAAGTAGTTCTTTTACCAGGGAGTGTTTTCATTTGTGATGTTTATTCATTCCCCAATGTGACGTGGTAACTGTGGAGACTTGACATTTCTCCAGATAATCTAATCACAGCCCTTTTTCTTACTCCACTTGTTCTGACGTCTTTGGATTGAGTTCCTGAGCCAGTCTCCTGCACATGCTGGGAGATTTCAGCATTCCTCTTCAGCCTCACATGACGTTAAGTCCTCTCCGTGTAACCGAAAGCAGAGCGGAGTAGCGGTGTGGCTTTGGCTCAGCTGTGCTGCGCAGTGTGAGGCCGCAGAGCCTGACTGTCAGTGCGGCTCCATGGGGCTGGGTAGTAGCTTGGGGCACGTTGAAGGAAGGAGGATTTGCAAAGGTGCACTCAGGAGTGGAGGGCTGTGGGGGACAGCGAGAGTCCTGGCCTCACTGTCTGCTCCGATGCCCTTTGACCTCCCTGGGGCTTCCTGTTCACTTAGCACACAAAGGCAGGGAGCCCGGATCCTGGCTAATGTGGCATAGGACAGGGTGGGAGGAGACGGTATGAGGGGCAGAGGAAAAGCCAGTACCGCCCCTGCCCTGCCCTGCCCCACCTTGCCTCTGCCCCCACCTTTACCAGAGGAAAAATGCTCGTAAGGAGGCGTCTAGCCCCATTCTCATCTTGACCTGGCTGATGTCTGATATCACACTGGTTACCAAACTGGGCCTGGCGGAGGCCACGTGTTCCCGGAATCCAGGAAACCACTCCGGGTTTGCATTCATATCATTTGTGTTCACTGAAGGTTCTCACTTAATGTTTTCCATATGCTTTTCCTAAAAGTTGATCTAAGTCATCACTACCTGCCTGTGAGTAGATTCATCCACTCACTCACTCACTCACACGTGTGCTGAGCACCCACTGTGTCAGGCCTGGTTCCAGGAGCTCGGAGAGCAGTAAACCAAATGGGAAAGCATCTGGACCCGAGGGAGCTTCTGTTCTGGGAGGGAGATGGCGGCCACTGGTTGCGTGGTTGGGAAACGTCCACGGAGGGAAAGCCGAGTCTGGGAAGGAGACGGTGGCCACTGATTGCGTCATCGGGAAATGTCCACAGAGGGAAAGCCGAGTCTGGGAGGGAGATTGCGGCCACTGGTTGTGCCATCGGGAAATGTCCACGGAGGGAAAGCCAAGTCTAGGAGGGAGATGGTGGCCATGGATTGCGCCATCGGGAAATGTCCACGGAGGGAAAGCTGAGTTTGGGAGGGAGATGGCAGCCACTGGTTGCGCCGTTGGGAAACATCCACAGAGCGAAAGCCGAGGGTGAATCACGTTGCATGTTTAGGGTCTGAAGCCCATGGTTGTGACTCTGTTGCCGGCTAATGGCATAGCCCTAAGTGTTGCTAGAAACATGGTTTTTCCAGCGTGTTTGGTGGAATTGCATAGGTGTTGAGTTCACAGAGCTCTACGGAAAAGGCCATGAGCATTGAGGCATTGGGTACAGAGAGTGAGGACCAGGCTCCGGCTGGAGCAAGCGCCCCGCATGTTTCAGGGCCCTGGAGTCACATGTGGGGCAGAGCCGAGGCCGAGGTTCTGCTGGTGAGTCAGGCTTGGTGCCGCGGGGCTCTGCCTTGGTCCCAGCAGCCTTGAGCCCACCCTCACTTTCTGCCCTATGCATGCTCCGTGATGAATGTTCTCAGAAGGTGAATGCTGTTATTCTGGGGAAACGTCTGAGATATGACAAGGGTCTGTGGTTCTGTAGAGCAGAATGTTTATGTATGTTCTGTACATAAACATAGCCTGTATTTCTGTGGGACTAAAACTTTCTGGGCAAGTTTTTTAGAAAGTAAGTCTGAAAAGCCTCTTCAGAGGGGCTATAATGAACCAAATGGGTGAGAAGCATGGACCTAGAGTGATGCTTTCTTTTCGATTTCTTTTTTTAAAGTTTGTGTTTTATTCCATATGTGTCATCTGGACTGTGGGCTTGGATCAATAACATGGTCACTTAGGGGAATCACCAGGTAGAGCGGTCACGTCTGTTGTCACTCACAGGTCTGAGACTCGATGCCCCTGATTTGCTCCACACCCTGTGAACTGGTGACGCTCTGCAGGAAGGAGCTTCTGCAGGAGCAGACAGGGTGTTCATTCCTATGGCGCCATCTTGGTAAACACTTTGTATTTGCAATTCCAGGAGTAATTTTGCATGCTTCTTGGAGGCCTGCTCTGGTTCAGGGATGAGTGTAAGGAGGCAGTGCAGAGGCTGGGGTTGGGGTGGGGTATGCTTTTGCTCCATGAGCCCCGCTGCCCATCCCAGGCAGGGTCACTGAACATGGTGTTTGAATCTAGTTAGAAGGAAAAACAAATTGAGGGAGGAAAAAGATGGTGCCCCAGCTCCCAGGGCTCTGCAGAATGTCCCGAAGGTGGTTCCGTGGGCATCACCTACAGATTCCTCAGTCAGTCAGTGCTTTGGACGGCAGATGGGGGAGGCACACAGGACCCAGGCGAGGCCCACACAGAAGCACTGGCTTCTGTGACTGGGTGACTGCAGGGGGCCTGGTGACCGCACGTCTCACGCATCTTTGTGTAGTCACCCCAAATTCAAATTCATGCAATGGGTACGTGGTGACCTCTGTGTGCCAGGCAGGGCTGGGATCAAATCAGGCAAATGGGCTGAGGGCACAAAATTAAAGGAGCTGGTCAGCCTCGGGGTCATTCGGGGCCTCACTCACCAGAGCCTGGGTGTGAGCACCTTTTTCAATCTTGCACTTCAAGTGCCTGGCTTCCCTCACTCTCCTCCTGGCCCTGAATATCTTTTCAAGCTCATAACCCCACGAGACAGGCACAGTAGGCATAAGTTAGGCTTCTTTTGATTGGTTGTGAGGAACGGAAAACCCATCTTAAAACAGTTCTAGGAAAAGGGGGAATTTTTTGGATCATGTAAGCCAAGAGCTCTACAGGCAGCTGGCTTCAGGAGCAGCTTGATCCAGCATCCCATTGATGTCACTGGGCTCCATCTTTCGGCAATTTCCTTCTCAGTCAGTCTTCTTCATCATGATTGCAAGCTGTTCCCAGGGCCTTGTGCCTTCAGGGCATGAGGAGAAGTCTGGCTGGGAGACACGAGGATCTTTGAGCCCACATTCTTCCCCCATCTCACCTTGTGGCATCTCCTCAGATTTGACTGGATTGGGTGTCATTCCTAAATGGGTCCCATGGCCTGCAGACTGTAGTGTACTGACTGATCCAGACTCGGATACCAGGGCTTCCTCCTGAGTCAAGATGAGTCAACTCTAGGCTGTGTGGGCTGTGAGCGGGGAAGGGATGGTCACCTGGAGGGAAATGCAGGTACTTTGATCAGGAAAGTGATGAACGAATACTGGGTGGGGAAAACATCAGATGGCCACTGCGCCATCTAAGAATCAGGGAAATTGAAGTTCCGACAGGGTGAGTTACCTGTCCACAGTCACACAGCTAATTTAAGTGGAATTGCTGGGATTCACGCCCTGTTGCTTTGAGTATTTCTGCTTGTTTACACTCCCTGGGCCATCTTGCTCTTATAAACTCTTTGAGGTCAAGGGCTCTGTCTCACTTCTTGGTCCTGGCATCAAACCTTAAAGAGAGTGGGTACTGAGGATGAGAATTCAAGCGACGAGTCAAAACATGGAATAATGGAACTCGCTTGCAGGTACCAGCTTCATATCTTCAAGAGAGCAGCTGAGGCTGAATGATACAAATCAAAGTTTCATCCAAAGAAGATTTCAGTCTCAAAAGTTTCAGGCAGAACGTTAGACTCCCAGCCCAGGTTCTGGCTGTGTGCTGCTCCCATGTATTTCCCATTTTGTAATGATTTCCGTCTCTTCTTCAGGATCGCAGAGGCCATGCGTCACCAGGACTGCCTGCTATTTGCCACCAGCCACCTGATTTCCCTGGAGGTGTCCCCACTGCCCATGTTGTCTCAGAACCTGTCAGGCTCTCCGCTCATCACCATCCACCTCAAGCACAAACTGGTGAGTGCCAGTGTCTTTGATCTGGTTTCACACTGAGGAATGTTGGGTTGTCGATGTGTGCTTGCATAAAGAATCTCTGACAGCCTTGGTGCTGGCCAGAACTGGAATCTTCCTGTCCCTGAAGCTCCTTTTCTTGGGCCTTTGTTTCTGAGCTGTAGTGGGAAGCCCTTTGCATAGTGCCTGGGCTGGCCGCGCGGTGTCGATGTTGGGGAAGAGGCCTCTGAGCTGGCTCCCGTAGACGTGTGTGCAGTGATCACTGATCTTCCTCTGATTTATAGGGAGTGTCCTTACTGGAGGAGGGGGGTACCTTGGCCATCGCAGTCACCATGTGTATTAGCCATCAGCAAGATGTAGCACTGTGTTCTGTTAGAGAGAAACATGCTTCAGAGCTCGGGAGAAACCATTTTTATGCTCCGGCATTGTGTGATAAGCTGTTGGTCCTGATGCTTCATAACTGCTTTCCTCTCCACATGTTGTTTATTTTTGCCAGTGAGTAGGAGGGACAGAGACATTGGGGATACAGATGCCCTGTTGTTCTTTAGTAAAAGGCAAAAGGTGTTTACAACCTGAAGAGAAACCAGAGTATAATACTGCCGTTCTTTAAAAAAACACATGCACTGTTTCCCCCTCCAGGTTCATGTCAGGAGGTGTGGTGTTGATGTGACACTCAGAGGGTGCAATTTTTCAAGGCATTTATTCAAGAACTCACTGTGGTTTTGGTCTGAAATAACACTAAAGGCATTTCCTGGCAGGATTTTCTATTTCATTCTGTTTTACTCTGCTTCGTGGCCAAGGCTGACTGTGTGCATACCTGGATGGGTGTTCCAGTTCCTTCCAGGGTGACTGTGTTTCTGCCCCACCTGGGAAGGGCCCACGCGCTTGTGCTGTTGGGTGAGCTGAGCAGTCAAGAGATGGAGATGGGACTGGAGATGAAGAGGGGACTGGAGATGGAGATGGAGATGGAGAGGGGACTGGAGACGGAGATGGTGATGGAAAGGGGACTCGAGATGGAGATGGAGATGGAGATGGAAAGGGGATTGGAGATGGAGATGGAGAGGGGACTGGAGATGGAGATGGTGATGGAAAGGGGACTCGAGATGGAGATGGAGATGGAAAGGGGACTGAAGGTGGAGATGGAGAGGGGACTGGAGACAGAGATGGTGATGGAAAAGGGACTCGAGATGGAGATGGAGATGGAAAGGGGATTGGAGATGGAGATGGAGAGGGGACTGGAGATGGAGATGGTGATGGAAAGGGGACTCGAGATGGAGATGGAGATGGAAAGGGGACTGGAGGTGGAGATGGAGAGGGGACTGGAGACGGAGATGGTGATGGAAAGGGGACTCGAGATGGAGATGGAGATGGAAAGGGGATTGGAGATGGAGATGGAGAGGGGACTGGAGATGGAGATGGTGATGGAAAGGGGACTCGAGATGGAGATGGAGATGGAAAGGGGATTGGAGATGGAGATGGAGAGGGGACTGGAGATGGAGATGGAGATGGAAAGGGGACTGGAGATGGAGATGGAGAGGGGACTGGAGATGGAGATGGAGAGGGGACTGGAGGTGGAGATGGAGAGGGGATTGGAGGTGGAGATCGAGAGGGGCCTGGAGATGGAGATGGAGACGGAAAGGGGACTCGAGATGGAGATGGAGTTGGAGAGGGGACTGGAGATGGAGATGGAGAGGGGACTGGAGATGAAGATGGAGATGGAGAGGGGACTGGAGGTGGAGATGGAGATGGAAAGGGGACTGGAGATGAAGATGGAGATGGAGAGGGGACTGGAGATGGAGATGGAGATGGAAAGGGGACTGGAGATGAAGATGGAGATGGAGAGGGGACTGGAGATGGAGATGGAAAGGGGACTGGAGATGGAGATGGAGATGGAGAGGGGACTGGAGGTGGAGATGGAGATGGAGAGGGGACTGGAGATGAAGATGGAGATGGAGAGGGGACTGGAGGTGGAGATGGAGATGGTAAGGGGACTGGAGATGAAGATGGAGATGGAGAGGGGACTGGAGATGGAGATGGAGATGGAAAGGGGACTGGAGATGAAGATGGAGATGGAGAGGGGACTGGAGATGGAGATGGAGATGGAAAGGGGACTGGAGATGAAGATGGAGATGGAGAGGGGACTGGAGATGGAGATGGAGATGGAAAGGGGACTGGAGATGGAGATGGAGAGGGGACTGGAGATGGAGATGGAGAGGGGACTGGAGGTGGAGATGGAGAGGGGACTGGAGGTGGAGATCGAGAGGGGCCTGGAGATGGAGATGGAGATGGAAAGGGGACTCGAGATGGAGATGGAGATGGAGAGGGGACTGGAGATGGAGATGGAGAGGGGACTGGAGATGAAGATGGAGATGGAAAGGGGACTGGAGATGAAGATGGAGATGGAGAGGGGACTGGAGATGGAGATGGAAAGGGGACTGGAGATGAAGATGGAGATGGAGAGGGGACTGGAGATGGAGATGGAGATGGAAAGGGGACTGGAGGTGGAGATGGAGAGGGGACTGGAGGTGGAGATGGAGAGGGGACTGGAGGTGGAGATGGAGAGGGGATTGGAGGTGGAGATCGAGAGGGGATTGGAGATGGAGATGGAGATGGAAAGGGGACTCGAGATGGAGATGGAGATGGAAAGGGGACTGGAGATGGAGATGGAGAGGGGACTGGAGATGGAGATGGAGGTGGAGAGGGGACTGGAGATGAAGATGGAGATGGAGAGGGGACTGGAGATGGAGATGGAGATGGAAAGGGGACTCGAGATGGAGATGGAGAGGGAGAGGGGACTGGAGATGGAGATGGAGAGGGGACTGGAGATGGAGATGGAGAGGGGACTGGAGATGGAGATGGAGAGGGGACTGGAGATGGAGATGGAGAGGATACTGGAGGTGGAGATGGAGAGGGGATTGGAGGTGGAGATCGAGAGGGGACTGGAGATGGAGATGGAGATGGAAAGGGGACTCGAGATGGAGATGGAGATGGAGAGGGGACTGGAGATGGAGATGGAGATGGAAAGGGGACTCGAGATGGAGATGGAGAGGGAGAGGGGACTGGAGATGGAGATGGAGAGGGTACTGGAGATGGAGATGGAGAGGGGACTGGAGGTGGAGATGGAGAGGGGACTGGAGATGGAGATGGAGATGGAAAGGGGACTCGAGATGAAGATGGAGATGGAGAGGGGACTGGAGATGGAGATGGAGATGGAAAGGGTACTGGAGATGGAGATGGAGATGGAAAGGGGACTCGAGATGGAGATGGAGAGGGGACTGGAGATGGAGATGGAGATGGAAAGGGGACTGGAGATGGAGATGGAGATGGAGAGGGGACTGGAGATGGAGATGGAGATGGAAAGGGGACTGGAGATGGAGATGGAGATGGAAAGGGGACTCGAGATGGAGATGGAGAGGGGACTGGAGATGGAGATGGAGATGGAAAGGGGACTGGAGATGGAGATGGAGATGGAGAGGGGACTGGAGATGGAGATGGAGATGGAAAGGGGACTCGAGATGGAGATGGAGAGGGGACTGGAGATGGAGATGGAGAGGGGACTGGAGGTGGAGATGGAGAGGGGACTGGAGATGGAGATGGAGAGGGGACTGGAGGTGAAGATGGAGATGGAGATGGAGAGGGGACTGGAGATGGAGCTGGGACTGGTGATGGAGATGGGACTGGAGATGAGACTGGTCACCTCAAGCTCCTTGCCCTTCCTTTCTGCATGTTACCAGCTGTGAGGCTGTTTTCAGTGTGTCCCCTGCATTGCTCCCTCTGCCTCTCCCTGGTGTCCCTCTCCTGCCCAGTGACTTCTCACCTTGGCCAGCAGCCTTCTTGTGTTCTCTCTGCTCCATTTTCCCCACAGTTTCCCGATTTATTTTCTGACACACAGATCAGATGGTGCGACTCACCTATTCAAAGACCTTCTGGACTCGTTGCCCCGCAGGAAAATTTACACTCTAGGCCTGTCAGCAGGTCTCTAGCAGACCCTTCCCATCCGGCTCTCCATCTGCACCTCTGGCTCTTCTTTCAAGCCCAGCAGGCAGCTGCTGTCATTGCTGGTGCTGTTCCCTGTGCCTGGACGGCCTTCCCCACACCTGTACTATCTGAGTTCACCCATCTCAGCAGGAGCCTCCTCTCTTCCAAGCACTCTGTGGCCTGTACAGAAGGGAACCTCCCTCCATGCCGTCTTTGTACTGTATTAGCTCTGAGTCTCCGCACTGTATGCTATAATCATTTATGCCAGTCACTAATCTCTTCAATGGCCTGCAGCTTCTCAGAGGCTGCCAGATCCATCGTGGAGCCCGCTTCCCTTCATCACTTGCCTGCACTGAGCCCTGGCACTGAATGGAGGCTCAGGAAATGCTGTATGATGCTGTGCTGGAGTCACTGCCCTGTCTTGCAGTTGTGCAGTTGACATTTGTGTCTTCTCTTTGTATGGAGAGAAACCTCGTCCCCTGCGCAGGCTCTCCCCTCCACCGTGACGTCAGTGGTGTGGAGAGAAACCTCATTTCCTGCACAGGCTCTCCCCTCTGCCATGACGTCAGTGAGGATGCGCTTCATGGGCTCAGCCTGCATTTGAAAATGTGGCCATGACATGCAGCAGAGACACTTAGAGCTTCCAGGCTTGAGGATAGGGCAGTGCTGCCCTGAGGTGTGTCAAGCCTGTAGTCAAGAGTTTGTAGCTGGGCGTGGTAGCTCACGCCTGTAATCCCAGCACTTTGGGAAGCCAAGGTGGGTAGAGCACCTGAGGTCAGGAATTCAAGACCAGCCTCACTGACATGGTGAAATCCCATCTCTACTAAAAATACAAATTAGCTGGGCATGGTGGCACGAGCCTGTAGTCCCAACTGATCAGGAGGCTGAGGCAGGAGAATCTCTTGAACCCGAGAGGCAGAGGTTGCAGTGAGCTGAGATCGCACCATTACACTCCAGCCTGGGTAGTAGAGTGAGACTGTAAAGGCAGGAGGCTCGTTCTGAAGGACTCTGGAACTTCTGTGTGTTCTGAGGTTGAAGGTGTTCTTGTGAGTGGGCGGGTACTGTGAATCACAGCAGACCACAGGGGCTGAGGGATGTTGAAGAGCAGGAGTCAGGGATCATCCCAGAAGGTGAAGCCGGGGCATGTAGAGAGGGGAGGGCACGTGGAGAGGGGAGGTAGGAGATGAGAGCGCAGCTTGAGTGCCAGGCTGCAGGGGAGCCACACACTCAGTGAGGTGTCACAGGCACACATGCACATGCATACATGCCCATGCACAGGCGCGCAAACACATACACACCCAGTCCATACACTCAGTACATACACACTGAGCACACACACACCCAGCACAGACACACACACCCATTGCATACATACCCAGCACAGACACACACCCAGCACAGACACACATACCCAGTGCACACACACCCAGAAGAGACATACCCAGCGCGCACACAGTCCACACTCAGTCCACACATACTCAGCACAGACATACCCAGCACAGACACACACCTAAGGCACACACAGTACACATACACCCAGGGCACACACACCCAGCACAGACACACCCAACACAGGTACCCAGTGCACACACAGCACAGACACCCAACACGGACACACCCAACACAAACACCCAGTGCACACGCCCAGCACAGACACACCCAGCACAGACACACACACTCAGTACACACCCAGTGCATACACACCCAACACAGATATACACACTCAGTACACACACACCCAGTGCACACACACCGCAGCAGAGACATACACAGTACACAGGTACCCAGGCACACACACCCAGTGCATACATGCCCAGCACAGACATGCACATTCAGTACACACATACCCAGTGCATACATACCCAGTGCATGTATCTGCAACCAGCACTCATGTGGGCACACACGTACACATACCCAACCTTAGTACACCACATGCACACACACCCACATCCCATCCTTGTTAGGTCAGGCATGTAAGAGCCCTGGAATCTGGAAAGTGTAAAGTGATTTTGTTTTGTGTGGTACGGCTTCTCCCTCTCCTGCACAGTCTCCAGGGTGCCTCACCCAGGGACCTGACACCTCTGTCTGCTCTCCTGCCCAGGCAGCCCCCTCCTCTCCCACCCCTCCTGCTCCCAGGAAGGCAGGGAGGCAGTAAACTGAGTCACAGCCATGTGGTTAGGTTGCAGGGCTGACGCCTGCATTCTCCCAGGTGTCTGCACGCCTGTCCCTTCACCCTGGGAATGGGGGGCATTGGCTCGGGTTCTGGTCAAATCCCGCCATGCCTCTGCTGTGGAGGACACCCCCTGTGGTGCCTGATGAACGGTGGTCTTAGAGGTTGGCTCATCCCAGCGGTTTCCCACCAAGAGGGTCCACCAATGAGACAGATTGGAAGCTCCACCCCAGGTTGGCCGCCCTGTTTAACGCTTCCATCATGCTGCCCTCTCAGCCACTGACTTCAGGCCACGAGGACCCCTATGTTAAAAAATTCTGTGATTCTGTTTTCTTAGGAAACCAACTTGAGTCAGTTATGACTGGTGCAAAATAAAATCGAAAAGAGCCCACCTCCCTGATAGGGAGGGGTTTTGCTTTTTTATACAGTGAAGGGCACATAAACGTATTCTGCTTAACACTGTTTAATGACACCATTGAATCATTTCTGTTACCAGAGGTGTTGACATTCTCAACATCTCTTTCTCAAAGCACAGCTGTTTCATTTCCACCATCCTTTATCAATAAGCTTAGTGATTTACTTTCAAGACAGACCAAGGTGTTTGAGAGGGGCTTTACTTTTGGCTTCCAGTGCCCAAAGCTTCTTCTGGTTCTGTGAGGTCCTGCGGGTGGGGGTGGGTGCCTGGGTGGGGCCTGGGGATGTGACAGCGCCTCAGCAAGGCTGGAGTACAGACTTATAGGTCTCTGGTTCAGAACAGCTGTGGTGACCCAGGCTGTGCCTGGGTGAGCACACTTCAGAGCCCTGCACAGATGCCTCTGCAGGATTTTGCCTTTTTACATTGTTTGCTCCCCAAGCTATTAAATAATACAGACTCAGACCCTGACCTCAGGCCGACTCCAGCAGTGGCCTCTGCTGGACTTGCTCCTGCTGCTCCTCCTTGGTCACCCTCACTGCTGGCCCCTGTCCCACCCAGCTCTAGGGGCCCCCGGGTGGGCTGAGACCTTCTGCAGCTCAGCCTCTGCTGTCAGACAGAGTGGGTCTCCAGGGTGCCTCACCCAGGGCTATGCAGGAGGACTTTCCAGCAGTTCCACTGAGGGTCTGGACAGGGATAGTGCCCACATACCACCCTGGGATGCTAGGGGTTTTTGACATGACAATTGATCAGAAACTGCAGTGTTCTCTTTAGTCAAAATTGCTCACTGCCTTCAGTCAAAATCTTAAGTTTTGAATCAACATTGAAATGTCAAACTTCCCAGGTCAATGAAAATGAAACCTTATTCCTTAGAAGGGAGCAAGGAATGAGCAAAGCAGATTCTTGGGAAATTTGAGAATTAGCATAAGCACCCCAAATGCATATTGCAAAGAGTCCAGTGCCGTCAGTTTTGCTATTGTCAAAAATTCGCTCATCAGACGGCCTCAGCTCCACCTGAATGCCATTCAGTCCCAAAGCCAGGCCATTGCTCAGGCTGTCAAATTCTGGAAGGGACTGAGTGTAATAAGGGTGCTGGAGGGAGATGTTCCCAGGCAGGATCCTGAGCTCTAGCCCGGGCAGGGGGTGCTGGAGGGAGATGTTCCCAGGCCAGACCCTGAGCTCCAGCCAGGGCACAACTCAGCTCCTCATGCATGCCTAACAGCATCCCAGGGCTGAGCTCAGGGGAGAGGTTTGGTTCCCAAGGCTTACATGCAGTGGGACACTGGCGATCTGAGGAGGGAAACGGAGCACTGGTGGCCAGGGGAGGTCTGCAGGCCGAGTGCTGAGGCTTTGATATGTGGGCTGTGCCCACCTGGACATGGGCTGTGTCTGAACGAGGCAGTTGCCCGAGATGTGGACATCCGTACATGAAGCCCTTGCTAAGGCTGCACCCTGGACATTGATCCAAGGCCCCTGGACCTCAAAGAAGCCCTAGACTCTCTCCCCATGCAGTGCGGGGAATCTGTGTCCTCAGGACTGGGCACCTCCTCACACTAGGCCCTCCTCTGGGTGCAGCTTTCAGGGGCCAGGCCCGGGATGGCCAGTGTGAGGAGCAGCCCAGGACACAGGCTGATTTTGGGCTGAGTTTTGGCCTTCTTGGGGTGTCACTGTCACCACAGCTTGTGACTTTTGAAGAGCAGCCCTGAATCTGGGCTTTAAGTTGTATCTCTGGATTTGTCTTGTTGGCAGCTAATTTGAATTTGTTTTTAGTGTTGTCAAAAAAAAAAAAAACGACCCTATGTGTGGGTTGCATTCAGCCAGGAGGTCAACAGTTTACAACGTCAATGTTTTAAACTTTTTATTCTGAAATGATTTTAAACTTACAAAAAAAAAAAATGGCAAGAATGGTACAGAACTCCCCTGTCTACAGACATACAGATCGCTCACCCATCTTCCCTGATGATGGAATTTTTAAGTACAATGATTGAAACCAGGAAATTGACATTGATATTAACAACAGACATTTTTTGAATGGTGTCAGTTTTCTCACATGCAGCTTTTCTTCAGTCCCGGGATCTCAACTCGGCCAGTACAGAGTATTTAATTGTTAGGTCTCCTAGGCAACTGCAATTTGTACAGGTTCTTAGCTTCCCTTTGTCTCCCATGACCTTGGCACTTCCGTGGTGGCACGGCCGGTGCTTTGTGGATTATCCCTGGACACTTCCTCCCCATTAGGCTGAGGCTATTTGTCTTTGACAAGAATGTCAGGGAAGTGAAACGGTCCTTCCTGATCACAGCATGAGGCTGTGTGAGTTGACCTGTGGGTTGCAAAGCCACAGACATGTATTTTCTCACCATTCTCAGGGTTGGAAATTCAAGGCAGGTTTGGTTTCTCCCAAGGTCTCCCTCCTTGACTTGCAGACAGCATCTTCTGCCTGTGACTTCACGTGGTCGTCTTTCTGTACGTATCTGTGTCCTGATCTTTCTTCTTTTTTTGAAATAGGGTCTTACCCTATTGCCCAGGCTGGAGTGCAGTGGCGCAATCACGGTTCACTGCAGCTCTGATCTGCAGGGTTTAAACTGTCTTCCTGCTTCAGCCTCCTGAGAATCTGGGACCTCAGGCATGCATCACAATGCCCATGTAATTTTTCAGTTATTTGTAGAGATGAGATGTCACTATGTTGCTCAGGCTGGTCTTGAACTCCTGGGCTCAGGCAATTCTGCCTTGGCCTCCCAAAGTGCTGGGATTACAGGTGTGAGCCATTGCGCTTGGCCCTGATCTCTTCTTATAAGGACACTGGTCATGTCGGATTAGGGCCTACCCTAATGACCTCATTTTATCTTCATCACCCTTCAATGACCTTGACTCCAAACACTGTTGCATTCTGAGGTTCTGGGGGTTACGGCTTCAACAGGTGACTTTAGGGGGAACAATTCGGCCCCAGCACAGCGAGTATGGGATGTGGATGTTTATTGTTGCTGGTGATGCTCGCTTAGATGGTGTGGGTGAGATGGTGTCTGCCAGGTGAACCCATTGTAAAGGGATGGTTTTCCCCTTTGTCTAGAATAAGGATCTTGGTGGTGGGGAGATGCCATGAAACTACACAGTCATCCTTACACTCATCCTCCTACATGAATTTCTACATCCATTGATGATTCTTGCCCTCAAAAATTATTACTGTAATGTTTGCCTAACAATGACTTTGTATTTCCATCATTCCTTCTGCATTTATTAATTGCAATTCTATGATCAGTACAAATTGTTATTTATTTATTCATTTGCTTATGTTGCTATGGCTCAGGGATACTATTTCATTCCACAGGGCACCATCTGGCCCTATCATTATGGATTCTGTTGTTCCCATTGTTCCAGCCGTGACCATTGGGAGTTTTGTCCAGTTGGCTTCTGCCTCCTTTGATGCCTCCCTCATTTTTTGAGTCCCCCCTTAGAGTCAGGGATTAAAGATATGTTGGGCTGATGGAATCAGCTCTTTCCCTGAGGAGGCCTTGTGCATTTTGGTTGGAGAATGATATTTAGAAATCATGATCAGGGACAGAGTGTGCTCGTTTCTGCTGGAGTGTCACTGTTCTAGATCCTCTTTCTCGGTGGACAGAGCCAGGAAATCTGTGTGAATGTGTTCTCAGAAGCACATGCACGCCTCTGCATCCACCTGCATTTATCTCTGTGTGTGTGTGTTCTCAGAAGCACATGCACGCATCTGCATCCGCCTGCATTTATCTCTGTGTGTGTGTTCTCAGAAGCACATGCACACATCTGCATCCGCCTGCGTTTATCTGTGTGTGTGTGTGTTCTCAGAAGCACATGCACGCATCTGCACCCGCCTGCATTTATCTCTGTGTGTGTGTGTGTGTGTTCTCAGAAGGACATGCATGCATCTGCACCCGCCTGCGTATATCTCTGTGTGTGTGTTCTCAGAAGCACATGCACACATCTGCATCCGCCTGCATTTCTCTGTGTGTGTATGTGGTCTCAGAAGCACACACATGCATCTGCATCCGCCTGCATTTATCTGTGTGTGTGTGTGTGTGTGTGTGTGTGTGTGTTCTCAGAAGCACATGCACACATCTGCATCCGCCTGCATTTCTCTGTGTGTGTATGTGGTCTCAGAAGCACACACACGCATCTGCATCTGCCTGCATTTATCTGTGTGTGTGTGTGTGTGTGTGTGTGTTCTCAGAAGCACATGCACGCATCTGCATCCACCTGCGTTTATCGCTCTCTCTCTGTGTGCGTCTGTGTTGCAAACTATGATTACATTCTGATACCTGTTTCTGGTCTGAGACTGCAGGATTTATTTAGTCTTTCCTTGTTATGCTTTTCTTTCTCCCAAAGTAGGAAACCTGTGTCTCATTATTCTCAATCATTTTATTTGTGTAAATGTGCTGCATACACAGGTTCAGAACTGCTAACCCACACCTTGTGGGAAATGTATTTACTGATGAAGGGACACTGCTGTTCACATCCTCTCTGCTTTTAGCCTTACACCATATAGTTAGGATACCATTTCTCTGTGTCCCACAGCTGCTTCCTTTCTTCTGCCTCCCTTCTTGTAGTATCACTTAGAATACAGCCAAGTTCATCTGCTGTCATTGGTGCTCTCTTCTGGGTCCCCCACATGTTGGTTGATTTTCAGTGTTGGTGTATTTGTGGGGTATGTGAACCATACTGTGGTTCTAAGGTCACATCTACACCAAGGCGTCCTCTGAGGTGCGGCCCACCCCCGCTCTGTCTCTAAAGTCAGATGTACACCAAGGCGTCCTCTGAGGCGTGGCACACCCCTGTTCTGTATCCATCTTCCATTCTTTGCACCCTGTTCCCACCCATTTCCCCAAGTAAGCAGGTCCCATTGGTTTCTGTGTGTGTGTGTGTTTTTTTAATTTCTTTTGTGCCAAATGAACAGATCCATGTACTTTTTTCTACTCCCTTCTGTGTCTTGTGAAGGGTGGTACACCGTGGAAACTCTTTTGTACTCAGTTTATCCTGGAAATCACTCCAAACCTGTCCGCAGAGGCCTTCCAACTTCTCAGGTGCACAGCACCCCACTCACGGGCTTGTTCAGCCCCTCTACTACTCATGTGCATTTGAGTTGTTACCATTATTTTGTATAAATAACATGTTGTAGCAAATGACCATGTGAAGCTGCATATTCCTGCAGTGGGTGGCCGGCCTCTGTCCTGGGAGCCCGGAAAGTTTCTATCTACTGCAGAGGGACCTTCTTCTTCCCCCTTACGTTGACCCTCGGGCAGTGTAGAGGGGCAGTGAAGTGACAAACAGCAGGGAGAAGACCACTAATCTCTGCAGATGCCTTTTGCTCGTGACCCAGGTGTTTGTATTTAAGTCATTTCCCAAGATTCAACCTGATGAGCTGTCAGCCACAGATGAAGGCGGAACGGATCTGAAAGCCGAGTGATGCTCAGGTTAGCATCTGGATGATCTGAGTAATGGTTTTGGGAGTGACAAAGCCTAGAATTAGCCACCCCCGAGGGACAGTGCTTTCCTGCCCCTGGCAGAGTGGCATGCAGGAAGCAGGTGCAGGCGGCCCCGCTGGCCAGGTCACTGGTGTTCTCTGTGACATCAGGGTCAGAGAGGCCCATACGAAGAGCTGGAGTGTGGTGCTGGTGCCCAATAACTAACTCCTCAGTGTGCTGGCTGTCCTGGCAGAAGGGTACTTGAGTGTGGCTTCTAATGGTTCCTAAAGCTACCGGGGTTTCCAGTGTGGCTGGTGCTGCAGCAGACCCTCTCGAGCGTTCTGTGTGTTTTGGAAACTTTCACTCATGTTTTGGTCAGTGATAGATCACATATATCACAGTGGTCCCATCAGACTGTAAGAGCAGATTTTCCTGTGCCTTGTCTGTTTTGATGTGTTTAGATGCACAGATCCTTCCCATTGTGTTGCAGCCGCCGGCAGTGCCCAATGCAGTAGTGGGTACAGGTTTGTAGCCTGGGAGCCGTAGGTTACCCCACACAGCCAGGTGTGTAGTGGGCTGCGCGTCCAGCTTTGTGTAAGTCCACTCTGTGATGTTCACAGCACGACGAAACTGCCTCATGATGCATCTTCAGAATGTGTCCCTGTCATGAAGGCATGCAAGACTGTACGACTTTTCTTGGAGGCACCGTTCAGCCTTCCAGACACGAGAAGCTGGGAAGGGAGTGGTGCACCGGCATCTCTGTGTGAGAAGCTTGGGCAGGGAGGGCCCTCTGGACCATTTTCTCACTGGTCCTAAGGCCTGCTGACTGTGGCCCAAGGGCAGAGATGGCGTGGTGGCCCGGGGGAGACGTCTCTGCAGGCACTTCTCCCTTCCTGGCTGCCGTGAATTACAGGCCCTTCGGGCGTTGATGCTGTGGATGGAAGTTTTGTAGAAGGCCATGTTTTTGTCTTCTGTGAAGTATGGAAGGTGCCAGTTTGTAAACCAGAGAAAAAGAAAGGGTGGATTAAAATGCACTCCCTGTTTTAATGGTTGGTTACTGTAGTTATTTTTAAAAAAAGAAAGTGTTTGAATAAGGAATCTTGTCTTGAAAAGAGGTGGAGAGGAATTTTTATCATACCAAAAGAGGATGATAATTAAGGCTTGTCTTAGCCAAGCGTTCTCTAGGGCTTTGGGGTTTTTCTTTGAAGGTTGCTTTTATACTTCTAAGGATGTTCTGGGGCCCTGCTCTTCTGAGTTGAAATGATGTGTCTGATGGGAAGATTTTCCCTGGCAGCGCTCTCTGACAGGCATGAGGAGGGGTGAACTCAGAAGAGTCACACGTTTGTCCCCCACATCGTTGTCAGGGAAGCATGACATGGAGGCTGCAGGAATTTTTCCCAACATGGGCTGAGGTCTGGAGACCGGAGGCTGAGGTGTTTTTTTTTTTTTTTTTTTTTTTTTTTTTGGTACAGAGTCTTGCTCTGTCACTCAGGCTGGAGTGCAATGGTATGATCTTGGCTCACTGCAACTTCTACCTCCTGGGTTCAAGTGATTATCCTGCCTCAGCCTCCTGAGTAGCTGGGATTACAGACATGCTCCCTGCTAATTTTTGTAATTTTAGTAGCAACAGGCTTTCACTGTGTTGTCCAGGCTGGTCTTGAACTCCTGGCCTCAAGTGATCTGCCCACCTCAGCCTCCCAAAGTGCTGGGATTACAGGCGTGAGCCACTGTGCCTGGCTTGAGATGCCTTCTTTTGCTGGCACAGGATGGGGTGTAAGCTCCCCAGGGCGTGAGGGACGGGGTTGCAGGCCCATTCTGGAGGCTCTGAGGGGCCACCTGGTAAAGCCTGGTGGTGAGGCTGGGCACTCCGCATGCTGTGGAGTTGGACCAGCGAAGCCCGTGGAGGCCGTGGGACACGTGACCGTGTCGCTCTGTCTGCTTCATGTCCGAATGCGCCAGTGCCATCAGTGCTTCTGGGCTGCAGAGGACAGGTGGGAATGGACAGTGAGGTGCCCTCCGTGCTTCTGCAGACAGATGTGGCAGCGGTGGGCATGGCTGGGCCGTGGACTGTGTCTCAGCGCATGGTCCCTGCTTCTGGCCTTTCCTCCAGAGGGCTGGGTGGCCTCATTACACCTGCCCTTCTGAGCTGGATGGAATTCCTTCTCCTCCCAAAGGGCCCATTTTAACGTCTGGGGGGTCCTTTGGCTCTGGAGTGCTTCCTGATGATGTGGAGCTCCAGCATCTGTGTCCTCCTGAACAGAAGATGTTCCCAGGCACAGAGTGGAGTCCAGACTTTGGCCTTTTGAAGTTGACTTGTGTTTCTGGGGCTTAATCTCCCAAGGGAACTGGTTTGGTGTGTTGAGATGCTTTGGGGTCAGGGCACTGTGGCTGTGGGGCTGGCCTGGGCGTTAGAGGGTAGGTGTGGAGCAGCATCCCTGGCCTCTGCCCACTTGATGCCAGCAGCCCCTCCCCAGGTGTGACAACTAGATGCATCTCTAGACATTGTCCAGATTTCCTGGGAGGCTCCCAGGTGAGAGTCCCAAGTGGATGCTATTGAAATATTCATGGCTAGATCCTCCTGGTCGCTATTTCATATTCCATTGCATGAATGTACCATGACCAACTCATCCATGTATCCATAATTTGGCTGTTTCCAGTTTTGGACTATTGAACAGTCACTTTCCTGTGCTTCTCAGATGATCATATTCGGAACCATATTTGGGGGAGATGCAAGCAGGTGGGTGGCTTCTCTTGGAGGCAGGAATCTTTCTGGTAGGGGGTGTGGCACGCAGCTGTTATTTCTCTAGGATTTGCTGTAAATTAAGGAAAAAAGGTTTATTATGAATGAAGCAAGTTTCATTTTCTTCCCATGGTCATTCTCTGGTGCACCGTAGACCCAGGATATTTCTACTCTGCGCGCGCGCGCGCGCGCACACACACACACACACACACACACACACACACACAACACACCCCTGTAGCCAAACATCGTTTGAAATCCCACTCCCCAGAGATGACCAGTGTCAACACTGTGGTGACTTCTTCGGGGGGCTTCCATAGGTGTGTGTGTGCACACAATTTCATATAAATGGAGTTCTGCTATACATGCCGTTTTGCAGCTTCAGTTTTTAAATTTGCCATATCTATATTTCCATGCCAATAGCCACAAACCGTATCATAATTTTCATGGCTACTTAATAGTCTACATTTGTCATCCTGCTGTTAGACATCTGGCTTTGGGTTTGCATGCTGACAGCGCTGTAATGAGTCTGCTGTGTTCCTGCTAGGTTATCTCTGCAGGATGAGTTCCTAGAGGTAGCGTTACTTGTTAAACTTCTACACACTTTTTTCTCATTTTAAAATTTATTTTGGATGCTTAAGCCAGATCCATATTTATTTACTGAGGGAGCAGATAGACTTACAGACTCACAGACTCAAAAAAATTAGAGCTGGGGGTTCAGGTTACTCAGACCAAACTTCTCATCACCCTGCATCCCGCTGCCAGCCATGTTTTAAAAGCAAGCATGTTATTGGAGTGTAACATGCTTGTAGAAAAGCAGGTACATACGTGTATGGTATGACAGTTTTCAAAGTGAACATCCCCGTGAACTCATCCCTCAGATCAAGAAGCAGCACACGGCCGGCACCACGGAACGGCCTTGTAGACGCTGGTGGAACAGAGCTGCCGGGTGTTCTAGTGAGCGTGTTTCTGCTGGGGAACCTGACCGTGTGCCTTTCCTTGTGGGATCTGCCCAGGACGGCATTGTTGGGTCAAGGGGCGTGTTCGGCATAAACACACAGTGCCCAGTGACTTCTCCAGAGTGGGCACTGGCTCACTGTCCTCTTGGCAGAGCGTGAGAACCCCAGTGTCCAGCCTTGGGTGTGGCCCGTCTTTACCAGTTCAGCCATTCTGGTGGCTAATGTTGTCTCATTCTGTTTTTTATTTGCTTTTCCTGAATGATGCTGGTGACCTTTTTATGTTTATTGGACATCGATATCCTTTTAAAAAAAATCTACTCAAGTCTTCTGCTCATTTCTCTGTTGTGCTGTCTGCTTTTCTTTTGATTTTTTAAGGAGTTTTTGTGTATTTTGAGTATGAGTTCCTTGTTGAACATACGTATTGCAAATGTCTCTTCCACCGGGTCTTGCCTTTTGACTCTGATGGTGTCTGCTGGTGGATGGCACTTTTCAACGCCAGTGCAGTCGGTTTATCAGGCTCATCTTAACGTGTTCAGTGCTTTCTGTGTCCTGGTCAAGCAATCTTGCCTAACCCAGGGCCGTGAAAGTAGGCTCCGGTGTTGCCTGGGGCGTTTGTTGTTTTCGCTTCATGTTTGGGCCTGAGCTCCTCCTCTGCTTGTTTCTGTGTCTGCAGTGAAGTAGAGGTTGAGAGTGACCATTTTCCCCGTATGGATGTCTAATTTACCCAGCTCCACGTGTGGGAAAGGCACACCTCCCTCCTAGCTGCGGTGCCACCTTTGCCATCAGTCACGTGAAGGGTGACGTGGCTGTTTCCAGACTCTGCTCTGTCCGTCATCCCGTTTGCATGCTGATACAACTGCGACTGCCTGAGATCGGCTCGTGTAAACCCTCCAGCTTGATATTCAGGCTGCCTTGGCTATTTTTGGTGAGATACACATTTAAAACTTTAATGCGTATTGTGAACCTACCCTACAGAAAGGTCGTAACCATTTATCCAGCCACCTCTCCCACACCACTGCAGACTCTGAGCGCAGGAAGTCACACCTGGCTGTCATTTGTCTCTGCATCGCTTTGGTCATTGGTGAGGCTTCCTGAGTGAATTGGCCATCTGCGTTTCTCTTTATGTCGCACACAACCTTCTTCCCTTCTTTCTCCAGTGGAGTGTCTGTTTCGTTGGTGACTTCTCAGAGTGCTCGATATAGTACCAATGTTAACTCATTGCCTGCTGCTGCAATCTACCAGGCTTATTTTTTATATTGACTAATATGGCTAGTGCAGATGAGCACTTGAACCTGCAGTGAGACTCCGTTCCCCCGACCCCGGCCTCCTTGCCTCCACCTCCTCTGCCTCTCCTGAACCTGCGGTGAGACTCCATTCCCCCGACCCTGGTCTCCGTGCGTCCACCTCCTCTGCCTCTCCTGAACCTGCAGGAGAATCTGTTCCCCCGACCCCAGCCTTCCTGCTTCCACCTCCTCTGCTCCTGCCACCTGTCTCCCTCTGTCAAGACCCTTGGGATCACACTGGACACACATTGCTAATCCAGGATCACCTCCCACCTCCAGATGTTTAATTTACCCACATTGGAAAGGTCCCCTTGCCACTTAAAGTGACATGTACAGGATCTGGGGGTTAGACTGTGGACCTCTCTGGCAGAGGGTGGGCATTATATTTTCTCCACTGCAGACGGTAAATTAGGAATCTGTAGGAAGAGGAAGCCCTTTCAGCAGTTCTTGAGGCAGCGGCTGGATCTCTGATAATGCAGCTAGGTCTCAGATGCATCCCCAGCTTTGTAGGGTGCACAGGCCCTTCCTCCTGAGGGTACCCACCTGGGTGAATGGGATTCTCTGTATCCAGATCTCTCTGCTCCAGTTGATGTGGCAGACACAGGGTCAGACAGAAGCTTGTTGGACATCATCCCTTCCCCTAGGGCAAGGCTGGGTGAGGGGTCTCTTTATCCCTCCCCCAAGGGCAAGGCTGGATGAGGGGCTCTCTTCATCCCTCCTCCAAGGGCAAGGCTGGGTGAGGGGGGTCTCTTTATCCCTCCCCTGAGGGCAAGGCCAGGCAAGGGGTCTCTTCAGCTGCACATCGGGGCAGATCAGGGGTGTCAGCCATGTCCTGGGGAACAATAGTCTGCCTGCCGCAGCAGAACAGCAAACTCACTTTCCTGTGTCCTTTGGCATCTGTAGTGTGGATGCCATGGAATGTGGCACGTGATGCCTGCCTTGTGGCACACCGAGACCGAAAAGAGCAGGAGCCAACAGGGCTTTAATCCGCGGCTGAAGCTCATTGCTTTGAATGTGCTGGGGTTTGCAGAGCACAGGTCAGCTATTGTGTGTGGGAGACACCAGTGTGGCATCTGCAGCCTTTTGTTCTGGGGTCGCCTTGGTTACAGCCGCCTCTGTCACAATACGCAGTGTCAGAGCTCCTTCCAGAGCAGCACTCACCCACAGGCAGAGCCCCCTCCCAGGGCCACTCTTTTCACCAGTGTTTCTGAATGGGCCACATGGGAGCCTGGAATGCAGGAAGGGCAACACCTCATCACCTGGGAGCACCGGTTGCCGCTCCCCAGTCTCCACCCTGAACACAGGGCTGCTCTTGCCTGGGGCCTGCAGGGCTTCCTGACTGGTGCCCCACACTGACAGCTGCTCCTCTGCCCACTTCAGCTCTCCCCTCCACAGCAGGATGAGTTCCCTTTAAAGAAGCAAATATGGTCACCTCCCTCCTCTGCTGTGGACTCTTCTGGGCCCCGTCACTCAGGATGGAGACAGACCCTGACTTGTGACCCACAGGTCTGTGTGATCAGCCCAGCCTCACCTTGAACTTCTCTTCTCTGTTCGTGCCCTGGCCTCTGGGCCTTTGCACATGCCGTCCCCTCTGCCTGGAGCACTCTCCTCCTCCCCTTCCTGGTTGCTCCTGGTTGTCCTCCTGCCTCAGCTCTGCTCCCTCTCCTGGGGCCCCTTCCCAGCGCTCCTGGACCAGGTGGGCTCACCACGCCGTGTCCTGTTCCTGTGGCTGTTCAGTGCGCATTTGCCTTTCCCACCAGGTAGTGTGTGCCATGCGTTTTGCTTGTCCTGAAATGTGGGGCCTGTGCCACACAGTAGGGCCCTTTGCCAAGGAGGAAGCTGAGCTTAGAAGCAGCATGAGCTGCTTGGGGTGACGCAGCTGGGCAGTTGTGCCCCGGAGGGGCGAGTTCTCACTGTGAGTGCGGCTTCAGCAGCGTCTGTTTCCTCCACAGAGTAAGTTCAGACTGCGGTCTGCACCTTCAGACCCCTGCTGCATTTTATGCCTCAAGAAGGAAACGCACTGAGCCGAGACAGGGCTTCTCTGTGCTTAATTGATGATGGGATATTAGTTGCCCCCACACGTGATGTTTGGTGGCTTATTTGAAAACAGAAACATGGCTGCAGCCAATCACTTGCATAGTGTGATGTTGTTATTATTTACTGAAGAAACGATATTATAACAGTGTTAATAGAAGCCAAGCCAGAAGGAGAAGAATGGGCCCGTTTCCTACACATACACCCGTTACGCTGCGTGCACACAGATGTGAATGCTTTATGAGTGGAAATTTTAATGTAGATAAACATTTTATTCTCCTGGTTAATTATTTTCAATATATGTGTAAAAGGCAAGATGATTGCTTGGAGATTTATTCATACCCAAATCAATATGAGTCACGTTCTACCACTATTAAGGTTCTCCTGTTCTCCTTTCCATTTACCTGCTTTAAAAACAGCAAAGCTTATTTGGGTTTAAACATAAAAAGAAATTAACTTGGATGTGGCTCCTCCCGTTCCCAGCCCTTTTATGTCGGGCCCCTGGAGAGGCATGAGGACAGCAGGGCTCAGCTTTGCAGCCTTGTGAAGGGCAGCAGGTCTCACTCACTGCAGCGAGTCTTACTGGAGGGAGTCTCACTCACTGGAGGGGGTTGTACTCACTGAAGGCAGTCTTAGTGCAGCAGGTTATACTCACTGCATTGGATTTTACCCACTGCATTGGGTCTCACTGCACCAGGTCTCACTCACTGCACTGGGTCTTACCACACCAGGTCTTATCACAGCAGGTCTTACCACACTGGGTCTCACTCACTACACTGGATCTTACTGCACTGGGTCTCACTCACTGCACCGGGTCTGAGTCACAGCACCGGGTCTCAGTCACTGCACGGGGTCTCACTCACTGCACTGGGTCTCATTCACTGCACCAGGTCTGAGTCACTGCCCCAGGTCTCAGTCACTGCACTGGGTCTCACTCACTGCACTGGGTCTCACTCACTGCACTGGGTCTTACCACACCAGGTCTTACACACCGGGTCTCACTCACTACACCGGATCTTACTCACTGCACCGGGTTTCACTCACTGCACCGGGTCTCACTCACTGCACCGGGTCTGAGTCACTGCACCGGGTCTCACTCACGGCACCGGGTCTCAGTCACGGCACCGGGTCTCACGGCACCGGGTCTGAGTCACTGCACCGGGTCTCATTCACTGCACCGGGTCTCACTCACTGCACCGGGTCTCACTCACTGCACCGGGTCTGAGTCACAGCACCGGGTCTCAGTCACTGCACGGGGTCTCACTCACTGCACTGGATCTCACTCACTGCACCGGGTCTGAGTCACAGCACCGGGTCTCAGTCACTGCATGGGGTCTCACTCACTGCACTGGGTCTCATTCACTGCACCAGGTCTGAGTCAGTGCCCCAGGTCTCACGCACTGCACTGGGTCTCACTCACTGCACTGGGTCTCACTCACTGCACTGGGTCTTACCACACCAGGTCTTACACACCGGGTCTCACTCACTACACCGGATCTTACTCACTGCACCAGGTCTCACTTACTACACTGGGTCTTACCACACCAGCAGCCTGGAAGCCCTGGACTTTTCCACCCGCATAGCTCAGTGTCTTTGCAGTGCCAGGAGGGCATGTGCCTGCTAAGCCCAGGGCAGATGGCAGGTGGTGCAGGGCAGCCACGCGTTAGAATTCTTCTCCACCTTGGAACCTGCATCTCGCCTACCTGCCGTCTCTGGTTGCTAGGTGTTCACTCTGATTTGGTATTGCAGAGCCAACACTCCTCCCACGAGGGAGCAAATCCCGCTTATTCCCACCCAGAACCGTCCAGCCGAGAGCATCTTTCTTCTCTGTGATTGGGGCCAGAAAACAGAGGGGCCGATACTACAATTGGGGGCAGACATGGCAAGTGGAAATGCCCCCAGCTCAGCCACTGGAGTGGCCCACAGTGTTGGGAAGTGGACTCTCATGATTGTGGGCTATTTCTGCCTGGCTGGGGGCAGAGGTGACGGAGGGGCTGCCTGCCTCTAACTCTGCCTCAAGAGCGCAGCTGGGGTGCAGGTGGAGAGGATGGCAGTGATGGGCAGGCTGATCTTTGACCTCAGGGTCAGAAGCAGACCTGATGTGATGGGTCCCCCAGTGACAGAGTGGCTGTGGGGGAGCAGGGCCATCCTGTCCCCCAACCTGCTGATTTTCTTAGCAAAGCTATTTGCCTTGAACTTTTCCTGATTTTTAAATATTTGCAACACACAAAAAGGAAAAGACTAGGATGCAAGCCGACGCCTGAGGGCAGATGGAGCAGGGTGGGACGGCCTCCAGTGGAGGAGGAAGCCTGTGGCCATCTCCCCAGAGGCTTTCCAGGCCAAGCTTAGACGCAAGCTCCAGCCTGCCTGCGGGAGAGGCCAGGAAACTGCTCAGTCCAGTCCTCTGTTGAGGACCCTGAGCTGTACGTGGAGCAGGAATGCATGCTGCTTCCCACTCCTCCTCCCTGAGCCAGGACGGTGCGGAGAGTCCCGTGCTCCCAGCCCCACAGGCTCCAGCTCAGCCCCCAGTCCCACCAGGACCCTCATGGGGTGACATTTCCAATGCCAGGGAAATGGGGGAAAAGCTAGCTCAGTCCGAGAGGAGAGTTTCTGTAAAAACAGATTTCCTGGTTTAGACCGGTTGATATCCAGAAAGTTTGAAAAAGTCAACAGAGTTCATGATTGCCGTGTCCGAGATGGAAAGAGAAAACCAAATGAGCCCTGTTCCCCTCAGGGAGCTCTGACAAGGGACAGCTCCGAACATCTGGCCCTGGGAGGCTGGCTGTGCTGACTCGGAGGGAGTCACTTGTTTGTGGAAGGCTATGCTCTCTGAGTGCTTTGCCGCTTCAAACACAGGGCGCACCTACCTGAACCCAACCCTGGGGTGTCTTGGCTGGGACAGCACTCCCTGGAGGAGGGTGGCTGGTCCGCGCCTCCGCCGCTCAGCTCAAGCCCACGCTGGGAAAAGACCCAGACTCAGCCAGGCCTGAACAGGGCTTTCTGCTTTAAAATAATGAATTATGTGCAGACATTTCAAAGCTGGGAGATGCCATATAACAACCTGGCATTTTATGTTCCCTTGACAAATGGAGGATCTGAGAAGGCGCTGCCAGTCAGTGGTGTTGGTGTCCCTGCCGGCAGCCCGTGAGGTTGGTACAGACCAGAATTCTGTCCCTATTTATGAACAAGACAGACACCAAGGGCCACAGGGGGACCTGGCTGCCCTGTTTCCAGGGTCCCACCCCACCGGCCACACCCTCGGTATGACCTCCCCGGCCCCTGTAGGAGCCTGAGTTTGAGGCCTGTGAAGTGATTCTTGCTCCCAGGGCCTTTATTGTATCTCCGATGCTTTTCCCAGGAGCTTGGAGGAGACGAATGGGGTTTGTCATGAACAAGACAGGGATTTGAGGTGTTTCGTCAACAAGACATGCAATTGGTGCAGAGAGGTCAGCTGCTTCCTCCTCTCCCTCCTTCTCTTGCTCCTCCTCTTCTTCTCCTTATTCAGAAGGAGCTGACACTCACTCATTAAAAAGAATACATCGCAAATTATGGTTTTGATGTATGGTTGTGTATGTTTAAATTATACAGTAAAGTAGATGTATATTATTTCTTTAGGGAAAAGTCTTAAGCAGTAATCTCCATAAACTCATGTATTTGGCACAGCCTTTTAAAGATGCATCAAATACGTAACTATTAAACAAAGTGCTCACGTGCTTCTCATACCCGCAGGGACCTAGAATTGTCCTGTGAGAACTGCAGTGGGTAGGCCCCTGGGAGCCCCCTTGGAGCCAGGGCAGGGGACTAACAGAGGCCTGGGCCAGGCAGCTCAGAAATAGCCCTGGGCGCACACCTGGGTGAACCGTGATTTTTGGGTAAACCACCCACCCTCCAGAGCCACCTGGTTATCTGTAAGACAGGGATAGAGCAATCCCCTGTATGCCAGCCTCAGGGGCTGCTGGCTGCCCTATCGCGTACGACAGTCATTTGGGAAATGGCAGGCTCGCTCGCTCGCTCTTGGACTGGAGCCTGCCAGGCAGCGGCCTTTGCACCATTCAGCCTGCAGGTGACCCAAACGCTGTTACAGTTTCAGGACAGTGAGTGACCAGTATTTACATCAGATGATTCTTATCTTAACATCAGAATTGCTAGCTTCTGTCATGAAACCTGAACTTCTTGCTATGTAGGTCTGATGTGCTGCATGGCAGGCCGGGGTGGGGTGGGGGTGCTGAGTGGTGGCCCCCCTGCAGTTTGCCATCATTCCTACCTGGATGGTCCCTGGGGGCATCTGAGTTGTGACCTCTGACGATGGTGCGGCCATTTCTGTGATGCCCTCGCTTGTTCTGGGGTGAATGTTTAAATACCTTTACCAGGAAAGGGTAGCAAGGACTTCACTGAGCACAGAAAATCCTGGTGCTGGCCACTGGGGTGTAGGGAGGCACCCAGCAGGATCCTCCAGGAACTGGTTCTTGGACAATCTCGTGGAGTCAGAGGGTGTGGGTGGAGGATGTAGGTGGAAAGGAGCTGCAGAGGATGCCAGCCCCAGAAGGAGCGAGTCGTCCAGGGAGAAGAGGAGCAGGTGTGGACAGGGCAGCAGTCTGAACCTCCCTGTCCAGTGGAGAGCCTCATTGGGGAGCTGATCTGGCCACCTGAAGTGGCTTTTGCCTCCCACCCCACCCTTGAGAGTGTGACTGGTGGGGCCACTTTGTGACCTTGGTGAGAAGACAGACTGTGGTGGCCAAGACAGCATGTATTCAGAACCAAAGAAATGGAAAAGCAAACATCCACTTACAGCTGGAGAGGCAGGTGTGCAGCTCAGTGAGACTCTGCAGAAACCCAGGGCCAGAGTGGACATCTCATGCATTAATCAGGGAGCAGTTTCTGGGGAGCACACCACACACCCTTGCCACAGCCGCCCCCTGCCTGGGGCCTCTGCGCCTGTGCTCCGCTCCACCTGGGAAGCACGTTCTCAGTTCCATAAAGTGAACTGAACGTACGCACCTCTGTGAGGACAGGCCCAGGTCATGTTCCCTCCCCATGGTCTTCTTTCCTAGGTTATTTTTCTAGATGCTGCTGTTGACATCAATGTGGTCTAAGGCTCCCTTTGCAGTCTGATTTGTTATCTGAGTCCCCGAGGAGAACATGCCATGTGTCCTTGGGTGTTTTATCGCCTGCTGTGCCCAGATACCCGTGTGGGGTGGTTGCCCAGCAGGTGAGGAGAGGGGCCACTACGCCGCAGCTGCCACTTGGTCACAGGGATGTTTTTTGACAGAACTGGAGATCCAGATTTTTTTAATGGTTGTGAACTGTCCTGATTTTTTAAATATTAGTGAGTGATTCAAAACAGCTTAAGTGCTGAGCAGGCCAAATGCAGCCCTTCCATGGGGCTGCGTTGTGGACCTCCCAGAGCCCTTGCTTGGCATCACCACGAGAAGCCTCCCATTCCCCCGTGAACCTCAGGTTCTGGAGCCTGCTCAGCACTACCCCCCGCCCCCAGACCCGTGTTCTTGCTACCCCAACATTGATGAGCCAAGAGGAATGTTCCGGAAACAGCCTCATGGTACACAGTAAATATTTGTTGAATAAACGAATGAAGTAAACATAAGAAATAACATGTGAGTTAAAGAAAATCCAGCAAACACAGCTCCTAACTTCACGTCTGTCTGTCCTCCACTTGAAAACCTTGAGGACTCATCACTCTGCCAGCTCGGATGTTTGCTTTCTAAAGGAAAGTCCCACGGGGTAGCAGCCTTGCCTCGGGCTTCTCCCAGATCTGTGCTCTCTCCCAGCGGGGTCACCAGCGCTGTGGCTCTGTCTGTGGCAGACCAGGTGAGCCAGGAGGGGGACGCCGACCTCCAGCCCTGGCATGGCATCTGCAACACAAAGTCTTTTCCTTCTGAGTGTGTGGGAGCCGGATTCAAGCCAGAGTTTGAAATTGATGGCTTTAGGCCAAAATAATAATTTGGTTTAGCTGGCAACGTTAAAAATTGGTTGATTTCACTTGAAATCTGGACTATAGGGCCTGTGGGCCTAGCCAGGCGCATTCCTCAGTGGCAGCTGTTGGATTGCCTGCAGCTGAGCGTCTGCCCGTTGGAGGGTGCGGCCCTCCCCACCCTGCGGTCCTCCTAACCTGTGTCCTCCCTGGCAGGGCCCAGTTTGGCCCCTGCAGGCAGGTGAGCTGTTGCTCCTGTTCTCAGCTGGGAGCCTGCAGACCTCAAGTGGATCAACCCAAAGCTGAGCAAAGGGCAAAGTGTGGGGTGGGGTCAGGAGCGAGACAGGTCAGGGTCCTGTGCCTCCGGAGCAGCCCTGCCTGGGGGTGAGCATGCTGTGCATTTACGCAGATGGCCTCCCGCCTGGGTTCATTGCCTCCTTCCACAGCTCTGTGGGGGAGCCAGGAAGAGGCCTTAATACCTTTTTGCAGATGAGGAAACTGAGGCTTGCAGAGGTTCCATGGGTCCAGGCCTGCAACTAAGCACTGGGAAATGGGAGTAGGACCCGCATCTTTGGGCCCCTGGACTGACAGGGGTGAGTTCTCTTTTGGTGCATACCAGCCCTGGGCTCCTCCACCACCCACGCTCCCTGTCCTGGCAAAACATGACATGGCCGTGGGTGTGTGGAACGTACGGTATCACCCTTGCAGACACCACGCAGGCCTCTCCCCTGCAGGCCGCATGTGGGCAGGAGGCTGGCTCTCCTTCTCTGCACTCTGTTGGTGAGGGAGGCAGTGCTGCCTGAGGGCCATGGGGTGCCGGGCACTGGATAGAGGAAGCCTCGAAAGCTCAAGTCCCGGGATGGAGTGAGTGCCTTGCACATGCACACAAGCCGCAAAAGCCCAGGTCCTGGGATGGAGGGCCGCGCACATGCACACAGGGCCACGCGGGGATGCCCAGGTCCTGGGATGGAGGGCCGCGCACATGCACACAGGGCCACGCGGGGATGCCCAGGTCCTGGGATGGAGGGCCACGCACGTGCACGCAGGGCCACGCAGGGATGCATGCGGTGATGCAGAGTGCACCAGCAGGGCTGGGGAGTAGGCTTGAGTTGGGCGGAGGGCAGGGTGCCCTGGTTCCCTCAGAGGGCCCGAGTGGTTTGTTGGATAATTCTGCAGGTGGGTGGGACTGAAACTCGCCACCCCAGCATGAACGGGAAGTATGCCTGGTCCCCATGAGGGGGGGGCTCTTTTGGGGACCATGAGAGCACAGTTGGGAGGGAAGCCTTTGGCATGGCCACTAGAGGCCCCTGGTTCTAGCAGCTGTCAAGGCAGCATGGAAGACTGGTATTAACTTTAGGCCTGGCATCACGTAGGAACTCCATCAACAAGAAATAGAGAGTCTAATTGGGTTTCCATAAAGTGAACTGAATGTATGCACCTCTGTGGGAACTTAGAACAGGTTCTGATAAAGTGTCAGTTTCTCGTTGGCAGCTGTGAAGTCCTAGCTATGTGGAAAGTGGTGTTAGGATCATTTAATATCACTGAGCCTTGTGAAAAGGAGGGAGCGGCCGTCCTCATGTGGGTGCCATTGTGTCCTGTGTGCACAAAAGCATCTGGGCTGAGGAGGCCACACTGTGTCTGCCAGGCTGGGTCCGTACTGTTGCTGCCTGGCTCACAGGAACCCGCCCATCCACGGGCTCCCCCTGACTGGCAGAAGAGGCAGAAGCACATGGGGCTGAGGGGACCAGTTCTGGGTGGGGTCACGAGGGACTTGGAGCCCCGGGCCACTTTTAAAAGTAAAAGGACTATCTGGGCACCCGTTTACTTTTAAAAGTGGCCCACTTAAAATATTTATTTATGATTATGCAAACATAATTACATCTCCATTAAGAAACTGAAACATTACAAATGCAGACTGTGTCCTTTATACCACGATTCCCAGGCCTGGTTTATCCTCCCCTCTCCCGAGCCCCCAGCTGCCCTCCCTTTCATGACTGTCCTTCCAGATTTCCCCTCGTGTTTAGATTTGCACCCATTGAAAACTTCCAGGTGTAAGAGTTTCTTTTTTTTTTTTTTTTTCCTGAGACAGAGTTTCGCTCTTGTTACCCAGGCTGGAGTGCAATGGCGCGATCTCGGCTCACCGCAACCTCCGCCTCCTGGGTTCAGGCAATTCTCCTGCCTCAGCCTCCTGAGTAGCTGGAATTACAGGCACGCGCCACCATGCCCAGCTAATTTTTTTTTGTATTAGTAGAGACGGGGTTTCACCATGTTGACCAGGATGGTCTCGATCTCTTGACCTCGTGATCCACCCGCCTTGGCCTCCCAAAGTGCTGGGATTACAGGCGTGAGCCACTGCGCCCGGCCAAGAGTTTCTTTTTACACACACACAACGGCATCATGCTCCTGGTGTGGTTCTGAACTGCAGCGGTGCTCTGGGAGACTTCATTTCAGCACGCAGAGCTACTTCCTTAACAGACAAAAATGAAAACAAAACCCAAAAAGCACGCCCTGCCTCGTGTCGTGTTCCGCCACGTGGCTGTGCCTTGGTTTGTGTAGCCGATCCCTGCTGGGCCGCTCCTGTTGCTTATGTTCAGGCTTCTCCTCTTGTTCCACGTGTGGTGCTTGGGGGCACTTTCTCCGTGGGCCCTGGCACACGTGCCGGCTGGTTTCTGTGGGGTGTGCTGCGCAATGGTGTTGCAGTGCCAGGAGGGGATCCGAATGCGAATGGCCTCCGTCCAGGGGCCTCCAGAGAGGCACAGACTGCCCACACCACCTGCAGGCGCATTGGGCATGCCAACATCCGGGAGAGCATGAATGAGCCTGGCCCTCCTCCCCCAGTTCCCAGGACAGCCCACAGGATCTGTGGGCCTCCAGGTCGTGGCCGGCATGTGGGCTGAGCCCCCGCATCCAGCACCGCTTCATGGGGACTCCGTTGGCAGGACACTGTTGGAGAGAGCAGGGATCTTGTGTTCTCCCAAAACCTGGTGCCGTCATGTTGGTCTCTGGGCATCAGCCCCAGGCAAGGAGGGCGACAGGAAGATCCTGAAACTTCATGTTCACAAAGGCCTTCAGGAGGAGAAGGGGCAGCCTCTGTCACTGTAGGCCTGGGAGCTGCAGCAGGGCAGTGATGTGCAGGGACCCCTAGGCCCCTCCCTGCCTGGGCACACCCAGCCCACAGGCCAGCCTCGCTCAGCACACAGCTGTTCTCGGATCACGCCTATGTCCACTGAGTTCCTTCTTACAACAGCTGAGAAGGATGTGGGACTTTATAGTTGGGGAAACTAAGGCTCAGGGAAGTCACTGGGCTGCCCAAGTCCACAGTGGAGTTGGGATTAGAGTTGAGTCTCATTCCAAAGATCATGCCTTCTTCTTG
Organism: Aotus nancymaae; assembly: GCF_030222135.1. Classification (NCBI taxonomy): domain Eukaryota; kingdom Metazoa; phylum Chordata; class Mammalia; order Primates; family Aotidae; genus Aotus; species Aotus nancymaae. The sequence continues at coordinate 2,083,217 of NW_026988433.1, read as the reverse complement.
GGGGGCAAAGCACCACAGCTGCCAGCACCAGGTAGCCAGTGAGGGGAGCTGCCCTACAGCCCTCAGGGCGGGCACAAGCTGAGAGACATGACCAAGATGATAGCACTCTGTCCTGGTCAGTGTCCCCTGCCCTGTCCGTGTCCTTCCTGGTGATGCTTCCTCCCTGGTCCGTGCTCCTTCCCTGGTCAGCGCTCCTTCCCTGGTCAGTACTCTTACTGGTCAGTGTCCTCCCTGGTCAGTGTCCTCCCTGGTTAATGCTCCTTTCCTGGTCAGTGCTCCCTCCTCGGTTAGTGCTCCCTTCCTGGTCAGTGTCCTCCCTGGCCAGTGTCCTCCCTGGTTAGTATCCTTCCTGGTCAGTGTCCTCCCTGGCCAGTGTCCTCCCTGGTTAGTATCCTTCCTGGTCAGTGTCCTCCCTGGTTAATGCTCCTTTCCCGGTCAGTGTTCCCTCCCTGGTGAGTGCTCCCTTCCTGGTCAGTGTCCTCCCTGGTCATTGTCCTTCCTGGTTAGTGCTCCTTTCCTGGTTAGTGTTCTTCCTGGTCAGTGTCCTCCATGGTCAGCTGGGGTACCTTTTCCAGGGTTTCTGCTCTCTGGGTTGGTGGACAGCGACTGTGAGGCAGGGAGGACAGAGCCCATTGAGGGCAGGGGTGAGTCTGGTATGGAGCTCCAGCCTTGGATGTGGCCAGTTTCTGTCCTTCTGTGCTGGCCTTGGGGAGGGGATCCAGGTGACCCACGGCCAGAAGATGCTATGGTTTAGAGACTGTTCCATGGCCCAGCTCTGACACTGTCTGCACCTGGATCCTGGGCGACCGCTCTGAAGGGCGGATGGGTGGGAGCTTTCCAGGAGCAGGCAGCCCCCTGTCCTCTTTTGCACCCCCTCCCCAGCCATCTGGGAGGTCCCTGCTGAGAGGAGAGGTGCAGATGCAGGGTCAGGTCAGTGGCCTACCGAGAGGAGCTGCAGAGGTGGTGACATACTGTGTGATGTGAGGACAGTTGCACCGCCCTGTGAGCTCACGCGGGGACGCTCCCTCTGCTGGGCCAGGGATGGGGTTCTCCTCCATGGCTGTGGCCATTCCAGACGGGTTAGCCAGCCAGCATCAGCGCCAGGGACATCATGGCCTTGGGTGAGGCCATAAATTCCCCACCTCAGCGCTTCTTGGAAGACATGAGTCAGTGGGAGGAGGTTTGGCTCTGTGTAAAGATATTGTCACCAACAGCCACCCCTAAAGAACGACAGCCCTGCTGGTGGCCTGCTTCTCTTTCAAGTGAGTGTGTGAGGTGAACATCCGATCCTTGCAGGACGAGGACCCAAGGACCTGGCCCCTACTTTTAGCCTCTTGTCCTCCAAGCCCAGGATGGGGCTCCACTGGTCACCTCCATGTCCCATGTCTCAGGGGTGGGGTGGGGGTGGCAGAGGCAGTGTTGGCTCCCCTGAAGGGGACTGGGGCCTCCACATGTGCCCCCAACCTCTCACCAAGTGGGCTGCCTCGGTGGTCAAAGGCCTTCTGCCCTGAAATGGGAGCAGACACCTGTCAGCCACAGAGCTCGCTCTGAGGCTCATGCATGCAGTGTGCTGAGTGGAAGGCTGAGGGCGCAGGGTCAGCTGGGGCCAGCAGCGCTTCTGACACTGAATCCAGCAGTGGACGGCACGGTGGGTGGGCAGCCCTGCACCAGCTGTGAGTCTTACACTCCCCAGGGAGCACATTTCCTTTCAACATCCTGCAGCTGGCCAGGAGTGCACCCATGTCCGTCGTGGAGACCTGGAGGCAGTGTCCCATCCTTGAGTGTCTTCCTGCACCCCCAGCTGCTACAGCTGTGGGGCGGCCCAGATGTGCAGAGGGATCTGCCCATCTTTCCCGGGTTTGAGTCCACAGCCTACAGGAAGCGCTGAGATGGGTGTGTGGCATATGGGGTGTGGTCGTTGAAGGAGTCTCTGGTGATCTGGGGCTCCGTGGATTTGCGGGGCAGATGGCCCAGCCAGGCACCCTCCCAGCTGACGTGCAGATCAGTAATTTCTTCCACAATGATAATAGGTTGTCGATCCAGTAGCTTTTTATAGTTCACAGAAAGACTCTTGTCTTCTGAGAAACCAGTCTTCATTTGCGGGCAGGGCAGGGATCATTTTCAGATGTTGGCGTGGCCCTCCTGTGCACCACAGGACTAAACCCACATTCCAGGAGCCAGGTCCCTCCTGCAGGCCTGGCCGGCAGGGCCTGCTGTCTCCCGTCTCTGAGCTGCGCGGGGAAAGGCCCTTGTCTCCAGGGGGGTGGGGAGGCAGCCTGCTTAGCTTCCTGACATTCAGGGCAAGAGGAGTGGGCTCAGAAGGAAGAAAGGAGAATGGGTTTTAAGGGATAGAAGAGAGGGTGAGGCCAAAGGCAGAGGAAGGAAGTTTGGAAAAGTGGATGATATGCTGTGATATGCTGTATGTTGTGAGCACTCTGGAGCTGCACACACAGGCTCAGGTGCCTGCTCCTTTGTGGATTAGCTGTGTGACTTTTACCGAGTCCCTGGGGTCTCTGGTTTCCTCAGCTTCCTGCCTTATCAAGTGCCGCCTTGGGTACTGTCTGAGCTCAGGGCTGGCACAAGGGCCGCATGACGCATGTATGGTGAGACCTGGCCTTAGGGAGCAGGTTTCGAGCCCTGAGCTGCCAGGCATGGCCCTGACGCTCCCTCTCAGCTCCACTCACTTCTGCCCCGCTCACTGCACGCTCCTGCACACTTGTGCCCCATGCACTTCCTCCACTTGATGTTGAGAAACATCTTTTCAGCCTCCATGCCTGGTCGTTGAAGGAAAAGCATGCCTGCTTTTCCCTTGCTCTAAGCCATCATAGCCAGAAATTCTGGAAACAGAGTGTTTGCTGTATTGCTTCCTAATCTGCCGTAGAATGCACATGTCACTAAAATAAAGTGCTCATTGGGCACCACCCAGAGTGACCTTGTAGATCAGCAGTGACCTCACGGCCTGTCTCCTGGTGAGCACTGGTTAATGGGATGGCTGTCCTCTCTGGCTGTCCCGCAGGACATAACCATAGGCATTCAAGTGTGTGCTGCTGGCTGGGGTATGAGCAGGGCTGGCTGTGTAGGCTGCAGAGCGAGGGGAGGCTTGGGGCTGGCCAGCCGGGGTACCGTTTCCAGGGTTTCTGGCAGTTGGGGCTGCCTTTAGGAATGGCTTTCCTGGGGTGGGTGAGAGCATGGGCCCAGCCACCCAGCAGGAGAAGCTGTGTCTGTGAGTGGGGTCGGTGGGGGACTCAGAGCCACTCCCAGTCAAGGTCTCTGGCTTGAGGGGGAGTCAGGGGAGATGCAGCAGGAAAAGATGTGAACCGAGCGTCTAAAACCTGGACAAGCAGGACAGTTGTTTGTGGCTTACAGATGTCACCCTGGTGGTCCAGGAAGAGTCCTTCCTCTGCCTGGGCTTGGCCCTGTCCCTGGGAAATGGGGCATAAATGCATCCCTTGAGTAGTGCTTGGCGCATAGATCGGATACACAGGGGCCAGGAAAGCATGCAGGAAGCTGGGAATTCAGTGTGTCCTACTGGGCCAGCATGAACATCATCTCCTATTGGTGGCCTGTTATGTAACAGATGTTCCTGTCTTAAGTAGAAATTGCCATTGCCATCATCATCATCATCATCAATGAGAGTCTCAGTCTGGACGTCCGGTGGTGTTCGTAGCCAGGAAGGGGTATTAGTTGGGCAGGCCAAGTACTCTGGAATTGCTTGAACTAAAATTTGACTTGTGTTTTTCTGGCCCAAATTTCCCAAGATCATGAGCCACTCTGTGTGTCATCCTGTGTATTAGTCTGTTCTCACATTCCTTTAAGAAATACCTGAGACTGGGTAATTTATTTTTAAAAAGAGGTTTAATTGGCTCACAGTTCTGCAGGTGGCACAGGAAGCATGGTGCTGGCATCTGCTCAGCTTTTGGGAAGGCCTCAGGGAGCTACAGTCATGGTGGAAGGTGAAGGGAATCAGGCATGTCTTACATGGGCAGAGCGAGAGAGTGGGGAGGTGCCACAGACTTTTAAATGACCAGATCCACGAGAACTCACAATCATGAGGACAGTGCCAAGAGGGATTTTGTTCAACCAGTGGCCCCCAGACATTTTGGCACCAGGGACTTGTTTCGTGGAAGACAATTTTTCCACAGATGGAGTGGGGAGGATGGGTTCCGGATGAACCTGTTCCACCTGAGATCTTCAGGCATCAGATTCTCATAAGAAACTTGAAACCTGGATGGCTCACAAGCGCAGTTCACTATCGGTTTTGTGCTCCTGTAAGAATCTAATACCCAGCTGATCTGACAGGAGGGGAGCTCAGGCTGTAGTGCCTGCTCACCCCAGCTCACCTTCTGCTGTATGCCCGGTTCCTAACAGGCCACGGGCTGCTCCCAGCTCATGGCCCGGGTGTTGGGAAGTCCTGTGTTAAACCATTCGTGAGAACTCCGCCCGCATGATCCAGCCACCTCCCAGCAGGCCCCACCTGCAACACTGGGGGTTACAGTTAGGCATGAGATTGGTGGGGATACAGACTTGAACCATGCCACCCTGCTTCAGACGGGCACCGTCCTGTCCCGTGGGGTGGGGGTGAAGATGCACAGATCCGAACCACGCCACCCTGCTTCAGACGGGCACCATCCCGTTCCGTGGGGTGGGGGTGAAGATGCACAGATCCGAACCGCGCCACCCTGCTTCAGACGGGCACCGTCCTGTCCCGTGGGGTGGGGGTGAAGATGCACAGATCCGAACTACGCCAGCCTGCTTCAGACGGGCACCGTCCTGTCCCATGGGGTGGGGGTGAAGATGCACAGATCCGAACCACGCCACCCTGCTTCAGACAGGCACCATCCTGTCCCGTGGGGTGGGGGTGAAGATGCACAGATCCGAACTACGCCAGCCTGCTTCAGACGGGCACCGTCCTGTCCCATGGGGTGGGGGTGAAGATGCACAGATCCGAACCACGCCACCCTGCTTCAGACGGGCACCGTCCTGTCCCGTGGGGTGGGGGTGAAGATGCACAGATCCGAGCCGTGCCACCCTGTTTCAGACGGGCACTGTCCTGTCCTGCTGGGGGGTGAAGATGCGCAGTCTCGCCCATGTTTCCGGGGCACTCATGCTTGTGGGAAGTTCAGGATTGTGCTGCCCCAGGAACAACGATTCCTTATTTCCTTTGATTGACATCAATGATAGCCAATGGCCCACTTCATTTCCCTTGCTTTTCTGCTACTTGATTTGAAACAGAACTTGGGTGTTTGTCTTTAAATGGTAATTTTCCATCAAAATTCCTGTTTAAACAAACTGGGAATCTCAGGAACAACATATAATGTTCTGGAGGAGAAGATCCTTGGGAGAGCAGTAGATATGTTTTCCTTTTTTTTTTTTTGCACCATCTCGGCTGACTTCAGCCTCTGCCTCCTGGGTTCAGGCCATTCTTCTGCTTCAGCCTCCTGAGTAGATGGGATTACAGGCATGTGCCATCATGCCTGGCTGATTTATTTGCATGCTTAGTAGAGACGGGGTTTTACCATGTTGGCCAGGGTGGTCTCGAACTCCTGAGCTCAGGCAATCTGCCTGCCTTGGCCTCCCAAAGTGCTTGAATTACAGGCATGAGCCACCGTTCCTGGCCGGTATCTGTTTTCCTAACACTTTCTGAGCATTTCTCTACCAATAGGCAGTTATTTAAAGAAAGAGAGAACATTCTGTTTTCCAGGGTGGCCGAGACGATGAATTGAAACATACATATGAAGAGGCTGAAGCTTGGTTCAAAGGATGTTTCCAAACTCATATCTCCCTGCTCTGCGTTTCTTAATTAAATGGTTTCTGTTGAGATCTCCTTCTCCTGCTTCAGAAATCACATGTCTCGTAACCCTGCATCATGAGCTCTGATCTGAGAATTTCCAGCTGCTCCTGGGGTCTGCACAGGGCCCTTCTTTATTACCCCAGGAAGGACAAAGGGCCCATAGAGAAGGGCTCGAAGGAGCAGAGCTGAGAGGAGGCTGCTGCTGCTCTGCAAGTCGGAAAAGCTCTGCCCAGGAACACTGGGCTCTGCGAGCCGCTCCTGGGCCCAGAGCTCACTTTCTTTGAGATGAGACCCCCTGCACCGAGTCCTGCCCTGCTCAGAGCCGTGTCCTGAGGCCGGCATGTGTGGGCACCTGCCGACTTCCTGTCATTTCACTCCAACCTTGTGCTCACGTCATCGTCACTTCTCCTGTCTTCCCATCTGTTCCTGAACTCAATCTCCACAGTGAGCTCTTCTGCAGCACCTTTGGGGTGAGAGCTCTGTCCCGCCTCAGGGCTCGTGCTTCACATCCACTGAGGAATTAAAAGGCAGCTTCCAGGCACCTGCCTCCACCAAGAGTGGCGCGGGCTGCTTTTTTCAGGAACAGTTTCGGGGATAAAATGCATGGATTGGCTTAGACCTAGGGAATGGGGAGTGGTCTTTTTTGGGGGAAGAATGAGAGACCCACTAGAGTGAAATTAAATTAGGGTTAAGTGGACAGAAGTGTGAGTAACTTCTGAGTAGCCAAAAGAACCCACCTCTAGGACACCATCCCTTCCTGTTGGCCTCATGGCATTGACTCCAGGAAGATGCTCTGGTTTCCTGAGCCCCTGAGGAGCCGTAGGTAGCTCTGGAGCAGAGAGGACTCTGGAGAGGGCAGGTGGGAGCATGTGCCACCAGACCTGCCGTCTCCTCTTGTGGAGAACATGACACTGTCTGCCAGGTGCATTCAGGAGCTGGGGCCCAAGGCACCTCAGCCCAAGTATATAGCACAGAACACGTCTATGGCTGTTTTTCTGCCCAGCCCAGAAAACATGAGCTCCCTGTGCTATACGGTGGGGGCAAATGATCCTTTTCTGTACAGGCCTAGGCCCTTGTCAGTCGTATGGGCACTGGGATCTCCCACAGCGTTCCTGGTGGTGTGCCGCTTTCCCAGAGCTCATTTCTAGTTCTGGTAGCTTCTTCTCTGACAGCTGCCACAGCGTCACTGTGATGACAGAGTGCAGGCTGGTGACCGGCTGGGGCTCTGCTCTCTGCTTCCACTTCCCTGCCCCGTTTCCTGTGCTGTGAACATTTGCACCCTGCTTTCTTCACATGCATGTGCCGTGGCATGTTGTAAATGTTTTATTTTCTTGGAAACCTGTCTTCATTTGTTCAAGGGTGCTTAATTCTTCTGAAGTGCTCTGTCAAATCAGGAAAATGTGTATCTTTTAAGTAAAAGGTTTTCTGTAGAAACAAACAGTGATTTAGAGAAGACCTGACATGATTTTTGTGGCCTGGGAATGACAGGTGATCATTTCAGAAGTAATCAGCCATCACCCCACAGTAACCCCATGAACAGAGTTGTTTTTAAGAATTTTAGACATTCTGTAACATCAGTCAAAGTCAGTGAACCAGAACATTGCTAATCAACATGGATAAATCTCAAAAAAGTCAACCCAAAGACAAACATCCAAAGTGGGAGGGCAGGCATGTCCCGTGCCAGCTCCACCACTGATTCAGCCATTACTCTACTGATGGTTATTCATGTCGTTTACTTGGGGGGTATGCTGGGGAATGGGGTCACATGGTGAGAAAAATGTCAGTTTTGCTGATTTTTGCCAGATTTCTGTCCAGAGCAGCACTGATGGCCCACCAGTGTAGTCTTGCCACCCTCGTTGGTGTGAAACAGGATCTCCCTGAAGATGTAACTTGTATTTCCCTGATTATCAGTGAATGTGAGCGTCTCTCATCTGGTGATAGCCCGTCCCATTTACTGTCTCCCTCCCAGCTTCTGCTTCTCATCACCTTGGGTTTCAACCCCTTGCCATGAAAACCCACACCTCTAGCAAAGTCCCTAGGCCTAGACCTGCTTCACCTGCACAGTTACAAACAACAAAAAATCAAAAAAACACTTATTGAGGTATAACTGGCAAAAAAATAACTGTGCGTGTGCAAGTTTTCAGTGCGTATACCCATGAAACCATCACCACAGTGAAGATGATGAACATGTGCATCACCCTGAAAGTTCCCTGGGTCCCCTTTTTAATCGTTCCTGTCTCCTCCCTGTCCCTTCCCACCTCCCTCCTCTGTCCCAAGGCAACTGCTAATCCTTGTTCTTTCACCATAATTACTTTGCGTTTTCTAGAACTTTTTATCATGGAATTGTATAGTATGAACTCCCTTTTGGTCTTGCACTTTCCACTCAGCATTATTGTTTTGCTAAGCCATTAGCGTCAAGCTAAGTCCCGTTTTGCTCACTGGACTAGTGAGCCAAGATCCTTCTGAGCACTCCACCCAGTGCCCTAGAAGTTCCAGGGTTTCCAGGGTGGCAGATGTGGCTCGGTTATCCTGGCCCTGTGTGAGCTCCAGTTCTGTTCCCTGTAATCCGTGCGAGAGGGTTCTTTCCCTCCTCTGGGGGGCTTCCTCCCTGCATGTGCCAATCTCTGCTGTACTGAGAATTCGAGAGGCCCTCCGCTCCATGCAGCTCTCTCCTCTCTGGTCACTGGCCTTCGATATCTGAGCACCAGGATCTCTGCCAGGTCTTGCCTAGGCTTTCCGTCGCTGCTGCAGCGTGTGGGAACTGTCTCAAGGCTGAGCTCTGGGGCAGTCATAGAGCTCACTTCTGTGCTGCTTCCTTTCCCTCATGTGTCTCTCTCCTTCACTGCTCAGTGGACGCACAGGGCTGTGAAAAACACGAATTCACAAGCTCGCCTTAGGTTCTAGTTGGTGCCAGTTGGTGGGTGAGTCTGGTCTTGTTACACTGTCTCGGGCACAAGTCTCAACTGACCTCATTATTTTATGTTTCTATCCTGTTTCTGGTGCATGGAAATTTTATTTGATTTTTGAACTTCGCCATATCTTTTTAGTTCGGAAAGTTAGATTTAAAAAGAATACACTTAATTTGTGGAGGGAAAAATAATGGAAGACTTTGAAATAGACCAAAAATATTGCTGAATGCACTTCATGGGAAGTGGGCGTTATCCGGGTTATCTGATTCTTGGGGATCTGTGCCCCCCTCCGTGTCCTTGAGCCACCTCACAACCCTATGAGTGACAGTGTGCCAGCAGGTTCATGTCAGCCTCGGCCACTGACACGTAGGTCTCCTCTGGTTGATTCAGCTGAGTTTTCTCCCTGGACATGGAGTTCTGCCAGTTTTGTGCCTATTAAGCACATTGACTTCAGCATTCGGGATGCACTCGTGCATGTGTGGTTCTTTGAATTTTCCTTTGAAGTGACAGTCACATCTCACACATTCCCTCATCCATTAACACATTAAATGACATCTTTGACGTGTGTCCATTTTATCTCTGTATGGGAGTCATGATTTACCTTGTTAAAAGTTGTCGTTCAGTATGTGGAGGAGAAAGTCAAGGGGAAGGCTTTCTGCGTTACTGACTTAAAAAAGGGTTTTGTGCGTGTGCGTGATTAAGGCCTGGGAAACCTGGGTTCAGCTGTTACATTTGTGAACTTACAAAATAGCATCGCAAATAGGGGAAAATGTGACACAAAGCAGACGAACAGAAATATGAACCAGCTCAGACTTTGGGGAGAGCCACGAGCTTCACAGAGCACGTCTCTAGAGGTTCTAGAGGCAAACCGGGGGCTGTCAGATGCCCCCATTCTTTTCTGAGTAAAACCACTCATCTTTCATGGAAAATAACATCATTTTTGATGTGGCATATCAGAGGCCTCAAGACCACAAACACGAGCAGTTATTAACAGCCACAGAGCCAGGCTGTAAAATAGATCAGAATTTTACAACCTTTGAAACCCATACCATTATTTTCACAGGCGTGAGGATGGCACTCTGGGAGATCCTGATGTGGTCCCCTGGGGGCTAACCCATAATAGAAATTTCCGACCATCTGAAGTCTTCCACCCTGAAGGAGTATGTTGAGAGTTCTGTTTTGTAGATTGTGTCATGAAAATAATATTTTTTCCTCTCGTTTGAGGAGCACTGATGATACATAGAGACAGTGTTGACTTGCTCTGATTGCAAATGCTTTTTTCAGACACACATTAGAGGTTGTACCTTAGTTTACACTGCAGGAGGAAAGTTTACTGGCTATAGGGAAAATTCCCAAGTTGTGGCATTGGGAACAGGAGCCAGTGAGGACGATCAATACAGGGGCCACGGCCCCTTCTTTTTATCTTTATAAAGAATGTTCTCATAAAGCTCAGGCCTGCCACACTGGGGCCCTGACTCTGTCCACTTTCCGGGACGGAGGGCAAGGTGGAGGCTTCCTCTGGGAAGATGGAGCCGTTGTTGCTGAGGCTGTATTTTAGACTGGGCTTCTCTTTCCTTCCTCTGACACTGTGCTATAGCGCAGCGTGGATAGCATGAAGTTGGAAACATTCTCACCCGGTGTCTGGGGAAAAACAATTTATAACACAAATACTCCATGAGCAAGAGGCACCTGAGAAGAAAAATCGTCCAGAAAGTGACCTAGAGGCAGAGCCAGCACCTCTGATGTGGGTGGACAGTGGGCTCTGACACGGGGCGCAAGGCCAGGGACGGACCCCACATGGGATAGTCACTTCCCCGGGTTCCAGCCTGGACTACGCAGGAGATCCTTGTGTTCAAAGAGAAAACAAAGCACATACTTTCGGATGCAAGCAGGTGTTATTACAGCTCCCAGGGCCCCAGGACGAGGAGGGAGGCATCGTCCCCTGAGAGAACTGAAGACACCCGTGTCCAGGAGTGGTTCCTAATGTGTTGAAAAGTGCCGTGGCCCAAAGAACGCTCTGAAGGAGAACGGTGGAGAGAAGGGGCCAGATGGCAGTAGAGCTGAGCCTGTGCTGCCATGGCCACTTCCTAGGACCACCGTGACAAATGGCTGTGCCCTAGTGCCTTTAAGCAACAGAAACCCATTCTCCTGCAGCTCTCGAGGCTGTGAGTCTGAGACAAAGGCGTTGGCAGAGCTGCTGCGTTCTGGAGGCTCAGCGGGATTGTCCACCCCTCCTGTCTCCCGGCATCCTGGCTTATGGCTGCCACCTCCAGTCTCTGCCCCATCTCCCCATGGCCTCCTCTTCCGTGTGTGATTGTCCTTTCCTGCAGCGCACAAGGACACTCCGATGGGATCAGGGGCCCGTCCCCATCCAGCACAAGCTTGTCTTCAGCCTTATGTTAATGACATCTGCAAGGCTGCCATTTCCAAATAAGGTCACTTTCTGGGGTTCTGGGGAGACATGAATTTTGTGGGGAGGCTATTCAGTCCACAACACAGGTGGAGACGGGATGAGAGAGAAAATTGGTCTCCGTGTCTGTGTCCTCACTGCCACCTCCCTAGTCAAGGACCCCGCAGTGCTTTCCAGGAGGACTGAGCGCGGTCACCTTCCTGCTCACCTCGGTCCTTTCTTGCTCATGTTTTCCCTTCTCTGTGCACCAGGAGAATGAGCTTCTGTTACTTTAACCTTTGTAATTTTATCAGAAAATAAAAGTATTGAGAAAAGCAGACAGTAACATCTTAGAGCAAGTGGGGCTTCAGAGGTACTCTTTCGATTCTTTTCATTTCTCACAATATTTTGTTCATGGATTGGGCCTTGCCCTCCCCATGAGACCAGAAGTTCTTAGATGGCAGAGTCCAAGTTTTGTATTTCATAGCATCTCTCCAGAGGGCTCGGATTCCAGACCCTACACAACACATTTTCATTAGCTGTATCTGTTGCTTGCTGGATTCTAGGGAGGCATTGTGAGAGTCCTGGGTCAGTGGAGCTCCTCGAGAGGATGTGACCCAGGGCAGGTCGGCTGCTTGGCCTGACAGAAAGCTCCGTGCCCTTTCAGTGATGTGTTTGGAATGTTCTGGGTTTGAGTTGCTGAGCAAGGTACCGTTGTACACATTTGCAGGCTGGGACTGTGTTTTTATTTCCCACTGATCTCTCTTGGTACCTGGTATTTCACGATTCCTTCTTTTATCATTTCCTTTCTATTTCCAGAAATGTATGTAGACATTTTTCACGTCAGGCCTGTTGTCATCACGTTCTGTGTTTTCCTTTGAGAAGGTTGTTTCTTCTTCATTCCTCAAGGGTATTTACACTGGACATAGAGCTCAGGGTGGACAGTTCATTTCTTCCAGCACTTGACAGAGGCCGCTCCCTTCCATCCTCAGCACTTTGTCACAGGAAATCCAGGCCGTTCTAATTGCCTGGCCCCGAAGGTGAGATGTCCTCTCTCTGTCCTTGCTTTCAGCAGTTTATTTTCTTTGTCTCTGGTTTTCAGAAGTCTGATTATGATGTGTCTAGCAGTGATTTGTTTAGGTTTTCCTGTCTGACTTTGCTCAGCTGCTTGAATCTGTGTTTATATGTTTGGCCAAATGTAAGAAATTTTGGCCATTGGACTGGTTTTCAGCCCCGTGCCCTTTCTCTTCTCTTTCTGGGGCTGCAGTGACACGGGTGTTAAGTCTTTTGTTGTCCCACAGGTCCCTTTAACATTTTAAAATCTGTTTTATCTCTGTTGTTCAGATTGTGTAACCTACATCGTTTTTTCTTCAAGTCATCCTTCCGTCCGTGACTCTTTCCTCTGTCCTCTATATTTCTATTTCTGCTGTTGAGCCATCCATTGAGGTATTTTGTTTTGTTTTCAAGACAGGGTCTTACTCTGTCACCCAGGCTGTAGTGCAGTGGTGCCATCCCACCTCACTGCAACCAGCCTTCCAGGATCAAGTGATTCTTGTTCCTCAGCCTCCCACATGACTGGGACTACAGACGTGCTAATAGCCACCACACCTGGCTAATTTTTTGTATTTTTAGTAGAGATGGGGTTTCACCATGTTGGCCAGGCTGGTCTCGAACTCCTGACTTTAAGTGATCTGCTCCTCTCAGCCTCCCAAACTGCTGGGATTACAGGCATTAGCCACCGAACCCAGCCCGTCCATTGCGATTTTAATTTCTGTTATTCTACATTTCACTTCTAAAATTTCCATTTGGTTCTTCTTTATACAGGTTGAGGATCCCTAATCTGAAAATCTGAAATCTGAAATGCTCCAAAACTCCAAATTTGCTGAGTGCTGACATGATGCTCAAAGGAGATGCTTGTTGGGGAACTTCAGATTTTAGATTTTCAGCTTAGGGATGCTCAGCCGTACCGTATAACGCAGAAATGTCGAAATCTGAAAAAGTCCAGAGCTGGAAGCGCTTCTAATTCTTTGCCGAGACTCTATTTTTTCATTTGTTTCGAGAGTGTCTGTAATAGTGGAAGCATTTCTATGATGGCTGTTTTAAAAATTCTTGTCAGTTAATTTCGCTGTCTGCATCATTTGGTGTTGATGTCTGTTGATTTTCTTTTCTCATTCCTGAGGTTTTTCTGGTTCTCAGTATGACAAATGATTTTCAGTTGCATCCTGGACACTTTGGTTATGATGTGATGACACTCCAAATCTTGTTTAATCTGTTTTAGCAGTTCTCCTCTGACGCCCACCACTGGGAAGGGCCGTGTGCCTCAGCACTGCAGCGTCTGGGTTAAAGTCCGAGTGCCGCTCCATGTCCCTTGGTGTCCTGGTGAGGGCTGGGTGCTGCATGGCTGCTGGGTTCCCCCAGGGCTCTGCTGATGCCCCACGTTGCTCCTCCCCATGGCAAGTTTCTCTGCAAAATCTCTCTCTTGCCTGCCGCCATGTAAGACCAGACTTTGCTCCTCATTCACCTTCTGCCATGATTGTGAGGCCTCCTTAGCCATGTGGAACTGTGAATCCATTAAACCTCTTTCCTTTATAAATTATCCAGTCTGAGATATGTATTTATTAGCAAGGTGAAAATGAACTAATACAAGGGTCATATGGTAAATATATTTAATATTAAAAGAAATCTTCCAGGCTGGGTGCAGTTACTCTTGCCTTGCCTCCTCCTTTGGGAGGCCAAGGTGGGTGGATCACAAGGTCAGGAGTTCAAGACTAGCCTGGCCAATATGGTGAAACCCCATCTCTACTAAAATACAAAAAAAATTAGCCGGGCATGGTGGTACATGCCTGTAATCCTAGCTACTCAGGAGGCTGAGGCAGGATAATTGCTCGAACCCAGGAGGTAGAGGTTGCAGTGAGCCGAGATCGCACCGCTGCACTTCAGCCTGGGCGACAGAGCCAGACTGTTTCAAAAAAAAAAAAAAAACAAAAAAACAAACTTTCTATTTTCCAGAGTGTCTCTGCCTTTTTACATTGCCATGAACAATGTATGAGTGATTTAGTTTCTTTGCCAGCATTTGGTATAGTTACTATTTTTTATTTTAGTTGTTCTCATTATGGTCTTAATTTGAATTTTCCCAATGGTTAGTGATGCTGAAAATTTTTTCTTGTGCTTACTTGTCATCTGTATATCCTCTTCAATAAAATGTCTCTTAACATCTTTTGCCTGTTTTCTAATTGAATTCTTTCTGTGTTTTACCATTAAATTTTGAGAATTCTTTCTATATTATAGATCTGAATTATAGATAGAATCTATATAGATATATATGAATTATAGATCTGAATTATTATAGATCTGAATCCTGTGTCAGCTGCATGGTTTGTAAATATTTTCTCCTTGTCTGTAGCTTATCTTTTCATCCTTTTAACAAGAGTGTTTCACAAAGCTGAAGTTTCTAAATTTCGTGAAGTCCAGTTTATTGATGTTCTAATTTTGTGGATCGTACTTTTGGTGTCATCATGAGGAGCTCTTCATCAGACTCTTGGCCCCAAAGACTTTCTCCTTTGTTTTTATCTACAAGTGTTACGGTTTTATTTTTTACATTTAATCTATGATCCATTTTGAATTTTTTTGGTGTAAGGTGCTGTTTCAGCACTATTTGTTAAGGGGGAAAAAAACTCTACTTCCTTTATAGAATTGCTGTTGCTTCTTTGTCAGAAATCCGTTGGCTGTCCTTGTGTGGGTCTGTTCCTGGGTTCTTGGATCTGTCTCACTGAACTGTTTGTCCCTGTGCCAGTCCCACATTGTCTTGGTTACGGTAGCTGTATAATAGGTTTTGAAATCAGGTAGAGTGAAGTCAGGTTGAGCACATAACTCATATCACATTATTCTTCTTTTGCAAAATTGTTTTAGCTTTTCTAGTTTCTTTGCCTTTAAAGATGAACTTTAGAGTAAGCTCTTCTATGTCTACGAAAATTCTTGCTGGGATGAATAGTAATTACATTAAGACTGTATATTACTTTTGGGAGAATTTATATCTTTATTTAATGGAATCTTCCAGTCCATTAACATGGGATATCTCTCCATTTATTTAAAATTTTCTTTGGTTTTCTTCATCAGTATTTTGTAGTTTTGGCATATAGGTGCTATGCAAGTTTTGTTAAATTTACACCTAAATACATATTTTTTGAGTGACTATGAACTCAATAATTTTAGAAGTTTCTTTCTAGATTCACTGAAATTAGTGACATAAATGCTCATATTATCTGCAAATAGGGACAGTTTTACTTTTTCCTTTTGATCTGTGTGCTTTTTCTTCCTTGCTGTGCTGGCTGGAATTCTCAGTACTATTTGAACAACAGTAATGACAGCAGACATCTTTGCTTATTCCCAATCTTAGGAGGAAACCATTCTGTCTTCAACTAATAAGTTAGCTCTAGGTTTTTTTGTAGGTGTTCTTTATTAGACTGAGGAAGTTTCCCTTTATTCTTAGTTTTTTGAGAGTTCTAGTCATGAATCAGTATTGGATTTTGTCAGTTTTTCTCCATCAGTTGTAAGATCATCAGGGTCAGTCCAGGTCCTGGTGGAGGTAAGCCTCGTTCTGTCGGGCCTCTCTGGGCCTCCTCCAGACCTGGCTTCTGAGCAGGGGCCACACGCCACCTCCTGGTCTGTGTCTGATTGCTGTGCCCCTAATCCTTCTGGAGGGAGATTTCAGAGAAGTCCCACCAAGCCCTAAAGATTTCAGCCACTTTCCTGAAGCCACCAGATTGGTCACCATGGGGACCTGGGGCTGGTTCCAGAACCCCATGGAAACTTGGAACCTCGGACAGCAGAGGGCTGAGGCTGAGTGACTACATACCTCAGCCTGCTCTGTTCTGGAAAACCGTGTTGCTGGGTTTGATGACGGCGTGCTTGTGTCTCATGGGTGGGGCTTGAACTGTCAACTCTGGGCATATGTTCTTTTTTCTCTGCCTCTTGCCCAACATTAGACAGACCAGAATCTCAACTATTCTACTAGGAATGAAAGAATGTTCATCTTACCCACCAGGTGGGGTGTGGAGGGAAGGCTTACAGTAGGATGAGCTTGGCCACTCTAGGCCTTGGTATTGGGATGACTTTTCCAACATGAGGAGGGACCAGGTGGCTGAGGCTGTTTGACTCTGCACTGATTTTGACGAGATTCCACATACAGGCCTCTTTGAACCCCTGACTGTTCTCATGCGAAAAGCCATGGCACATCTGCTTCTCCTGAAAATTTAAAGACACTCTGGCATTAGCAATGCTTTCCTTTTGTTTCTGTAAGTCATCCAAAATTCTTCTTGGATAGAGGCCAGCTATAACCAAATAAATAAAAGGATAATGAATGGATTGGATCTTTTGATGTAAACCCTTTGGCCAACTTCATGACAAGAAGAACAAAGGGAAGAAAAAAAAAAAAACCTTTAAATTCTAGCTGAGATTTCAAATAGGCATGGCCCAGGAGCCAAATTGAAAGCTATAATGCTTTTATAGACGTTTATAGATATTGCTCTTCTGGCCCGACTGCAGCACAGAGATTGGGGAGGAGCGCCCTTCAGCAGCTAAACTTGTTCATTCCGGGCACAGTAGCTGTATGGATTTTCTGTTTTCCCTCTTTTTTTACTCCAGAAAAATGCCATTAGATGGAATTTAGATGCTTTGGGCCACGGCCTTCCATGTTCTGGGAGGCACATGGATTCCTGTGGGTCATCCCCCATACCCCAAGGCTCCTGCAGCTAACAGAGCCAGGGGGCTCAGCCGGTCCATCCCCCATCTCTCACACCACAGGCATCTGAGGGCAGAACCATGCTGCACTACAAGTCCATGATGTACCAGGACGGGGGAGCCAGTGGCCATTCTAGGAAAATTCCATCCCCACGGCATGAAAAGACAGCTAAAGGTCAGGTGTAACTCACCTGTGTTGAGTAACATGGTGGGTCAGGGTGGGGCTCTGGAACCAGGATTTCTTGATCTGAGTCCTGAATTGGCCCCTTACCAGCTCTGTCACTTGGCATGAGTCCAAACACGGTGTGGCCTCATGGCTTTGTCTGTCAAGTGGGGCAGTAGAGTGTGCAGCTGGCAAGGGCTGAGCAATGGAATGGCTCCACTCATGCGAAACAGAACAGGCTGGGCACAGGGCAGGTGCTTGGAAAAGGTTAACTGTTGCCGTCATTAGGAGCCGTCAAGGGGCTCACACACCTGATCTCAGCAGAGGCTTCTAGCAGCCTGTGAGGGGGTGCTAGGGACATCTGGATGTCAGCAATGGATGCTGACTCTGGTTCTCCTGAGCAGAAAGGCAGTTTATTGGAAGGATAAGGGGAGCACAGCATATCAGAGTGAGGTAATGAAAACAAGAAAAAATCCAAGGTCTTAGAACATACCTTATATCTTATTAGTATATTATTTGGGCAGGGCAAAATAAGCCCTAATGAGACAACTCTATACAAATGTTTTGAGTAGGCTAATGAGTGAGAATTATTTAAAAGGTGAGTGTTCATTACGACTGCAGGGATGAAAGAATAAACATTGCCTTGTTGCAGTAGAAATGCCCAAGTTCCTTGCTTTCCAGTAACATGGACTTAAAGACAATTCAGAGTGTCACTCATCCATGACGTCCGATGTGGAGGTTTCTATTCCCACGGAGATGAAGCCATAGGCAAGGGCCTGTCCGCGTGCAGGCCTGTCCTGAGCATGAACATCCCGTCCCAGAGAGAAAATGGTCCATCTGGGAAGAGCCTCCCTGGGAACACTCTGGGTCCTTGGGGCCCTCTGGGCTACATCTCTGCTTAGCGTCAGGGGACCTGTCACAGCCAAGTGGGGCAACCACAGGCTCTTGACCTGTAGGAGGTGAGACTCCAGCATTCTACGGGGTGACAGCAAAACCAGGCCCTCAGCAGAGACCACCTCCTTCCAGGGCCTTCTGTGGCTGGGCGGGGGTCCCCAGGCAGCTCCCCAGCCCCCAAGAATACCCCCTGGTGCTGAGTCTGCTTACACAGACAGCAGTGAAGGGCAGAGACACCGTTTTTCTTTTCTGAAGTGGGAGGGTCGCGTGTCCACAGCTCAGGAGGAAGAGGGGGCGCAGGCTTTGTAGGTGGGTAGGAGTTTGGGTTATACTAGGAGGCTAGGACCCCTGGGGCTTCTATAGGGAGAGTCGGTCTGAGCCACGCTTTAGAAGTTGACCTGCTGCTCTGTGGGGACTCGGTGGGAGGGACAAGGGTGAAAGCTGCTGCCTCATCCAGGTGAGAGGAGAGCCAGGTGCACAGGGAGCCCAGGTGGGAGGAGGGCTGGTTGCCAGGGAGACGAGGGCGTGTCCATCAGCAAGGCTCCACCCACAGTAGCACCCTGGGCTCTTCCTGGCCCAGCACTTCCTGGCCCCACCCACAGCCTTAGCTGATTGGATTGTGGAGCACATGTGATCGCAGGCCATGTCCTTATAGGTTGGCTGGCCTCTCGTGCCCCACCCATGTGGTCATGGAGTGTCTGCAGGGGACGTCCTGGAAAGCCAGTGGTGAGTCTGCCATCGAGGATGGTGGAAAAGAGTCCTGAGGTCAGAGTGGGCCTGAGGAAGGGCTGTGGGCTGTACCATCAGGGGAGTGTAAGAGAGACTAGAGCCACTTGATAGAGGGTGGGGCTAAGTGAAAGGAGGTTGAGCCATATGAAAGGAGGGTGGGCTGAGTGGGGCGAGGCCACTGGGAAAGGAGGGGCCATGTGACTGGGGTGGAGTCATGTGAGTGGGGTGGAGTTATGATAATGGGGCAGGGCCTCTGTGGTCTGTTCTCCTGATTGTCTCTGGAGATTCTTCTTTCTGGCTCCCATGGTGCTCAGGGCTTCTTTCCCAAAGACGGAACCTCTCCACACGTACCATGGCCACAGTGCAGGTGACCCCAGTGCTGGTTCATAGGGGGCAACTTGTGCGTGCACTGGTGGGTCCTGTGTGTCCAGGAGGCCTGAGGAAGGAGACGGTGGAGGCCTGGATGCCAGATTCAAGGCTCACCGCGGATGCAGGCACCAGGATGCCCCCTCCCCAGCCTCTGGTTGACAGCACTGATTTCAGCCACCTCACCCAACTTCTAGTGGCTTCTGGTCCACGCTCGGTCTGCCTCTGTGGGCTCCCTCTCTGCAGGGTTCTTGGAGACATCACAGCTGCTAAATGCCAAATGCAGAGCCCGGGTTGTGGGTCCCAGTCTGGCTTCGTGTGCTGCACTTTGCACTGAGAGTCGAGTGACTGGGTGACTGGGCACTACCTGGGGCGAGGGGTGATGCAAAAACACTTTCTTTTCTAGCTGCTCTAACTCCAGATTCCCATGCAGTTTCAGAGTTCTTTCTTTTGTGTTTTGAAACAGCAATGCAGTTTCCTCTCTGCGTGCCTCTGCGGCTTGCAGGCTGGCACCTGCACGTACACTGAGCATGAGAATCAGGTTTCTGCAGGCCCCTTTCTTAAGCAGGACTCTGGAGGTTTTGCAGAGGAGACAGAAACTTGGGGACCACGGAGGGAGGGACACAGTTTAGAGTTCAGTTCACACTGGAGGACAGGTCTGCCATCAGACTGGCATCCCACATTGACGATGAACAGACAGGAAACTGAAGCTTCTTGGTTTTTGGCAAAAACCATGTTTTCTGGGGTCTTCTGAACTAGGGGACATCAGTGTGTCTCTCTGACCCTGGGCTGTGCTTGTCTGCACAAGTCTGCCCCTTTGCCCAGTGTCTCTTGGCTGTGTTGAGTTACATTTGAAGAGGGAAGCAGTAGGCTGTGAGGTTGGGGAGGCTGCTATCTGGAATTGAGGTCTGGCCCCATGATCTCAAAATAAGGATGTGCACATGTTAGCACCATGTGGGGTAGACCTTCGGCATTCTGTGGTCAGGACTTGTTCCGTTGAAAGGGCAGACCCCTTCAAGCTGCCTCAAGGCCAAAGAGGCCTCTGCTGGCTCGTGGGCCTGGGAGGGCTGGAGAGGGAAGACTCAGGGATGCCATGTTCCAGGGCCTCTGCTGTTGGCCTCAGAGAGCTTGATTACCTGTTGGAAGAATGGTGCCTCTGGTTTCTGAAGCAGCCTGGGCTGAATGGGATGTCCTGCGGGTCTGAGCGCAGCATCTGTGGGTGTCCTTGGTGCCCCAAGGCACTGCCGACCTCTGCCCAGGAGCCAGCACTGGGGAGAGTGACTTAACCAGACAAGCCCATGTGCAAATGGCACTAGCGGGGTGAAAGCAGAGCAGTAAATCCTCATCGTGAGTCCCTGCTCCACTGAACCATCCATCCCAGGGTGACACCTGGCCTAACCTTTCCCTCTCAGCACTGGGGTGGCCCAGCTTATCAGCCTGTCCTGAACTGCCTTGATCAGGGTCCTGCCCACCTCCCATCTTCCTCTTCCTGTGCTAGAACTGGGCTCAGAAAGTCCTGCCTTAGCCTCTATCAGGCTGTGGCCGCCTTGACCATGCTGGACTGTCCTATGACTCTCTGAAAGCAAGAAACATCAGAAAGCACCAAGAGATAGAGGTTGGTTCAAGGTTTTTCCTTGTCGTATCTCTCCCATTACTTCTGTTATTCTTGATTTCCCTAAAGGTGGGACATTTCAAGCATTCAAAGCCCTGAGCCCTGATTAGTTGTGAGATGGGCTGGAGAAAAGGCTGGCACAGAGGGCTGCCCCAGACTTTCCCCTGAGATTTGGCTCCTTATGTTGCTTTACTTACCATCAGATTCAAGGACCATGGTGCTCTCTCTCTTTTGCTTGGGACAATGATGGACAAGTAGCTCCCCAACTTATTTAGAGGTAAAACTATACACCTGACCCATTTTCTGTTGTCATAACCCGAGACTGGGTAATTTATAAAGGAAAGAAATTTATGTTCTGGAGACTGTGAAGTCCAAGTTCAGGTGACCGTGTCTGGGAAGCACCTTGTGCTGCTTCATCTCTTGGTGGAAATGGGAAAGGGAAGCCAGCATGAGTGAAAGAGACTGCAAGAGTGAGCCAGGCTTGCTTTTTGCGTCAATCCAATCGCATGAGAACAAATTCACTCTTGCAAGAACTACCTAACTCCCGTTAACAGTCAGAGTAAGGGCTCAGCCCTCATGACCCATTTGCCACTTAAAGGCCCCATCTCCCAACGCTGCTGCATTGGGAATTAAGGTCCTAACACAAGAGCTTTTGGGGACACAGTCAAACCATAGCAATACTTAGTAAAAGCCAGCACATTTCTAAACAAGGGATATTACCAGGCTATCATGAGTATTAAATTTTTCTCTTCTCTCTGTGTGTGTTTCCTGGAAGGAGACACTTTGGTGTACCTTGCTCATGAACAGTAGGCAGTAAACAAGCAGTTGATTAATTCCGTTTGCTTCTCCCCCACTGGAAAGATCATGGTGGCTGTTGGAGGGAGTCTCAGATCCTGTGGGAGATACTCCTGAGGCTCACAGAGCACTCTCCATTAGACGTACCCCAGTGACGTGTGTCTAGTGAGGAATTAGGTTACTTGCAGGGGAGCCGGCCCTGTGAGGAGGCCTTCGCTTCTGTCCAGCAGAGCTCAGCAGCCCCTGGCTTGAGGTCTCGGGAGGACGTTCAGGTGAATGCGGCTGTCCCCCAACACTCATGATGAAGACTCCACAGAAAGGGATCACCTCATTAACATTCCCCAGCCACCTGGGGAGGCTGGTGGGCTGCGGCACCTCCCACATTGCTGCGTGAGTTGCGGCCTTTATACAGATGACTCACATTCTGGCAGCACCACACCCCTGTATCAAAAACACACACACTCCACGTCAAGCCCCTGGGAGCCCTGGAGGCCCCTTTACTGGAGACCTGCTGAGAGCTTTTGTTCCTGGTCAGCGGTGAACTCCACACACATGAGGTGTCAATTGCTTTTCTCATCCCAGGAGCAGAGGCTGCGATAGAATCTCTGAAGATGGAGGGAGGGAGTCTCCCCATTTTGGAGTGTGATCTTGGCTCCAGATCCAAGAGAAAGCTGGCTGCCTCCCCACCCTCCGACCACACACATGCTTGGCTTTTTGCGGTGGTGGCTGTTTTCTACTTTGCCTTTGAAGAGTGATTTAGCTCTGAAGTCAGTGTCAGGACTTCCAGAGGCCACTGCAACCTCTGCTCTGCTCCCTGGGGGCTGTGCTTCCACACCCAGCACAGAGGCGGGGGCCGGCACTGGGTGAGGAGGTGATGGGAAAAACGTCGTCTCACTCCTGAGAAGCCCCTGCCTCGTGTTGATGTGTGTGGGTCTGGTTGCTGGCTTCCTCAGGTCACCGGCTTATTTTAAAAATTTATTTTAACTTACTCAAGTAACACATAAATACACCTCTTGTTAAAAAATTACATATAACGCTATCTGCTGGAGGGTTTGGTTTGGGGGTAATCTGGGACAAAGGAAGCCCCATGACACCCCTCTGAGACCCTGGCTATGGCCACCAGGTTTTTGTTCGTCTTTTCTATCATGTGGGGTTGGTGCTACCATTTCCCTGCCCATGCCCCTCTGTGGTCCAGGTGGCAGCAGGACCCAGTGCCCTCTGTGTCTGTGCAAGAGTTCACAGCAGGCTGTGGCTTTGAGAAGACAGAAGAGAAAACGTCTTTTCCAGGCAGTTTTAAGAGACTCTGTGATGCATTAAAATAACCCTAAGATACGGAAGGACAAAGCAAAAGGAGTAAACATTCCATTTTGCCAAAACATTAGTAATGGACAGCGCTAGGATAATTGGGTTGAGGGCAGAGGAGCTGTCAGACAGATGCTGCGATGAGAGCCCTGTGAGCCCTTTGGTTCTGCCATGGAGTCCGAGCGCCTGTCAGGGGCACCAGCGCTGCTGCTTCCTGGGAAAGGAGGGGCTTTGGTAGAGGCCAAGATGGCTCTCAGAGTGGGGCCACCCTTGCTGCTCTGTCCTGCATAAGACAGTGGCTTCCTGAGAGCTCTTCACCCTGAAATGGGGGAAGGGTCTCACTGGAGCAATGATGGCTCAGGATCGGGTCACAGAATGGAACAGGCTTTGGGCACATAAGAGATGCTTGACTTGGACTGACTGGGAATCCATCAGACACCATTTATCCTGGAGCCATGCCACCTCTGAGCAGCCCTGGGTCCTGATGAAGTTACTGGCCTCCTGAGCCTCCAACCATGGCTCCTGAAGGCATCTGTGCCTTTCATTTAGGGCAGAGCCATAGCTGCAGAGTCCTCCGAGGACACCCCCGGAGGCAGCCCAGGAGCAGCCCAGGAGAGAACGCCAGTTCCTGAAACAAGGTGGTCTCAGGGACCTGTTGAATTATTCTTTTGTACATTGGTTGAACAGATATTTAGTAAGCACTTGCTGTATGCCAGATGCCCTCTAGGTCCTGGGGATGCAGCCGTGAATGAGACAGAGTCTCTGTCCTTTCTGTAGTGGACGTTGCAGAGGGGAGGGTAGCAAACACACACACAGTGGACAGTGAATATATAATGTGCCATATGGTGATCAATACTATGAAAAAATCAGGGAGTGGAATGGAGCTAGGGCAGGCAGAGGCTGGTGCTGTTTAGAACAGGTTGGGAAGGGAAGGTCTCTCTGAGGAGCTCCTTAGCGCAGAGGCATGGCAGTGAGTAGGGAGGGAGCATCTTGTGGGGAGGAGTGTCCTATGGGGAGGAGTGTCCTAGGGGAGGAGTGCCTATGGGGAGGAGTGTCCTATGGGGAGGAATGTCCTATGGGGAAGAGCGTCCTGGGGGAGGAGCGTCTTAGGGGGAGGAGCATTGTAGGGGGAGGAGTGTCCTGGGGGAGGAGTGTACTAGAGGAAGGGCCTGGCACCTGCCAGGGCCCCTGGGTGGGTTAGGGAGGGCAGACGAGAGGGCAGCATGACATGGGCTGGGTGACATGGGACTATGCCCACAATATATGGAGACAGAAATTGGTGGCCGTTCCTGTCCCTGCCTGGGGTCACCCAGCTGTGAGGGTCTGGCTCTCATGCTACTGCTGAGAACCAGGGGCCTCTTTAGCAGTGTCATGCATCGTGTTTGTTTTCTTTCATTTCAGACGCGTAAGCAGCACAGTGAGGCCACCAACAGCAGCAACCAAGTCTTTGTGTACTGCGCCTTCCTGGACTTCAGGTACCCTCTGCACGGGGAAGAGTGGGTGGACGTGAGGTATCCAAGCCCTCAGTATCGCCCATGTCTACCTGTCACACCTGTCACAGGCAGTCTCCTCCTGCCCTCCTAGCCCCCGCCTCAGCTCACCTCCACTGCTCACCAGCCCCATGTCCATGGATCTCCCATCGCTCTGATCACGATTCTGCTCCAGACATGAGCTCACAGTGAGTGGCTCCCACAGTCAGAGCGGTGTTGAAAACGCAGCTCCAAGCAAGGCCAGGGAGTGGAGGGAGGGGCGGGGCTCCTGAACCCTCAGCCATTGCCCGCCTACGCCCCTAGGGCTTGTTCCACGTGGCATGCAGGTTGCAGATCCGACATTACCGGGTCATGAGTTTTCATGGCTGAATTTTGTTTTTGTTTTTGTTTTTTTCGAGACAGGGTCTCGCTCTGTCACCAAGGCTGGAGTACAGTGGTGTGATCTTAGCTTACTGTAGTCTCAAACTCCTGGGCTCAAGCAATCCTTCCGCTTCAGCCTCCCAAAGTGCTGGGACTACAGGTGTGAGCCACTGTGCCTGGCTGTGGCTGGATTTTTATATGAACTTTCCCAATGTTTAAAATACTGCACAGGCAGCTGAACACATCTGGGACCTCCAGTTCATACCCTGCCTAGTGGCCTGTCACTCTTCATGTTGACAGGGCTCCCCAGCACCTGGGCATCCTCCCCTGCCTGGATCACTTCCCGCCTCCTTCCTCCTGTTGCTCCAGCCCAGCGTCCACACAGGCTGTGCCACGTCTGCTGGAGTGGCCCCCGGCAGAGAAAGCTTCTCCGCTCCCTGCACCCAGAGGCCAGGAGATTGCAAGACACTGAGCTGGGGGTGCAGCAGTGGGTCAGCATAATCCCCCTGTATCTCTGTTCTGTGAACAGTGAGGAAAACACAGCCTAGCTCCTGTCACCTCCAGCAAACATTGCTGACTTTTTTGTCCCCCAGGAGGCCTCCCTCTGGTTGTGGCCGTTGGCGTCATGCCTCTGCAGCATGGAAGGATGCTCTGTAATTTCAGTGATTTTCTCCTGCTCAGGCTCAGCAGGTTGCAGCTCCTTTTCCTTCATTTGTAACTTATGAAAAATTGGGAGCATGTGCTCCTAGAAATAAGTATCCCAATTTGGGGGCACCGCTTGGAGAAAAAAGTTATGACTAGAAAATGGGAACTGGGTTTGGTAAAAACTAAATGGCATGTTGGTTTTTATTTTTGAAGGAAATTTAAGAACAGGGTAAAGTATGGAGAATAATATAACAAATGCAGGTACCCATTGCCCAAAAGTTATAGTTAATAGCATGTTGCCTGTGGCCCAGGCTGGAGTGGAATGGCGCGATCTCAGCTCACTACAACCTCCACCACCTGTGTTCAAGCGATTCTCCTGCCTCAGCCTCCCGAGTAGCTGGGACTACAGGCACCTACCACCTGGTTATTTTTTTGTAGTTTTAGTAGAGACGGGGTTTCACCATGTTAGCCAGGATGGTCTCGATCTCCTGACCTCGTGATCTGCCCGCCTCAGCCTCCCAAAGTGCTGGGATTACAGGTGTGAGCCATCGTGCCCAGCCCACATTTTTATATTTTTAAGAATGAAACAAGTAAAACATCACAGACGGTGTTAAAGAACCTCCACCTTCTTCTGTTCTTTTTCCTCAATTCCCAGAGGCAGCCACCATCATGCATATAGTATCTGTATCCTTCCTGCTTATTGTTCAGTTACTACTTATTATTATATAATTGATATTCAGAAAAATCCACACTTTTAGATGATTGTACAGTTCTGTGAGTTTTAACAAATGAATACAGTTGTGCAACCACCATAATCAGGATTGGAACAATCCCTCACCCTGAAGACACCCTCGTGTCTGTAGTCATCCCTTCCCCCCACATCTGGTTCCTGCAAGCACTGATTTGTCTTCCGGCCCTATGCAGTTTTGCTACTGCAAGAGTGTGCATAAATGGAATCATGGCGTAGACAGCCTTTTGGAGTCTAGCTTTTTAAATTTTGCATAATGTGTTGAGCACAATGACACTGCATTGCTGCATGTATCAACAGCTCATTTTTACACTTCACTGCTGAGTGGTATTCTCCCTAGTAGAGGAACATTTGGGTTGTTTTCGGAGTGGGATCATTATGATTAAAGCTGGAAGTTTTACCAGCTTTGCTTTCCTGGGATAGACCTCACTTGGTCATGATGTATTATCTTTTTGTATATTGCTGAATCTAATTGGCTACAGTTGTTGAGAATTTTTATGTCTACGTGCATGCAGGATATTGGTCTGCAGTTTTCTTCTTTTTTGTAATGTTGTCATTTGTATATCGAGGTAATGATACCTTCATAAAAAGCTACATTTTGGGATGCACTTTGGAATAGTTTGTATAGAATTGGTATTTTTTTTCCATTTTAGTAGAATTCAGCATGGAGTCATCTGAGCCTTCATTTTCAACGTTGGCAGGTTTTCAACTTCACTTTCCGTTTCTTTTATGGACGCAGGACTGTGTGGGTTGTCTGCCTCTTTTTAAATAAGTTTTAGCAGTTCATGTTTTTTTCTGAAAAATTTATCAATTTCATCAAAACTGTTTAGTTTATAGGCACAGAGTTGTTTGTGGTATTCCCTTACTAGCCTTTTTCATGTCTGAAGGGTCTGTGGTGATGTTCCCATTTCGCTTTTTCTCTCTGTAATCTGTGTCTTCTTTTTTCTGAGGTGCTCTTACAGTAGGCTAATTAATTTTATTGATATTTTTCCAAAGATACAGCTTTTGGCTTCATTGATTTTTCTCTTTTGTGTTTGTTGTCAATTTCAGTGACTTATCCTCTTTGTCTTTAATTTACTTCGTTTGGCTTGAGTTTAATTTGCTCTTCATTTTAAAAGTTCTTAAAGTATAGGTTTAGGTTATTGCTATGAAGCTTTATTATTTTCTAATATAAACATTTAATGTTGTAATTTTTTGTAAGCACTCATTTAGCTGCATCACACATTTTGGTATGTTTTTTAATTTTGATTAATTTTAAAATATTTTTAAATTTTCCTTGTGATTTCCTCTTTAACCTATGTGTTATTTTAAAGTGTGTGGTTTAGTTCCAAACAGTTGGGAATTTTCCAGAGAGTTTTCTGCCATTGATTTGCAAATAATTTTTTTATACTCAAAATTTGTCAAAATTTTTAAAATTTTGACAAAAGTTTTTATGTGATCCCTTATATGTTCAGTTTTTAATGAAAGTCCCATGTGCACTTGAAAAAAGTGTACTCTTGGTGGAGTATTCTATAAATGTCAGTCACACCAAGTTGATTGATAGTTATGATTAGGTCTTCTATATTCTTACTACTTTTCTGTTAACTTTGCTATCAGTTAAAGAGAAAGGAGTGTGAATTCTCCAATTTTAGTGGTGGATTTCTCTATGTCTCCTTTTAGTTTTATGAATTTTTCTTTAATGAATTTTGAAGCTCTATTATTAGGTGCATGTATATTTAGGATTGTTAGGTCTTCTTGGAAAATTAGCCCTTTTATCATTACATAACGTTCCTCTTTACCCTGGGAAACATGTGTTACTTTGAAGTCTAACTAGTCTGATTTAGATACAGCTACTCTAGCTTTGGTGATTAGTGTTTGATTTTCCCATAATTTAACTTTCATCTTATTTATATAGTTATATTTAAAGTGGGTTTCTTTTAGACTGCATATAGCTGGGTCTTGTCTTTTCTTTAATCCAGTCCTAAAATTTCTGTTTTTAATTGACATATTTAGACAATTTATATTTAACGTGATCATTGGTATGGCTGGATTAAAATCTACCATTTTGCTAGATGTCTTCTAACTTTTCTATCTTTTTAAAATGTTACCTTTTTCTGACTTCATTTGGATTGTTGGATATCTTTTATGATGCTGTTTTCTGTCTACTATAAATGACTTCTAATTTATACATCCTTTTAACTTTTTTGGTAGTGGTTGACCTAAGTTTGCAATGTACATAATATGTCTAATTCATTCATGCCTGCCTTCAACTACTATGCCGTCATTCCAAATGCATTCTAAGACACTATGCTGATAGCTTCACACATCTTCCTGCCCGTTCCACGTGCTGTTGTTGCAGAGCGTTCTGCCTTTGCAGACGCCGCAAATACAATGCATTGCTAGTGTTTTCCCCCCAGAGAATGAGTTATCTTCTAGAGCAATTAAAAATAAGACAGTAATAATTGCTTATTTACCTTCGCTTATTCCAGTTCTAGCTCTTCTCTTTCTTTGTGTAGATTTTTGTCTAGTATCATATTCCTTTAACTCTTGTAGTGCTGGTCCACTGGGAATAGATTCAGTTACCATTTGAGAAAGTATTCTCTTTTCTTCTTGAAAGATTTCCACTGGGCTTAGAATTCTGGGCTGCTTTTTTCTAGACTGATACTTTAAGAAATTATACAAATAATATATCAATATATATATATATTTTAAAAAGTAAAACATAATAGAAAAACATGTGTTCCCTTTGACCTTTACCTCTTATCCTGATTGTCACCTCTTTCCCCAGCAATAACCACTGTGGGAGGGTTTTATGTGTGTTTTTTTCAATAATTTATATGTAATTTATATTTTTAATCATAGAAAATATATGGTGGTGTTTAATTCAGTGTTTCTTCCATCATTCCTCCCATTCCGTTGCTGCGTTTTGCCCGTATGGACACACATGTGTTTTACTGTATTTATGAATGCTGTATTTTATTTATGCATGACTGAACATTTTTCTTAGACGCAGACTTCCTGGGTCACAGGGCCGTATGTATTTTTCATGTTATTTGATACTGCTTCGTCTGGCTTTCATAGCAGATTTATTTATGCACAAGCTGCAAGCCTGCCTCTTTGTTTTCACTGACTCCCTTGGAAGTAGATCTTCATTGATGCCATTTAAGGCTCCGGTCCTCTGGCTAACTAGGTCATCATCACACCTTTGCAGCTCCATCTGAACCATGTGACTTTCATGTTGTGTAGCTTATCCTTTGTGTAAGCAGAAGGGGCGGCTCATACCCATGACCATGTTCATCTATTTCAATGCCTGTTAGTGTTCAGGCCACCCTCAAATTGAAGTATGGTACTCATCAGCCAGTAAGACAGACAAAGGCTCAATGGATAACACAAAAGCTGGTGTTTGATGACTCCTTCCAAGGTTCTGGGAAAATTAGATCAAGAGGGGTGGGGAGGTAGAGGAGGAGGGCATGACCCCGTCTTTAAATCCCATCAATTCTGAAGTTATTAATAGGGTTTTGCTCCTCTAAATTGGTAGGTCCGAGTGACTCTGACTTTGTCCTCTGGTGTCTGCTAAATGCCTTCTCCCTCCCCTAGGAGAGCAGGTCATTAATCATGAAAATCACCACTGAGCTGCTGTCTCTGAGTCTCCATCCTCAAGCTCAGAGCCACCCCTGAGTCATGTCTGAAGGACCATCCCAGTCCCTCCCTTGGGCTCTGCGTCACCCAGGGCTAATGGGGAGTTACCATTACCCAAGACTGCAGGCCCGTGCTCTGTCCGGTGGACATTGGCCGGAGAGGTACGAGATTGGATCTTACCGGTCATGCCGCCCGGCAGCCACAGTCTCATCTGCCACGTCCGTGCTGACACCTCAGTTGAAAGTCAATACAAGGGAAATACAAACTGGAGCCTTTTAACTTGTTCATCTTTATAAATGCTTTCCCCAAGGGCTCTTGCCTTTGGCTGAAGCAAGGATTTGTCTTTACCCATAACGTGAGGTTGCAACTTCAGGGAAGAACACTTTAAATCTGTTTTTTTTTTTAATTTGAAAATATAGAAGACAGGGTGCAGTGGCTCATGCCTGTAATCCTAGCACTTTGGGAGGCTGAGGCAGGAAGAATGTTTAGCTCAGGAGTTCGAGACCAGCCAGAGCAACATAGCAAGACTATCTCTACAAAAATAAAAATATTAACTGGGCATGGTGGCATGCACCTGTAGTCCCAGCTATTTGGGAGGCTTGCAAGGGCCGGAGGATTGCAAGGATCCAGGAGGTCAAGGCTGCAGTGTGCTATGATTGTACCACTGCACTCCAGCCTGGGAAACAGAATGAGACCCTGTCTCAAAACAAACAAAAACAAAATATACAGAAATACAGAGAAGAAAATGATAATCACCAGTATTCACACCAACAGAGCGCCGCCATGAGTTCCCGGGCCCATGTGCTGTGGGAGTGCTGCTCTCAGTCCCCTGCCAAGGGTGCAGTGCTGCCACCTCTGATCCTTTCTCTTCTGTCCTCAGCTCCAGAGAAGGGGTCTGGTCGAACCAGGGCTGTGTGCTCGCGGGAGGAAACCGCACCCACTCCATCTGCCGCTGCACTCACCTCACCAACTTCGCCGTCCTCATGCAGGTGGTCCCGCTGGAGGTAAGAGCCAGGCCTCGGGTCCTGGGACCTGGAGGATGTGCCATGAGGCTGCAGGTCGGGGCGAAAGGAACGCTTTGCCCACCAGTGCCCGTGGGCCCTGGGCATGTTACTCCATGGGGCTTGTGTTTAAAAACAGAATCTGTCATCTTTCTTGGCTTCTGTCACCCAGGGCCCTGCATGTATTGGGCGCCAGCAAATATCCGAGGAGCCCATGATTGTGTAAGCCAAGTCCGGAGTGGTGTGCTTCCCACAGTGACACCCAGACCGCACCAGGCGGGTACCCGAGGAGGGACCCCTAATCCCTCCATCCATCCCTCTGGCAGATTCTTACTGGGTGCCTACTGTGAACTGGGCACTGGGGGCTCTGCTGGAAACAAGAAAAACAACACAGTCCTGCTCTTGAGGAGTTGGTGTTCTCCTGGGAAAGACAGATAATAAACTAGTAGATAAATTAGTAACTTTGAATCAGTGTAGGAAGAAAGTGGAAGAGGGCAGCCTGGTAGAAGATGACAGCAGGGAATAGGGCTGTCCTCATGGAGGGGCGGGGAGAGGTGTCTCCAGGATGTGGCGTCTTGACAGCAGGGAATAGGGCTGTCCTCATGGAGGGGCGAGGAGAGGTGTCTCCAGGACGAGGCGTCTGGATGGCCAGAGGAAGCGACTGTCCTGAAGGCCTGGGAGAAGAACGTTCTATGCCAGAAAACAACAAGTGCAGAGGGCAGGGGGCAGGAAGGGGCTAGGCGTGGCTGTGGGTGGAGCACCCTGAGCTCAGGCGCTGGGGAGGCAGGAGGCTGGGAGGAGCAGGCTCAGCTCCAGTGTCCAGGCCTCAGGGAGGAGTGTGAGTTTTATTCTAAATGGAGGAGTGTGAGTTTTATTCTAAATGGAGGACTGTGAGTTTTACTGTAAAGGGAGGAGTGTGAGTTTTATTCTAAATGGAGGAGTGTGAGTTTTATTCTAAATGCGCAGGAAGCCTTTGGAGAGCTACACTTGGGAGCAGCTTGGCCTGGGCTACCCTGGGTCTGGGGTGGGGCAAGTAAACTCACCCGTAGGTGGAAACCAGGAGTGGAAGGAGGTGTCCTGTTGGCACTGTGGACACCCACACTCACCTCTGTGGATTGGAGTTCACAGAAGGGCTGGTTTGACTGCACAGACGTGGCTGCTCCGAGCCAGGCTGGGTTTGGCAGATGTGTTGGGAACTGGTGATCTGTTGGATGCTGGGCTGTAACCTGTGGCTGGCGTTGGGCATATTGGGGCCCGAGAGAGGACCAGGCTGGAGGGTAAGTCAGGCAGGGAAGAGTGACGCCTCCAGCGTCTCCTGGACAGGTTTGTCATGAGACTCATCTTCCATGCGGGGTCCTGGTCTTTTAGAGCCTCATGTGCTCATCGTGGCCAGTCATTTCTCCTGGGAGCTTGTTCCCAGTCTAGGGCTCTTCTGGGTGGCTTTGGAAAGAGTCAGGATGTCTCTGATCACAGCAGCTTCCTGTATGGGGCGCCAAGCACAGGTGTTTTACAGCAGGCACTTCGTCGCCAGGGTTTGAACTCCCACCCCTGCTTGGGTCACTGCCTGCCTGTTGGTCACGCTTATCAATGCCGTGGACAGACAGAATCTGCCTGAATCCACCAGCATCCACAGTGTCTGCACTGGGCCAGAGGGTGATGCTGCCATGCGGGTCCTGCGTGGTTTTGTGTGGGATTTGGGGGGTTTTGAATGGGTTGTGCTTGTATTGTCTTGTTGACCAGGTGACAGACCTCATCAAGGTTTAATGGAGATAGAATCTGGGCTTTGCCTTCTCCCATCCTGGGAGATGTTTCCTTTTCCAGAATGAGGGCCCAGGAATGCAGCCTCCCAGGGTTGCTGTGGGAAGGACACGAGTTCACTGCATCACAGTCCAGTGCTCAACCCAGGTGCCCGTCACCCCACAACAGAAACCACCAGCAAACCCAAGCCACGGGGTTCTGTGTGCAGAGGCCTGGCGGACCAGTTACTCTCACATCGGTGGAGACAGGGCCCTGGTGTTTGGAAGTGACTTACAATGCTGCCGGGGCAGATGGAGATAACCTAATCTTTAAATTCCATGGAAAACAAAGTGGCAGATGCTCCTGTGCTGCACCTTCTCACAGGGTGAAAGCCGCACGTGACACCTGCAGCCAACCCGGCCGACGGACTGCCGCTCACATGAATGCTATGGGCCTCACTCTGCAGAAGATGTGGGAGGGAAACAGCTATTCCTGTTTCCAAAGAGAAGGCCCTTTCTTTTTGCACATTGCATGATGGACTTGGTGTCGAATTGTGCATTACTTATGGAGATTCCAGAGAGATGTCCAAGCCATATTTTATTTTTATTAAATTACATTAATTAATTTATAGAGACAGGATCTCACCCTGTTGCCCAGACTGGAGTGCAGTGTTTGATCATGGCTCACTACAGCCTTGAACTGCTGGGCTCAAGCTATCATCCTGCCTCGCCTCCCAAGTAGCTGGGACTACAGGCACATGCCATAACGCCTGGCTAATTTTTAAATTTTTTGTAGAGATGGGCTCTCACCATGTTCCGCAGGCTGGGCTTGAACTCCTGGCTTCAAACAGTCCTCCCACCGCAGCCTACCAAAGTGCTGGGATTACAGGTGTGAGCTGCTGCACCAGCTTTTTTTGGTGCATGTATTAATTTTCTGTAGAGATGGGGCCTCACTTTGTTGCCCAGGCTCTAAGCCATATCTTAAGTGGATATGAGGGGGCACTACACATCCATTGGTCCCTTGTGCACAGATACACACCCCCCATCCTAGACCATTGTGCTTTGGAGCCTGGACCCAGGAGCCCTTGGCTCTGTTCGAGATGAAGCGTTGGGTGACAGGGGACCCGCAGCCTCCCCAGTAGCTTTCGCACCATCGGGGTCCTCCAAGAAGGGCCGGACATGCAGCGGGCAGAACTGCCATGCCCTGAGTGCAGGGATTTCTGGCTCAGGGCTCTGACGTGACAGGAGGTTTTAGAGGTTCCGAAGGGGCAACTGTCGTGAGGCTGGTGGGATCCAAGCCCACCTGTGGCCCTCACCCTTCAGTGGCAAATGTGCAGGCAGTTGGGACCCGCCAGACAATCCCCAGGGCGTGTTCCTTAAGGAATGGTACCCTGAGAACAGCTGCCCAGTCAGCAACTGCCCCTCCCAGTCTCCATGTCCCCCCATGGCTTCCCGTGGGCGCCTCCTCTCCTGGCCTGCAGCCCCTGGGGCATTCCTGCTGAACCCCAGGGTTTGCACTGCCTGGAGGTGGGCTGCTGGTGGCTGTGGAGAGCCAGGACCTGGATCATTAGTGGCAATTTAAAGAAAATTAAACAATGAATGAAACCGCACCAGAGTGCAGTGAACGTAGAAATAGTTCCTGGGTTTGTGAAGCCTCCACGTCAGTTACCCCGTGCCCCAAGGGCCCTTTTTGTTGCCCCCACCCCTCGGCCCAGCCACCCACCGCTTCCTCTGCCTTCGCCTCCTCCCTCCGTGTCCTGCCTGCCCTGCCCTGTCACTAAGTTGTGATGTCACAGATTTCTTGCCATGGGCCAGGCCTCAGTCTGAGGAACACTGTCCTCTGTGGACGGCCGTGATGCCTTCTCTCCCCTCCCGTGGGCTCTGCTTCTCTGCTCCCCTCCTGCCAGGCCTGGCCTGCGGGGCTCCCTTCGGGCTTCCCTCCTGATGTTGTAGGGAGCCG
This sequence comes from Aotus nancymaae, assembly GCF_030222135.1. Classification (NCBI taxonomy): domain Eukaryota; kingdom Metazoa; phylum Chordata; class Mammalia; order Primates; family Aotidae; genus Aotus; species Aotus nancymaae. Next base: position 2,048,970 of record NW_026988433.1, on the reverse strand, counting down.
CCCAGGGGAGAAGGCACAGAGCCACCCCCATGGAGAGCACATGTTTGTTCCTGGAAATGGGCGGTCTGCGTGGTGCTGTGGCGAAGGCTGCTCCTCTTACAAGCGGAGAAACTGAGCCCCAGAGAGAGGAGGGCGCTTGCTGGCGATCCCTTGTCATTCAACAGCCTGTTATTGAATTACTGGTAGAGCCTAGGCTGTTTAGGTAGCACTCGGCCAGTGGGGACCTGGCGGTGAGGACACTGTGGCGCTCACGGAGACACAGTGAGTCAGCCTGCACCATGTTCTGCCCTGTAAGGGCCACGCGGGAGACCGCGTAGGGTGACTTGGGGCTAACTAGGCGCTAAAACACAGTGTGGTGATGCCGGTGCTGTTCTAAAGACGGAGGCCCAGCAGGGCCTGCCTGAGAAGGTGGCAGTGGATTCTGCACCTCACAGTGGAGAGGATGGAGCCTTCTAGCCCTGAGCAAGGACAGTCCAGGCAGAGAACAGGGTGAGGGTGGGGGCAGAGGGCAAGGAGGAGCAGCTAGGGGTGGTCCTCGGGGAGACACCAGGGCTGAGGCAGGGGCTCCAGGCCCAGGGGTTGGGAGGGCAGGCAGGGAGCAGGAGAGATGACAGCGGGTGACCACTTCAGAGGCTGCTGCGGTGACCCGAGAACCAGCACCCTGGTGATGTGGTGCGGGTGGAGGGGCAGGACTGCCACTGCAGATGACCAGGGCTGCCCCATCTTCCGACTGAGAAAAGCTGGCGAGCTCTTTCTCCCGTGAAATCTGACTGTTAGAGGTGTCATCAGTTATTACTTCTGAGCCATACGTGAGAGGTCATCTGGGTGCTGGACCAGCCGCCCGGGGTCTTGTGAAGATGCAGATCCCCGATGCAGTGGGTCTGGACTGGGGCCGGGCATCATTTCCGACAAGGCCCAAGGGGAGTGAGGCCCCACCAGTCTCAGCCCACCCTCTGGACAGACCCACGCGGAGGCACCCGGTCTGCAAACATCAGCTCACACTCTGCTCATGTCCTGGGAGATGGGTGCCGCAGTTGTCACCAAATCTGAGGACAGACAGTCTGGCCCCAAATACGTGCTCATCAGCATGTGGAAAGCTTCCCTTGTCCAGGAGCTGTAGGGGGACTTGGAGAGACAGGTCCTCAGCCTGGAATTGAGTGAAGTGGGAAGGTGGAAGATCCAGAGACAGAAGGAACAGACTGTGACTTAAAAAGGTGCCGAAACCAAGGGTCAGTGAGCAGGGGTTCTGGACACAGCCCTTGCCTTCAGGGAAGGTCTTCCCTCATGCACAGCTCTGCAGAGTGGGTGCCGGGCTCACTGGCTCCCAGGAGCCATCTATTGAATGCTAGCTGATGATTGTGGCCGTCACACGCCTATCACCTGGGAGTAAGGGGAAGATGGTAACAGGCACCATTTCGGATGCTCCCTGCCTGTAGATGCTCCTAACTGTTGGATGCTCCCTGCCTGGTTGTGCTCCCTACCTGATGGGTGCTCCCTACCTGATGGGTGCTCCCTACCTAATGGGTGTTGCCTGCTGGTGGGTACTCCCTGCCTGTGGGTGCTCCCTGCCAGTGAGTGTTCCCTACCTGATGAGTGCTCCCTGCCTGTGGGCGCTCCCTGCCTGTGGGGTGCTCCCTGCCTGTGGGTGCTCCTGGCCAGAGAGTGCTCCCTACCTGATAGGTGCTCCCTGCCTGTGAGTGCTCCATGCCTGAGGGTGCTCCCTGCCTGGCGAGGGCTTGCACTCGGCTGCTCTCTCCTTCAGTCCTCACCACAGGAATGAGGTGCTGTCATTGTGGCCATCACAAACAAGAGTCACAGGGGATTCCCTGAGGTCACGTCAGGGGGCAGAGCTCAGCCTTGAGCCAAATCCCTAATGCTGGGGCTGTGCCGGTGCTCTGGAGCACCAGCTGCCTGGGAGCAGAGCCTCCTCCTCTGGACCCTCTATAGGCTGAGAGCTAAAGCCCAGTGTGGCTTCCTTCTTGGCATGGCCAGAGAGATCGAGGTACACTTTCAGCTGAAAACTGTGTTTGTACATGTTGTGTGTTTGTGGTAGAGGAAGGAAGAGAAGGGCCTGGTCCAGTGAGTGAAAAACCTGGAACAAAGATGCATTTATGGGTCTCAGTCCGTCACTGCTCGCTCTCGGTGACACTGGATTTTGACAGTTTGTGGGTGTCTTCATGGGAGCAAATCACATCTATTCATTGCCAGAAAAGGTTAATTTGAAAATGGTTTAAAATTATCCATGCTAAAAATGAACATTCTCATCAACATTAAAAAAAGTTAAGGCTGAGATCATAAGTAGAAACCAAATTTGCAGCACACTCAGATGATAAATAAAAATATCACGAATGACCTTATTTCTGTGACCTGGATCCATGTCTTCCATGGGGCCCTGGGCTCACACTGCTGGTTTCGGGTTCCTGGTGCAGGTTCTCTGCTCAGGAGCTCGTGTCCGCATCTTGTCCCTTCTCTCTCTGGGGTTTCTTCCTGGCTTTTCACCTGAGTCGGCTGGGCTGGGCTGGGGCGGGCTCTAGGGCTGCTGTCCAAGGGAAGGAGACCCCAAAATGACACTCTGTCTTTGCTTGCTTCTGTCAACTTGGTGATTTGGGCCCAGGTTCTGAGGTGCCATGTCAAGGTACCTGCTGACGGGCACTTCGATGGCTTCCAGCATCTGCCTACTTCCAGTGTGAGGCGACTACCAGTGGTTCCGGAGTACGTGACCCTGCACACGCTTCTTTAGATTCCTGGCAGGTGAATCTGTGGGCAAAGGACACAGGCATTTTGCTTTTCAAAGACATTGCCTCATTGTACTCTGGGAACCATGTACCAGTTTATTCCTCCTCCAGCCGTGGACAGGAATGGGTAGCTCTGCTTTACGAGTGAGTCACAAAACAGCTTCATCCTGGGTGCTTCTGATTCAAGCAGGGGAACGAACACCTGGGCTGTGCAGTAGATCTGCATCCAGACCCGCCCCTCACCCCCAACTGCATCCAGACCCGCCCCTCACCCCCAACTGCATCCAGACCCGCCCCTCACCCCCAACTGCATCCAGACCTGCCCCCTCAACCCCCAGCTACATCCAGACCCGCCCCTCACCCCCAACTGCATCCAGACCCGCCCCTCACCCCCAACTGCATCCAGACCTGCCCCCTCAACCCCCAGCTACATCCAGACCCGCCCCTCACCCCTAACTGCATCCAGACCCGCCCCTCACCCCCAACTGCATCCAGACCCGCCCCTCATCCCCAACTGCATCCAGACCCGCCCCTCATCCCTCAACTGCATCCAGACCCGCCCCTCATCCCCAGCTGCATCCAGACCCGCCCCTCACCCCCAACTGCATCAACCCGCCCCCACCCCCCAACTGCATCCAGACCCGCCCCTCACCCCCAGCTGCATCCAGTCCCACCCCTCAACCCCCAACTGTATCCAGTCCCACCCCTCAACCCCCAACTGTATCCAGACCCGCCCCTCAACCCCCAACTGTATCCAGTCCCACCCCTCAACCCCCAACTGTATCCAGACCCGCCCCTCAACCCCCAACTCCATCTAGACCCGCCCTTCCCTCTCCCAACTGCTCACTTCCCCAGGCCCACTTTCTGCACCTTTGAAATCAGCAACCCCAGATCCAGTAAGAACTCCAAGAAGGCAAGTTTTTCTTTTAATTGAATTAAATTATCTTAGAAAAGTAGGCCATTGGAACAGACAGAGAATTCATCCAGAACAGACCCTGTAACTTCTCAGTACATCCATATCTATGTCAGATAATTAAAAGAATCAGCAAGTAAGATGACATTTAAAAAAGCATAAAATAAGAATATTTACATTATTTATAATAGAAATAACAGAAGCATGAATAAACATAACACTAATGATTGTGCACATTCTGTACATCCATGCTAAGGGAGATTATTCATCTCTACTGAAGGAGGAATGATGAAATCAGGAAATGCTGTGCAGCTATAAAACAATGAATCGTCACCATGCCAGGGCGCTTGCAGGGACTGCAAAGTATCATGTCAAAAGGACAGACGTAGACTATGGTGATAAATACCCCGTTTTTGTAAAGCCACACCAAACGAATCCTCTATGCTTGGCTGTGTTTCTGTATGTGTGTTTAAATATGCAACATTTGTATCTTGGTATGCGATGATCAGAAAGTCATGGACGGCGCATTCAACATTGTTAGTGGGCAGGGGTAGGAGGGAGCACGCAGGTAAGGCAGTGGCAGGAGCTGGGGAGAGACAGGACTGTAAACACCAGCCTGTAGGCTCTGACCCATTGTATGTATTTGTGTGGAATTGCATGACATGATCAAATGAATAAAATCAGCCAGCTTGAAGAGGTGTTTCCGAGGCCTGCTACCTGGGGGGTTGTTTCATACTCACTGCTCCTTCCCGATGCCCGGGCAATGAGACATGCCCATGCCCACGTTTGCTGTATGAATGAGGGCATGGAGGGGAAAGACGTGTTCTCTTTGGAAGCCAGAGTACCACATGCATGCTGGTCTGTACCGGCGCAGGCAGGTGGGAGCTCGACTTTCTGTCCTCTCTGAGGACTGACCGGCAGGGTGCGAGGGAGGGAGGACCTGAGGTTGACACAGGAGTGGATGCAGGTGTGGGCTGGCCCAGCCAGGGACCCAGAGGAGGGCTCAGGCGTGGACCACCCAGTGTTTCTTGCTGAAGCCATGCACTTAACGAAGGTGCTGGCCACAGGAACTGGTGCTGTAGAAGCCATTTGGGCCCGGCCTTAGGGAAAATCAGCTGCACCTGCTCCTGGCACTTGTGTTCCCTGCTCAGGGTGTGTGGGCCCAGGAGATGGTCTGGTTGTCTAGGAGGGGCAGTACTGGAGGGGCAGTACTGGAGGGGCGTGTGGGAGGGGGAGACGCCCCAGGGCCCACCAGTGTGCTCTTGCTTCCTGTAGGCGGCCACTTCCCAGGCTTCAGGCATGGGAAGTGTCCCAGGCACGGGTGCCTGCCTTGGGGTGGCTGTGACCTGGCAGGTGCAGGAGCCTGTGCCAGTACAGGAGCACCTGGGAATGCCAGTTCCCGAGCACCCACTCTTGGGGCCTGGTGGTCACAAGGAAAAAGCACTTCAGTAAGACGGTCGTGAACTGTGGTCTGAAGGCTGACTCTGGCCAGTGAACAGGCTTCATTTAGCCCATGGAGGTTTCAGTTTTTAAAAATTGGTTTCCAGTATTCCAGAACACCAATATTTTACCTAAAATTTTGGATTCCTGGATTTTTTTTTTTTAATAAAAAAAGGAGGAAGATGTGGCCACGCTGGGCTTCCCCCCTCTGCCCAGACTGGAAACGGTGCTGGAGGCGAGTGGCTGCCATCCCTGCACTCGAGGCAAGGTCCCTGAGGCCCCCCGGTGCCCATGGCCTTCTGTACCACAGCAGCTGCCCCTCCCCTTCATGTTTGCATCACTCGTCTGCTTTTAGGAGACAGTGAAATGCTTCCTGCTCTTGTCTGGGGAAGGAAGGGACTTGGTGGGAACTGTGGAAGGGAGGATGCTCTTTTTAGCAGCACAGTCCCACCTGGCCGTTCTGTCTGCAGGCTCCCGTTGGCCTCCTGAACTTATGCCCTGCTTCTCTGGAGGCATTTGAGTTTGTGGTTTCTGACTCAGAGGAGTCCGTGTCCTGAAACCAGCTGCAGGCTTTTCTGGGCATTTCTAAATCTAGCTACGGGTGGGAAAGGAAGGGCACTGTGGGGGCACACCACGCCTTCCTGAGGCAGGAAAGGCAGTGCGGCCTCCCCTCGGACCCACAGTTCTAGGCCCCGTGCCCCATGGTTACCCAGCCAGGTGCAGCCTTGAGCCCCTCAGACGGGCTCTGGCTCCAGGGAAGGGCGCAGGGAGGGCAGTGGCGGGGGCCTGAATTGCACAGCATTGCTGGGAGCTGTAAGAACCACCCGAGCTGCATTTGTGGTCCTGAGGGTGTGTCACAGGCAGGGCTGTGCTGACAGCTGCAGCGTGTACAATTCAAGTCAGAAACAGGCTCCCTCCTCGGGGTCTCTAGGTGAATGTCAGCCAGACGACCTCCCGAGAACAGCTCCTGCATGCAGCTGAGGTCAGTAGCGGTGCCCTCCGCCTCCCAGCCAGCTGGACACGCATCCCTCCTGGTGATGTGCCGAGTGGCTTTGGAAGGTGACTCCTCTGAGCCTCAGTTTCCCTGCTGTGACATGGGTGGGACCCTTTGACATGTGGAGCTGTGGTGGTTATCAGAGGAGGGAGAAGTAGGCACCACCCAGCCCCAAGCACCCAGCTTCAACATCCAGCCCTGAGTATCCAGCCTCAGTACCCAGCCTCAGCACCCAGCCTCAGCACCCATCCCTGAGGACCCAGCCTCAGTACCCAGCTCTGAGCACCCAGCCTCAGTACTCAGCCTCAGTACTCAGCCTCAGCACTCAGCCCTGAGCACCCAGCCTCAGCACCCAGCCTCAGCACAGCCCTGAGCACCCAGCCTCAGCACCCAGCCTTAGCCCTCAGCCCTGAGCACCCAGCCTCAGCACCCAGCTCCAAACACAGCCTGACAGAACACAGTAAGCCATGACTATGAGGTCCCTGGGGCTGTCCTGGCCCTGAAGACCCCATGAGAGTGGAGTGGAAATGGCCTGGCTACTATACCTAGGGGCTGCAGCTGTCTCAGCGTGAAATATTCTAAGTTCATAGCCACAAGTCTCCTTTCATTCACTCTGCAAAGAAGGTTTGGTCCTGTAGCTGTGGGTGCCGAGGCAGGGTGGTCTATTGCCCTATGTATGGGGGTGGGGGGAGCTGTATAGGCTGGAGGCAGAAGAGGGCCCCACCTTGCCCAGGAATAACAAGGAAGTTGGTTTGTTCAGCCCCCAACCCCCTCCCCAATCCCCGAGAAATGCCATGGTCACCAGCGTCTTCCCCCAAGTGGGGAGGGCATCTTTCCTCATTGCCATTCTTGTAGAGACCCAGAAAGTTGTCACCACCCCTTCTGGTTTCCCGGCCTGTGCAGTTCTTCCGGAAGGAGAGGACAGTGGGCAGAGCCCACCAGGTCCTTCTACATTGGCTCCTTACCATTCCGGCCCATCCGCCAGCACGCCCTCTAGGGCACGCGTTCCTGAACCCTGTCCTGGCTGCTGAGAGCGGGGCTGGGGTGGGAGCTGGGAGCTCAAAGCCCTGACTTGGGAAGGTGCAGGGTCATGTGTCCTTCACCCCCTCCCGTCTCCCACCGTGCCCACTCCTCCCACGGCCCTTCCAGTCTCCCTCCAAATGCCTTCCCGGCAGCCCCCAGGGCCTTCCCCTGTACCTTGTGGCCTGTGCCTCTCTGAGTGGGCTGCCACCTGCCACCCCCATCTTTCCCTTCAGTCCCTCTGGCTCTCAGGCTGCTGGTCACCTGGGATATTGGGAAATGGGCCCAGGAAGTGAAACCTGTCATTCAGGATGGAGCAGCTGCCAGGAGCTGCCCGACTCAGCTTTGCTGTCCGCTCAGCCCAGCCCTGCCTGGCCACATCGCAGTCCTGGGAGCCAGTAGACGTAGGTTCAGGGTTCTGAGGGTTCTGGCCCTGCCCCTCTTGACAAATTCAATTGCCCTTGCCTCCTCCAAGCAGACCTAGGCTGCTCCTTTCAGAGGAGAAGAGGCGTTGCTTCTTTTGGGGCTGTCCTCAGAATTGGGGTTTCACTCTGTGAAGCTGGGGGCGTCCCGGGTGGCCAGGACTGGGGACATGGTTGGGGGTCAGGCTGGAGGTTCCAGAGGCAGATGGACGCACAGCCCGGCCCCACAGGACAGCCTGGCTGAGGGAGGGGTCGCTTTGAGGGGCAGCTGTGGGCTGCAAGACTGCGGTCAGGGATTGACGTCTGAAGCGGCCAGGTTTCTGGTCGACACATGTTTTTCGTCATGAGTGTGCTGAATCCTGGGAATTAGAGTGGGGATGTGGGGCCGTCTCTGAGAAGCTTCCAGCCCCTGTGTTAGGAGTGGGGACAGGAGCTCAAGGGCTCTTTCTGGGACGCAGAGGAAGCTGGGGTGTCAGGAGACAGAGGGGTTCTGCAGGTTGAATTGTTTGTAAAGATGATACATGCATGTGGGAAAGTGCAAGAACACAGAAGGCAGAGAGTGGAAACTGATGGTCACAGCCACTGTTGCTGCCTCCCAGCCCTGCCCAGAGCAGCGGCTTAGGGTCACGGCCACCATTCAGGCTCTGTCCAGAGCAATGGCTTCGCGTCACCGCCACGGTTCCTGCTTCCTGGCCCTGCCAGAGCAGCAGCCTAGACACGTGCTCGCTTTTCTGTCATTCCAGACAGTCGCCGAGCCCGGGGCCCTGCTTTGCTCTTTGGTTTTGTTTGTTTTTTAAATGTTCTGTACCTCAGTGGATGCAAACCTATTTATTCTTTAAACAAAGGGTAGCAAAGCATATAGACTACTCCCTTTATTTTTATTTATTATTTACTCATTTTAGAGACAGGGTTGCATGCTGTAGCCCAGGCTAGAATGCAGTGGCACCACCTCAGCTCACTGCAGCCTCGACCTCCTGGGCTCCAGAGATCCTCCTACCTCAGCCTCCCAAGTAGCTGGGACTGTAGGTGTGCACCACCATGCCTGGCAAGATGGCACAGTTTAAAAACTGTACCCATATATCTTGGAGGTTGCTCCTTCTCGGGGTACACAGACCCACATCTCCCGTGTTAACCACTGTGTAGTTCCCCGTGGGCAGACACTGAGGTGATGCTGCAAATGACCAGCAACCTGTGCACACATCCGGCCTCCATCTGAGAGTCTGTGCGGGCTGGGTTCCCGCGGGGGCACTGCCAGTCGGTTTTACATCATCACAGCTGTTTACAGCAGCCGTTGTTTGGGGCACAGCAGGGACTCGACTGAGTTCCCGGTAGTGTTGGGTCCTGGTTCTGCTCTCAGATCCACCTACCCCCTGCTGCCTGGCTCAGCCTCCCAGGGCCGACTGCTGTGCCGAGTCCCAGGTCTGTCACTTGGGGTGGCAGTGGGAGGGGAGGAGGCCCAGCAGTTCTCTGTCGCTGCTACAGGTGGCTTTTCTGGCAGCCCATCCTCTGCTGCAGCTGTAGTCCCTGCTGGGCAGTCTGTGGCTCTGGCTTCCACTGGGGGATTTGGGGTGTGGCTCATTCCTGGGCCACCTCACTACCCCTGTGAGGTCTTCCTTCTCTCCCCTCCCCAGGGTGAGCAATTCCTTGAGTCAAATGTTCCACTCTTGGAAAGAGTGGAGTAGTCTCTGTTTTCCCATCTGGCCCCAGACTGATATACAAGCCGTGTGGCCAGGGGAGGCAGCAGGACCCCCCAGGATTCCTGGTCTGGAAAACAAGGGGGCGATGGTCCCCTCAGCTGACTGTTTCAACAAGGTAACTGTGGCCTGAGGCAGGCAAGTCGCAGCATCTATTCAAACACACAGCAGCCCAGCTGGGTCCTTGGGGAAGAAGTCCTGCCCATGGCCAGTCCCCCCCAAGCCCGCAGCACCCCTGAAGAGGCCAAGAAGCTCATTTCCACCTGTCTCCAGCAGTCGGTTCATTTCCAACGGTGGATGTGAAATTTGCCAGCAACTGGACCTGGCCCAGGGGGAGGCTGGCTGCGTGCTGCTGGCACATGCTACGGCTGCCTACGGCCAGCACGGCTGCCAAACCAGGGATGCCCGGAGTCACAGATCTGCCAGGGCCCGGCTGCTCCTGCTGCCCAGGAGCCAAGGGCAGGTGTATAGCTCAGTCAGGGGCCAAGGGCTGCCCTGAAGGAGGCAGGCCCTGTGAGAGCCTGGATGCCAGCCAGAGAGACCAGAGACAGGCAGGAACCATCCTTGTCCGGACAGGGTGGATGTCAACAGTGGGGAAGCAGATGGCTGGTTTGAGGGCCGGTGTGGCGGTGGGGTGTGCTCACAGTGGGTGTGGACCCGGTCCGAGGCCCTGCTCTTGGGCTCTGGAACCCGTCCCCCAGTCGGTGTGCCCACGGTGGGTGTGGACCCGGTCCGAGGCCCTGCTCTCGGGCTCTGGAACCCGTCCCCCAGTCGGTGTGCCCACGGTGGGCGTGGACCCGGTCCGAGGCCCTGCTCTCGGGCTCTGGAACCCGTCCCCCAGTCGGTGTGCCCACGGTGGGCGTGGACCCGGTCCGAGGCCCTGCTCTCGGGCTCTGGAACCCGTCCCCCAGTCGGTGTGCCCACGGTGGGCGTGGACCCGGTCCGAGGCCCTGCTCTCGGGCTCTGGAACCCGTCCCCCAGTCGGTGTGCCCACGGTGGGCGTGGACCCGGTCCGAGGCCCTGCTCTCGGGCTCTGGAACCCGTCCCCCAGTCGGTGTGCCCACGGTGGGCGTGGACCCGGTCCGAGGCCCTGCTCTCGGGCTCTGGAACCCGTCCCCCAGTCGGTGTGCCCACGGTGGGTGTGGACCCGGTCCAAGGCCCTGCTCTCGGGCTCTGGAACCCATCCTCCAGTTGTCCTGTTCTGCTCTATGCATGGCTTCCTGCCAAGTCCAACCAAGGAGAGATGGTACTGCAGGGTGGACAAAGGGGCCAGCCTCCTGCCTGGGCCCCTGCTGGCATGGGCATCTCCCTGTGCCTCCAGCCCTACATGCAGACCACCCCCCCCCGAAGCCTCACCTGGGCAGACTGGTCTGGTTCCAGTGCCTGCTGGTGGCCCGGCTCTGGCTCCGTGGCTGTCCCCTCTCCTGCTGTCCTTCTGTGGTGGCTGCCGTCTGGGCTACGTTACTGCCTTCTCTTGGCTTTTCAGGGCTTCCCTCACCTTTGTAACCAGCTTCCCATATCCAGTCCCCTCTGTGCAGCTACTGGGGAGGCTCCTGCTTTCCCATGATGAAGGGAGAGGATGGATGGAGGCGGGTCAGAGGCACGGGCTGGGACGGAGTGTGTGGGGCCTCGGAAGCCATGGTGGGGAAGCGGGGCTTGAGTCTGAGCCTCAGGCATCTTGGAGGGGGTGAGCCTTGAGGGACGAGGCTCCCGTGTACAGTGGAGCCCGCACCAGGAGGGACTTGGTAGAGGATGGGGCTGGTGCTGTGGGGAGACCCAGGAGATCAAGGCAGAGGCTCTGGAAATCAGAAAGAGGATTGAGACAGATGGCCTTGTGGTGGCTGAGAAGCCAGCAGGACTCGGAGGTGGGTGCTCCGAGGGAGAGGGAAGGGCTGTGGTCAGGGCCTTGCTCAGATCATGGCCGTGTGAGGGCCAGCATTCCTCTGTCCCTCTGCAGTCACCTCCACCACCGCCCCTGTGCGTTTCCATCACAGCCTCATCAACATGACACTGGAGCCTTCCATATTTATTCATGCATTTACACATCCACATCTTTGTTCATTACCTGCTTCCCCACTGCGATGAGACCTCCATGCCTGGCATAGAGTCGGTGCTGAATACATGCTTGCTGCTGAGACAGGACCGGCAGGGGTCAGCCCCAGCACCGCTTCTCACTAGCTGTATGGTGGTGGGCAGTCACTTACCGGGACTGCCTCAGCGTCTTCATCTGTAAAGGGAAACCACGCTGTCCACTCGCAGGCTTGCTGTGAGGATTCCAGGCCTTCAAGCGGCAGGTGCCCAATAAAGGCAGTCCCTCCTGTCTTTCCCAGCCACTCTTCTGTGATTCTCCACGATGCCTAGAGTTTGCCAGATCCTCTGTCGGGCCCCTGGGATTCACAGTTAAACAAGGCAATTGACCTGTCTTCATGGAACTGACCATCAGAGCTCACATCACTCTGGTCTAGAAGGCTGTCTCCTATCCTCTCTGTCGGGTTTCTGCCCAAGTGTTGAGGCACGTGTGGAGCCCTCTCCCTCCTAATACCCACTCAGTATTTCTCTCCCCTCCTCCAGATCACCCTTCCAGTTTCCTAAGGCCTTTTGCAGGTCGTGGTGGAGTTATGTAATACAATAACAAATCCGTGGCTGGATGTGTGTTACCACTAGAAAGTCTCTGTAGTAAAGAGAAGGGAGTGAGCTATCGGAATCACCTCGATTATCACCTTCCGCCCAGTCCACTCTGTGGACTTGAAAGCTGTGTTGAAGCAGAGAGCTTTGCAGACCCTGACGTCTACATGCAGTTTCTTCTTGATCCCTCCTGAAGTCTGCCTCAGGATTATTCAAAGCACTGTGTGTACGAGTAATGTATGAGGTTATGTGCATAAGTTGTGGACTCTAGTTTATGGGGATCTCAGGAGTTTTCAAAGTCATTTTGATCATCTATCATTTTTACTTGTGGGCTCACCTTATAACTCAAGCACCATGTAAAATGTGACCCTCCAATATATCTGGCCTTATGTTACTTAAACTCATTTCAGAATTGCCTGGTCAGGCTCTTAGCTCTGTTTAAGGGACAAGCCATATGCCTTTCCTTTCAGTGTTCTGCGTTGTGCCTGGCATGATGCTGGCTTTGGGTGGGTCCGATAAAAGTGCATGATAAAGAGACTTGATTGATGATGGGATTGGTTCATGGTGGGGCTGGTTGATGGTAAGATTTGTTGATGGTAAGGTGGGTTGGTTGATGGTAGGTTGGTTGAGAATAGGGTTGGCTGAAGGTAGGGTTGGTTGATGGTGGGTTTGATTGATAATCAGGTTGGTTGATGGGTTGGTTAATGATCAGGTTAGTTGACAGTGGGTTGGCTGAAGGTCAGTTTATGATGAGTTTGGTTGATGATGGGTCTGTTGATGGTAGAGTTGGTTGATAGTGGATTGCTTGAAGGTAAGGTTGATTGATGGTGGGTTTGGCTGATGGTGGAGTTGGCTGGTAGATTGATGATGGGTTGGTTGATGGTAAGGGTAGTTCACAGTCGGTTTGGTTGATGGCCAGGTTGGTTGATGGTGGAGCTGGTTGATAGATTGACTGATGGTGCACTGCTTGAATATAATGTTGGCTGATGGTAGGCTTAGTTAATGGTAAGGTTGATGGATGATGGATTGGTTGATGGTGGGTTGATTAATAACAGGTTGTTGATGGTGGTTTGGTTGATGATGGGTGTGGCTGGTTGACGATAAGGTTAATTGATATTATGGTTGGAAGGCCTAAGGCATAAATGGGTAGGTGTGGGTCTGGGGCTAGGGATGGACTCCCGTTGGTCAGAAACTCCCAGTAGAATGGGTGGCCCAGAATGGGGATGAAAGTGTTTTGAGAGCTGGCTGACTAACTGCAGCCCAGTGTGCAGCAAACTGGCATACTGCCCACTGGAACCTTGCTGCAGCTGCAGATAGATGGGGTAAAGCTTTATGTTCTCCATTTAAAAGAAGTGAATCAGTGATAGAGATTTAGGAAGTCTCTCTGTTGAATCAGTGGCAGAGTCAGATGGGTAGACCTAAGGGCTCTATCTCCCCTGATGCCTTCAGCAAATCCCTCCGGTTACCATTGTACCCAGGAGTGCTCACTGCTGTTCTGAGAGCTGCGGGTCCTAAGTGGTCTGCACTCTCAGGGCTTACCACGTCCCTGGGGGAGAGATGATGCCCCATGAAATGCAGGTGTGGCGTCCAAGAGTGGTCTGTGTTCCTCTGGTGGGATGTGAGGTGACTATGGTAGTGCAGAGGTCGGGGTGGGGAGAAGCCAGGGCCTCGTGGGGTGGAGGCCTGTGTGCGGTGCATCTCTTGGGGGGCTTCCCAGGGCAGTGGGCCAGGCAGGCTTTCCTTCACTAGCAGTGTTTCCATTGATTTTTTGTTTGTTTTTCTGAGATGGAATCTGGCTCTGTTGCCCAGGCTGGAGTGCAGTGGCTTGATCTCAACTCACTGCAACCTCTGCCTTCTGGGTTCAAGTGATTCCCCTGCCTCAGCCTCCTGAGTAGCTGGGATTACAGGTGTGTGCCACCACGCCTGGCAAATTTTTGTATTTTTACTAGAGACAGGGTTTCACCATGTTGGCCAGGCTGGTCTCGAACTCCTGACCTCAGGTAATTGGCACACCTTGGTCTTCCAAAGTGCTGGGATTAGACGCGTAAGCCACTGCACCCAGCCTCTGTTGCTTTTTAACTGAATTCAGTTTGGTTGCTGCTGCAGAGCCGGACATTCGTTTCCAAGAACCATTCCCTCTGCTGAGGCCCAAAACTCTTGTAACTGACCCTTCCTTCCATCTCTAGGCAGAGATCAGTGTGAGAGACAACAAGACTTTTCCATTGTGTTAGAGACAGCAAAGAAAGATTGCATATCCAGTATGATGTCAGCGTTTCCTGTATTTGGTTTTATTCTCAGTTTATTTGGTTTTATTCTTAGTTTCTGAAAAATCTCACTTCCTCTAAAATAGCACCTCTTAAACCACATCTCTGCTGTTGTCATTGGGTCTTTTTCCTTCCTCCTCCAAAGAGTTTAAGAAATGCCAAGTTAAACATAGCTAAACAGGGTGGTTTTTTTAACCTGCAGAATCCTCAGAACTCTTAAACAGCTTTATATTCATCCAAAAAGTCTTTTAAGGGGTGCAGAGAAAGGAGCTTTTCCCGAACTTACCTGAAACCAGAAACATCATTTCTTGGAAGATTTACTAACAATGTCATGCAGGAACTGGAGTGTCATACAGGGAGTGTGGGGAACGTGGCCTCAGAACTTAGTTCCCTTCACCTGCTGGGGCTATGCGATTAATCGGAGCAGCTCTTGGCCCGTCCATCTGCAGATGGAGACAGTCATTTCCATTGCAGGGAATGCTGCGGTGGGAATGCACGGCGCGCCTGCCTTTTGAGGAACTTGTTTTGCCAAATGTGCTCGGGAGGTTCTGATGAGTGCCTTCGCCTTGCACACGGCCCTTTCTGCTGGCAGAAGACACCTGTGACCTCAGCTCCCACCTGGTGGAGCAGAGAGGGGCAGCAGTGGGCAGCCTCAGGCCCCAGGGAGGCCCCTGTTCACACGCAGCATTCCAGGTGCCTGGGGTGTTACCAGGCAGGGAGCGGGAGTGAGCTCTGGGCAGAGTCGGTGAGAGTTCACCAAAGTCTCCACCCTGAGCTCCTCAAGCCCAGTGCAGGAGAGCCCATGAAGGTCGGAGGAAGCCGAGACAGAGGTGCACACCCGGGGATGTCACGGCGCCTGCTGCAGGGAAGCCTGAGGGCGTGGCTGTGATTCCCAGGGTACAGAGGTCGACAACCTGATGGTCTTCTCAGATCCAGGAGGCCAGGCCCAGGAATTGAAGGAAAAAAGTTTATCCGTGGGAGAAGGAACAGTGGGATCTCCTACCTCTAACTGGATGATTCTACAATAACCAGAAACACGAACAAGAAACCACAGCCATTCTCCCAAGGGGCCAGGGGGCCCCATTTCTTCAAAGTCACCTCTCGTCCTCAGGGACGCTGGTGGGCTCCCCTGTGACTGCCCCTCCTCTCTCTCTGGGGTGTTGTGAACCTGAAAAGGGGATTTTTCTGTCTCTCTGGTCCTGGTCACACAGTGCCCACCTTTCCCGTGATAGCCATGATGTCCGTGAAGAGGGACATCCAGCCCCAGGGAACTCTGAGCTTGTGCATAGGTCTTTGGCTGCCAAGGCCTGAGCCAGCGTTCAGCAGAGGTGGCTCTGCCCAGCCCTCAGCCTCTCTGCCTTGTCCCTGAGCCCGAGAACAGAGAGCCCCTCCAGGGGAAGCGCTGCCAGTGTCATGGCAGCTGCTGTTTCACTCCTGATGCGGGTCAGGCCGAGGCCCTGCCCCCCACAAGCCCTGGACCCTGTAGAGGATACCAGGGTCTGCAGGGTGAAAATGAGCTCCTGCTAGACGGGGAGGCACAGGCTGCGGATCCAGGCCGCCACCCGAGCCCCACGCAGCCAGGAACCTGGCATGTCTGTAGCCCCACAGGCGTGAGCTCACTCCACTGTGAATCACAGCTGAAGGCAGTGCCCACTGAGTGTTCGGGCCTCCCACAGCCCCCTAGTCCACACTGTCTCCTGTGGTCCAGTGCACTGCCTGCCTCGCCCTGAGTCAGGGCCTCCTGGGCCTGCAGCGTCTCCTCCGCCATTGCCAATAGCTCTTTACGCACTCGAGTGACCTCCTTTTCTTCCTTTGTCCTGGTGATCAGGGAGAAGGCATTTAGGCTCCCCTTACCCCCATGCCACAGGAGGAAGCTAGAGGCAGGGGTCTTAGAGGTTGGGAGGACATGGGTCTAGGGTCTCTGTGCCAGATGAGGACAGCATGATGCTGGCTTCAGGCTTCAGCTGGGCCTCTGACAAGAGCCATGGACACAGGAGGAAGCACGTGGCAGCCTCCTGCACTTGAGCAGCTGGGAGGCTACCTTTCCAGGCCTGTGGCTTAGGAGCTTGGAGCCTCCTGGAGCCCAGGGTCACGTGCGTCTGAGCTTGAGTCCCCGAATCCAGAGCTGAGGGAGCGCCGTCTGGATTGTGCGGCGGGTGAATGGTGGCTTCAATCCCATCCTTAGTGGCTCTGCGCCTGCGTAATCCCCAGGTGTGTTCTGCTCTGCCTCATTCCCACAAGGTATTGGAACCCAGCAGACATGGGTGCTGGTGTCGCCAACGATGTCCATTTAGAGGGCTTTCCTGAGGCCAGTGTGCATACAGCAGCTGTTGTGCGGGGACTGGGAGGGTGGCCTTGGGCAGGAGCGGTAGCCAGCTCTTCCCTAGCTGCTCCAGCACTTTATGTTTGCAAATTCATGGAGTCCTTGCGGCCACTGTGGGAGTGGAGAGACGTCTTTGTTTTCATTTCACAGCCGAGTGTCACGTGTTGCAGATCGTCATCCAGGACGTGGCCCAGCTGGGACTTGAACCTGGGAGGTCTGGCTCTGGGCTGACTCTCCCTCTGCAGCCCTGTGTGTTGCATGTAGACAGGAGGCTCAGTGCCTAGAGACCATGGCTGAGAGAGCTGAGTGATCTATAGGGACCCTCGGGCACTGGGTGTGTGCGCAACCAGGGCTGCAGCCCCAGCGCTGGCCTCTGTCCATGGCAGCAGCGGACATTTGGGCTGAGTGGCAGGGCTTGGTGGTCAGCACCATGTCCAGAGGGGAGCAGCCATGCACCTGCCTGGGCCCTCTGCAGCCTCAGGTTCTGATGGAGTGGCTGGGGCCCTGCTGACACCTCTGCTTCGTTCCCTGCAGCTTGCACGCGGACACCAGGTGGCGCTGTCGTCCATCAGCTACGTGGGCTGCTCCTTGTCCGTGCTCTGCCTGGTGGCCACACTGGTCACCTTTGCTGTACTGTCGTAAGTCCCCTTCTCTGATCCATCCAGCAGCCCCTCGGCCCCTGCCTGCACCCCAGATCGCAAGATGGAAGAGATGGGAGAGGGGAGGGGCTGTGGAGGTGGGAGTGCCAGGCTTAGCTAAGCTGCCATGGCCCAGGGTCAGACTGTGTAGGGCAGGGTAGGCGTGGAAGGAGCTGGGATCAGATCCAAGAGCAGCAGGGAGCCATTGAAGGTCCACAATAGGGAGTGACAGCAACTCCTCCGGCTGCTCTTTGGAGGAATGGATGCAGAGACTTTGTGGGGGCAGGGAGCCCAGTCTAGGGGACTGGGTCAGCAGGGCCCGGCCTCACACCCTGTCTCTGTCCTCAGCTCCGTGAGCACCATCAGGAACCAGCGCTACCACATCCACGCCAACCTGTCCTTCGCGGTGCTGGTGGCCCAGGTCCTGCTGCTCATCAGCTTCCAGCTGGAGCCAGGCACAGTGAGTGGACACAGTTCCTTGTTCCTGTGCTGTCCCTCCCCTGCCTCCTTGGATTTCACCGGGTGGCACCTTCTCCTGCTAGCTAGCTTTTTCCACTCAAAATTCAGACCCTATCTCCCCAGACAGCCAGGGCTGTGGTTTTTAGGGGAAGCAGAGACCGTGACGTGCATGAGCTTGTTCCTGTGTGGCACGCCAACCTCAGGGGTAAAGCTGCCACCGCCACCACCCACTCACACTGCTTAGCACCAGCTACGTGCGATGCACTGTGACAAGGCCTTGCATTTGGGAAGCCATATCACCCTCTAACCAGCCTGTCTTCCTCCCGACCTGCAGATATAGGAGCTGGGGCATAGGACTTACAGGCCTTGGCCGAGCTGACGGCCTGCTGTGGGCGGACCTGGACTCTTGTTGTCAACTGCAGACTGTGCCCTTCATCAGGTGCTCGGCAGCAAACAGCTGTGCCACCTTTGCTCAGCAAAGTGGACTTGCAGACCTAGATGCCACCTTTCCCTGCCCTTTGCATGGAGTGGGGGTTCTCTGGGGCCCTGGGAAGTCTTAGACCTCACAGAAGGCAAAGAGCAGGGGTTCTCTAGAGTGACCCAGCAGCGGGGTGATGTGGGCTTGTAAGCCAGCTGATGAAAGAGAAAACAGGGCTTCCAGCTTCATGTCTGGGAGGGAAAAGGGAGTTGGTTCTGGCAGAAGCCCGTAAGAACCCAGCAGGATAAGCCTGTGGTCTTAGGGTACAATCAAGATTGGCCAACAGAAGATGAATGCTTTATCCCTTGCCTAGCGGGTCAGCAGAGCCCTTTGTCCCCATGCATGTCCTGGGGCTACTGCCTACGGACAGAGCTGCCTTCCTCTGGCAGTAGGCACCTCCTTCACAGGGCCACTTCAGACTTGGGAACTTCTGAGAAGTTCCTGGATGCACCGTGGAATGGACAGGGTGTGCACTGGCCTCATGCTTTCCTGCTGGACGCTTCTCAGGCTCTGGTGTGAAGCACCACCAGGGATTCCTTACACTGCAGATTTTGGTTCAGGAGTTCCAGGTGGGATCCAGGATGCTGACACTGCCTGTCCAAGTCTACACTGTGGGTGAGGTCCCACTGCATGCTGACAGCAGGAGGGGAGGCAGGTCTGCAGCAGTCCCAGGTGTTCATAATCTCAGCTGGTGGCTCCAGGAGTCTGGGAGTGCATCTTTCCTCCAGAACCTTGTGTCTAAATCCCAGGGCAGGGCTCTGATTAGTCCCACTCTCCCAGAGACCTGTGTCTAAATCCCAGGGAAGGGCTCTGATTGGTCCCACTCTCCCAGAGACCAGTGTTTAACTCCCGGAGAAGGGCTATGATTGGTCCCTGTCTCCCAGAGACCTGTGTCTAAATCCCAGAGAAGGGCTATGATTGGTCCCTGTCTCCCAGAGACCTGTGTCTAAATCCCAGAGAAGGGCTCTGATTGGTTCCTCTCTCCCAGAGACCTGTGTCTAAATCCCAGAGAAGGGCTCTGGTTGGGTTGTGAGTGATATGTTTATAGGGTAAACCTTTGTGGCAGATGGGAGAGGATGATTGTAATGGTTGGTCCCACCAGAGCCTCTGGGGTAGGGAGGGGCTGCTCTCCAAGGTAAAGGGGCAGCTGGTCCTGGAGGACACATGGCCAGGGGTTGCTGAGCCAACAAAAATAATAGGTGTATCTTATTTTGTATCTAGATATAACAGATAGTGATGACAAGAAACACATTTAGTGGCTTGTACATTCCTTCTCTGAGAACTAACTGACTTGGGCACATCTGAAGGACAGAACTTGGAGCACCAGCAGAGCTGGGTTGTCCCGGGTTCCACCAGAATTCCTGTGACCCCAACCCAGGCACAGGAATTCTGGTGGAACCTGAGCCAGGCAAAAGGAGATGGTCGTGGGCCTGGGGACACCTCAGCCCTCTGCTTGGACATTCATCCTGGCTCCCACGTTCCTCAGCACAGGCGCGTGTTTCCTTCCTGGGCTCCAGTTCCCTGGACCTTTTATCTAGAGTTAACAGACATGCCCTGGGTATTCCCAGCACCTGGACTCACAGGGAGCAGAGGGGTGGAGCCCCAGGAGGATCTGAGGCTGCGCTGTGCAGGGCCCGCCTCTCTCCATCCTGGGTACCTGGGGCCTCCAGGCCACATGTGAGGAGTGGAGAGGTTCCCAAGGCCCTGCCTCTCTGTCCCTGAGCCCTATTGAGGAGGGAAGCCTGCGGAGCAGCAGGGTTGCCCCAGCGCCTTTCAGTTCTGGGTAACTACAGCTTGGAAGCCGCAGTCAATTTAGTTAGAACTAAAGAAGTCCCACCATCTAATGCTCAGCCACATGGGGCAGGCTCTACACCTCTCTGGGAGCCACGTGGCTTCCAAAGTTCTGTGCTCCAGTCCTCATATGAAGGGAGGGAAACTCTTCCATAGTCCCCTCCTTAACCACAGAATCCACCCTGATTGGACCAGGTGAGTCATGTGCTCATCCCTGAGCCAATCCTGTTGCAAGGAATAGATAGTTTTGCTGATTGGTTGGGCCTGAGTCCTGTGCCCTCTCTTGAACCAATCACCATCCCTGGGGACAACATGGTGCTGTGATTGGCTAGCCCTGAGTCATGTGCTGCACCCAAATCCCTGGGCCTGACCAACAGGAAGAGATCCTGGGAAGAAACGTGGTCATGTGACCAGAATACCACTCAGGACATGGATACTGGGTGGCTGGGACCAAAGCCACGCCCATGGCCCACCCGACGGCTGTCTCACCTCCCACCTCTGGTTAATCCTAGACTCCCTGCCGGGTGATGGCCGTGCTTCTACACTACTTCTTCCTGAGTGCCTTCGCATGGATGCTGGTGGAGGGGCTGCATCTCTACAGCATGGTGATCAAGGTCTTCGGGTCGGAGGACAGCAAGCACCGTTACTACTATGGGATGGGATGGGGTAGGTGGGATCGCGGGGCAGGAGGGATAGGTGGGGATGGGGCAGGTAGGACAGGATGAGACAGGTGGAAGTGGGGACGGAAGGGGCAGGTGGGGATGGGGAGAGGTGGGAATGGGGTTTGATAGAATGGGATAGGGAAAGATGTGCTTTCATCTTCTTATTATCCTTCTTGGTGCTTCCTACAGACACAGATAGGAAGGAGAATCCATTGACTAATCAAAGGCAAAAATTCCACATCACTTGGAAATACTTCCAACATTCCTGACTTGATTTATCAATTTTGGTGATCTTTTCACAGGACTAACTTTTGGTTTTATTGATTTTCTTTTATGTTTTTCTGTTGTCTATTTCTTTAATTTCTGTTTTAATCTTACTTCCTTTCTTTTGTGTATTTTAGCTTTAGTTTCTTCTTTTCCAGTGTGTTGAAGTGAAAGTTGAGGTTACTGAGTTGAGATCTTCTTTTTTAATATAGGCATGTATAGTTATAGATTTCCCTCTACGCACTGCTTTAGCTGCATCCTGTATGTTTTGTTTGTGTCTTCATTTTAAATTCATCTCAAATTATTTTCAAATTTAGTTTTTGATTTTTATTTGACTCATTGATTATTTGTGTTGTTTTATTTCTACATATTTGTGAGTTTCTCACTTTTTTCTACTATTGGTGTCTAATTTTATTTCATTGTGGAAACACAACATATTTTGTATGATTTCAGTCCTTTTAAATATATTAAGGTTTGTTTTTATGCCTTTGTAGCTATCTATCCTGGAAAGTGTTCCCTATGCCCTTGAGAAGAATGTGTATTCTGCTGTTGGCTGGAGTGGTCTGCAGACACCTGCTAGGCCTAGGTTGGTTTACAGTGTCGTTCAGGTCTTCTGTTTCCTCGTCCATCTTTTTCCAGTCTTCTGTTACTGAAGTTGTATTGTCTGTTTCTCCACTTGTTGTACTGTCTGTTTCTCCCTTCCATTCGTTGGTTCTGTTTCCTGTCGCTTGGGGTTCTGTTTTTAGGTTCACATATGTTTATACTTACATCTTTCTGATGAAGTGAGCCTTTTATATTTATAACGTATCCTTCATCTCTAGCACTAGTTTTTGTTTCGGATTCTGTTTGGCGCATATGGTTAGTAGAGCCACTCCAGCTTTCCTGCAGTTGCTCTCTGCAGAGTGTACGTATTTTCCATCCTTTCGCTTTCCACTTGTTTCTGTCTTTGAATCTAAGGTGTGTCTCCTGTAAACAGAATACAATTGGATTTTTAAAATTATCTGGCCATTTCTGCCTTTTGGCTGAGTCATTGAATGTTTTCACCTGTAATGTTATGGTATATATGGTGGATTTGTATCAACAGTTTTTCTCCTTGTTTTCTATATGTCTGCTATCTGTTTTGTTTCTCTGGTCTTCCTTCACTTCTTTCTTTTGAATTAAGTGAATATTTCCTGGTGTAACACTTTAATTCTCTCTTTTTTTTTTTTACTTTTTTGGTTATTTTCTTAATGATTGACCTAATGCTTACTATATTCCTCTTAGAATATTAAAATCTATATAACCATTACTTTAATCTTACATCTTTTAAGGAAGCCAAGATTAAAAAGGAGAGCAAGTACATATTTAGAGTTTGTTATATTAACCTCCTTATTTACTACTTCTGGTTTTCTTTGTGAATTTGCCTTACCATCTGGCATTGCTGCTTGCTGTGTGTATATATGTTTCTGTGTGTGTTGAGATTACTTTTTGAGGTCATTTGCTTTCAGCCTGGAGACCTTTCTTTGTTATTTCTCGTAAGGCATGTCTGCTAGCAACACATTCAGTTGTTGTTTATCTGGAAATGTCTTTATTTCACCTTCATTTTTAAAAAGTGGTTTTTCTAGATTTAAGATTTTTTTTGCTTTTAGTTCTTTGATTATGTCGCCTCACTGCCTTCTGGCTCTGTTGTTTCTCATAGTAAGTCAAAACCTAATTTTACTGGGGCCCCTCGTATTTGAAGAATTATTTTTCTTTTGATTCTTTCAAGACTTTCTCTTTGTATTTGTCTGTCAGCACTTTAGCTCTGATGTGTCTGGGTGTATATCTCATTGTGTTTACTCTTTTTTTTCTTTTTGAGACAGGGTCTCAGTCACCCAGGGTGGAGTGCAGTGGCACCATCTTGGCTCACTGCAACCTCCACCTCCCAGGCTCAAGCGATGCTTCCACTTCACCCTCTTGAGTAGCTGGGATCACAGGTACAAGCCACGACACCTGGCTAATTTTTGTGTTTTTGTAGAGACAGAGTTTCTCCATGTTGCCCAGGCTGGTCCTAAACTTTTGGGCCCAAGCAGTCCACCCACTTCAGCCTCCCAAAGGGCTGGGATTATAGGCATGAGCCACTATGCCTGGCCCACTTTTTGGTGTTTATTGAGCTTCTTAGATGTGTAGATTAATACTTTTCATCAAATTTGGGGCAGTTTCAGCCATTATTTATTGAAGTACTTTCTATGCTCCTTTCTCTCTCTCCTCTCTTTCTAATATTCCCCTTATGAGTAGGTTGGTGCTTAATGCTGTTCCACATTTCTCAGGCTCTATTGATTTTTCTTCAGTCTTTTTTCCCTTTGTTCTTCAAATTGCATAATCTTTCTCCGTCTCTTCAAGTTCACTGATTCTTCTGCCAGTTTGGATCTATTTTGGAACCCCTCTAGTGGATTTTTAAAGTTTCAGTTATTACGCTTTTCAACATTTTTTAATTTGATCTCTTTATTGCTATTCTGTATTTGAGACATGGTCATTATGCATTACCCTTTACCTTTTCAATGATAGTTTCATTTAGTTCTTTGAACATATTTATAATGATTGCTTTGAAGTCTTCGTGTTGTTGTTAAATGTGACAACTGAGCCTTCTCACAGGCAGTTTCTGTTGCCCGTTTTTTCCCCTATGTGTCACACTCTCTGCTTTCTTTGTGTATCTGGTAGTTTTTTGCTGAAGACTCACTGTCTTAGATGATACCTCATAGCCACCTTGATACTGATTCCTTCCTTCCATGACTCGTCCTTGCTCGCTGGTGTATATGTTTAGTACCTTGGCTGGACTCTTTGGCAAAGTCCGCTTCCCTTGGTATGATGTTGAGTCCTCTGACCTCACTCCCGAGAGGGCAGTCACCCCAGGATGACAGTGGTTTTAGCAGGGCTCTGTTGGTCTCTTTCCATGGCCTCTCTAACACCATCTGTTAGGTTCCACTAACTGCCAGCCTGCGACTCTGTTGCCAGCAGTAGCTTGGGGCACATGCTGCTCCACAGCTTAATCTAATTAAATCCAGGCCCCTTCATAGGGGTATTTTTGAGGCCAGTCTTGAGGCTTGTTCTGACCCCAGGAAGGCTCTCCTTAGCTGTCTTTCCCTAGCTCTCTCTGGTAAACCAGCTGGAATACAGTTTATCCTGGTGTTGTCATGGAGCCACCAGCCTCCTCTTCATTCCCTGCTACAAAGGCTCCATTCTTTCCCAGACTACCCTTAGGCTTGAACTTCTCCACTCTGTTTCAAATCAGTTCCCATGGGGAGCACTTTGCAGTTCTCTGTTCTAATGGGTAGCTTCCTTTCCTGGGAAGAATTCCTGAGGCACTGCTCTGGAGTTGGGGGCAGGAACAGTGGCTCACTTCTTGTGGAGTGACATGTTTGCCTCTCATGCAGGGCACTGGGTGGGGGAAGTAGCTTCAAATCTTCAGAGCTTGCCTCTCCCAGTGTAGAACCCCTGCCCTATGAGTCAGCAGAGATGAGGGCAGCGAGGCCTTCATCAGCCTTCATCCAGCCTTTCAGCTGCTTTGACCTGGAGTAGAGCTTCTATCGCACAGTTGCGGGGAATGAGAAATGCAGGCAGCCTTTCCCACCTCCCCCAGCCTGGGGAGATACCGTAGCCCTGGACTGGGAGCTGGAGGGAGCAGAGCCCTGTCCTCTTGCCCACACCGACTTGGAGTGGTTGGAGTGGAGCCTCTCTCACCCCGAGCTGGGCAGGGAAGCAGGTTTTGGCTGAAGGGCCACAGACTCAGTATTTTTAACAAGATTTAGTAGATTTTCTTGAGCAGATTTTTCTTAATTTGCTGTATACCCTTAGGAAAATGTACAGAGACTTTACATGATTATGTTTTTTAAAACCGTTTCTCTTTCTCGGATAGCTGTCTCACTGGGGAGGGTCCACTGAGAGACTTGTGCTGTCCTTCTGGAAGTCAGCTCCCAAGTGACGGGGCTTCTTTCTGAGCTTTGCCCTTGCCCATCCCAGGGCATCCCAGTGAGCACGGAGGCACTGGGCCAGGCTGCGCATTGACACCTCGCATTCTTGCAGTGGTTGTGAAACATTGACCAGATATGAGGCACCTGCTACTTGTTTCAAATACATTTAATTTTCACAGTCCTCATTAGGCAAACAAGCTTACTTTGTGCTTTGAGTTGGCAAATGTAATTTATTTGAGGATTAAGTGGAGGTAAACTGTGCTCCCCTCGTGGCTCCCTGGGGAGACTGAAGAGGGCACATGGGCAGCCACCTCCAGACCGCTGCTGGCCACGCGGGGATCTTCGCAGTCACCACGATGTCCTGTGTCTCACCTCGCTGCTCACGCTGCATCATCATCAGGTGGATGCTTGTCACATGCTGGTCCCGAGGCCAGTGTCCTCTGCCCTCCCTCCAGGTCACACGTGACCTGCTTCTTCCGGCCTCCGTGATGCCCCAGAGAGTTGCTCCCTCCGACAGTTTCTGATCTCATGAGGGAGGATTTAGAGGATATGTGGCCAACCATCTATAGTTTACTCTAGTTTCTTTATGGATACAGTCATGTAATTTAGAGGCATATGTGCATGTGTGCGTGCACACACACCCACTCTCCGTAAGCCATAGCAAAGACAGTTGGGGCGAACAAAAAGTGTCTGTAGGATTTGTTGCTAGAGTGAGAGGAATCTACTGAGTGGAGCTGTCTGTGTCACTGATAGGATGGGGTTGGGGTGTGTGTGACCGAAAGTGAATCTAAGCCAAACCAACCCAGCCTGGAAGGACATTTGATTTGATCTGCACAATGCTGGAGAGAAAAAATGAATTGTTTGCCGACGTTTTCAGATTGAGGGATTTTACATGAGCTTGCAAAGTTCTTTTGAAAAACAAGGAGATCTAGCACGCTGAGTTTATATTCCTCCTTGACGACAGTGGCTGGAACTGTGGTTTCTGCTACCTATGCGGCCCCAGTAGGAGACTGAGCTTGTAGCCCCGGACACAGCTCTCTGCAAATGGAGCGCTGGCGGGTTCTGTGAGTCCTGCAACCTCCATCTGTCTCCCTGTCAGCTTTCCCTTAATTAATTTCATCAGGAGCTCAGGAACTGTGTCTTTCATTCCAAATGGGGTGGAGCTGGCTATGAGCCAGAGTTGCGGGGTCTGCAGGCAGTTGGGCTTTCTTCAGTTTTTAATTAAGGAGCTGGAGGCCCACCCAGAGCATGGCTGGGGGAGCCCCTGGGAGAGTGGCATCTTCCTGCAGATTTCACCCTGGCCTTACGCTAGTTCTAAAGCAATATTATTTTCTGGAAACCCAGAGACTGTTCTGAAGCTGACAGGGCAGGTGGGGAGGCATCACATCCACACCTTACCTTGTGATGTTGTTGACTGCCAGACTTGTGCTAGGAACCATGAAGGGAGGAGCCCACAAGGAAGCCAGGAGAGCAGAGGGACAAGCATTGGAGCGCTTACACGTCACTGAGGCAGACAGGAAACTCTGATCACAAACTCAGAGGTGAAGGAAGTGTAACTCGTTTTATTTTTCTTTATTGCAACTTAGTTTGTTTTGTGAGCTCCTATTCCTCAGGAGGGAAACTGAATCCTAGTTAATTCTGGGTCCCACCTTTCTCTGAAGCTGCAAGTTCATTCCAGGGAGATTGTATAATGCCAGGATCATAGGAAGGGTGTCAGTCAGGGTGGGCTGGCAATGCTGCGGTAACAAGCAGCTTCCATCTGTCCTTGATTTTAAATAACAAACGTCATTTTTCTGTGCACACTACGTGTCCATGGTGACACTACGTGTCAGGAGCCCAGGCTGACGGAGAAGGCACTGCCTTGAGCCATTGCTGGATGCTGTGCAAGGGAAGGGGACAGAGAGGAAACTGGACTGGAATTCAGGTGCCCAGTTCCTAAGACATGTGTCCCCTCTGTACCCAGCTCGGTGCCCAGAACCAGCCTGTGGCCTCCAGAGCCCCGAGGGGCAGGGCGCGGACCTCCCCTGTGCCCACATCTGAGGCATCTGGAAAAATGTGGCAGCAGTGACTTCCACAGTTCCTGGTTTTGTCATCCCTCTACCCTCTCTGTGGAGACGCCTTCCCCTGCACCCATCTTCTGAGGCCTTTGCTTCACTCACCTTGGTTAATCGCTCACCACACATGCTCCTCACCTGCCCCTGAGTCGTAGGGGGCAGATGCCAAGGACAACATTGGCCTGGTCCCTCTGAAGGTCACCGTGTTGCAAAGAGAAGCACACAAAGTACATGTCTGTGATGACAGGGCCAGAGACTTCAAATTGCCTGCAGAGCCATGTTCCAGGTCTGCCCGGGTCACCGGGGCCAGAGTTTCAGACGATAGTAATCGTGGGAAGGGTGAAGTCCGAGCTGATTGAGGGTAGAGGTCATTGCAGGATTAGCTGCATCATCGAGGGGCTCAGCATTCACAGACAGCTCATGTCATCCTCATGTCCCAATGAGGAAGAACTCATTACATTCCCACAGTGGCAGCACAGTTCGGTTGGTTCCTTGCGGCTGCACAGCTGGTCCTGGGTGGCCCCAGGAATAGAACTGGGTGTCATCTGGCCCCAAAGCCCACACTTTTCCCACTCACTGTCTTCTCCATCCTGCTGCGCCTCTCCTTAATCCTCCCACTTAGGAATCTTCTGAAAAAGCCCCACACACTCACCCAGACATCATGGCTTCTGCAGCTTGTTTTGGAGAAAGCAGACGGTGGGGCCCACCCTGTTCTCAGACAGACCCTTTGTCCTTCGCCTCTGCTGGACACCGGGAGATGCAGGGGAAGAAATGGTAGGGGAACCCACATAGGGAAACTCAAAGTGACAAGGTGACAAAGGCCCACAGTCACTCCTGGGCCCCAACGGTGTACCTCTTCCATAGGCCACCTGTCTCCTTCTGGACAACTTTATTACCCAGACATTCTGTAGTGCATTTAAATCCTTTTGACATTTAAAACAAAGTATTTCAGAGACAAGGCTGTCCAGGAAATGCCTTTCCAGGATAATTAACTTAAAACCTGAACCCTGATGTTTGGAAGGGCAGGCATGGCATGGACTCTGCCCCCAGAGGGCACTGGAGGACCATGGCCTGGAGGCACTTGGGCCACTGCCAGCAGCCATGGGTGGATACCAGGAGCCACCTTCCCTCCTACTCCTTCCTTCTAGAGAAATCTCCCAGAACCTGTGTGACCTCAGCCACTGAGGCACAGAGAGCTGCATGCTCTTCATGCACTTCCATCCCCCACCCTGCTATCCCAGGAATGCAAGATGCATGGTTTCCTCATCAGGAGCTGCTGTTCTGGAGCATCCTCCTGGGGGAAAAGTTCAGGGGTGGAATAAGGAGCTGGCGCTTTGCAATCCCTCCATCTCTCTCTCTCATCCTTCCTGCAGAGGAAGGCTGCTGTGTTTAGGGTGGCTGCACCAGAGCAGTCCCTGTGGACGGTGCCCCGCTTTCTGAGTAGCCAGAAGTATGTTCTTTTCAGAAACAGATTCCCATTTCTGCAGGATCTGTTTCAAAGCTCACATATGCATGTGGAAGCAGAGTCATGTTTCCAGACAAACTCCATGGATGGCTGAGCTTGGGAAGTGTTGCAATGTGATCTTCCTTTTGGAGAGCCATAGGACACATTAGCATACAAAACCTCTGCACTTTCAAAGTGAAAGTAGAGGCCAGTTCAGATTCGGGTTAAGTCAGTTTTAAAAAGTACTTTGACCATAGAGTGTTTTCATTGCAGAGTGACAAAGCTCTGGGGATGTCTGTAATCCAGATGCTTTCTACCTCATTTGTGGACCTCCCTTCTATCCCCACCCCCAAAGTTTCAGTTGGCTTCGTAAAATATTAAACACATTTAATTTGTCACTCTGAGTTACAAGTAATAGAAATCCAACTTGAACTGCCTAAGTCAAAAAGGGAATGTAATGGCTCATATAACAAAAAAGTTCTAAGATGTCGGACTTCAGATATGGCTTGACCCATGAACGTAAGTAATAGAATCAAGATTTTGTCTTCTTTTTCCATCTCTCAGATCTGGTCTCCTCTGTGTTGGAGCCATGCACTCTCTCATGGTGCCAGAATGGCTGCCTGGACCCCAGGCTTACTGATATCCTTATCCTTTTAGGGGCTTCGTGGAAAAAAGAGTTTCTTCTTAGCAGTTTCGAAGAAAGCTCTTGATGGAGTTTCATTGGGCCAGCCAGGGTCACATGCTCATCTCTGAACCAATAGCTGTGGCTGGGGGATTTGATGTTCCAGTCAGCCAGTCCTGAGTCACAGGCCAAAGAACCAGGAAGAAACCGGCCCAGCTGGACCTCATGGAAAGATGGAGTGTGATGGGTTCCCTAAGGGAATTATGGGCTCAAATACTAGGAGGCAGACTGTACGTGACAAAGTCAGCCATGTCTGATGACCCCTCGGTCCCAGCTGATCTCCCATCTTTCCCCCACTGCTCTAGAATAGGAATTCTCAACCAACACTGTGGACACTCGGGCTGGTAACTCTTGTGGGGCAGCCTTGTGCATTGTAGGGTGTTTAGCAGAATCCCTGGCCTCTGCCTGCCTGATTCCATCCCGTTAGGACAACCCTAGGTGACTTGAGCCATTGCCAGTTGTCTCTTGTGGAGCCACCACGCTGAGCTTCCCTTCCTGCCAGTCATAATGCCACATCTCACCCGCATTGTTTCAATGAAGACTCACACACTTTCTTGTCTAGTGTTTAAGTGTGAGCGTGTGGGTATGGTGTGAATGTCTGTTATTCCTTTGTTTCGAGGATAGGGGCTGTTCTGTGTCCCAACAATTAGCATAGTTCCCTCTCTGTATACATACGTTAGGTGTAAAAGGAATGAAAAAAGGGAGAGCGGGAAGGAAGGGGGGAGGGGAGAACACTGGAGCAAGCGAACATGGTATTCTCTGCTCTCCTGCAGGTTTTCCTCTTCTGATCTGCATCGTTTCACTGTCGTTTGCCGTGGACAGTTACGGAACAAGCACCAAGTAAGTGCAGGCCTTTGCCTTGCTTTCGGCAGCCTTCCATGGAGCAGGTGCCGTGAGGAGCCCGTAGCTCTTGCCTTCCTGTGCTGTTCTGGGGGCAGGGGTGCTGTGCACAGCTGATCTCACAAGCCCTCCCAGTGAGAAAGTCATGGTCCAGGGAGAGGGAGAAACCAGCCGTGCCCTGGAGATTTCTCAGCCTTGGAACTAGCAACAAAGACCACAGAGCACCTCCACGAATAGCAGGGGGCTGGTAGGAGTTTCTGCTTGGAAATTTCTCACCCGTGTGGTCTTCCCAGACACGGTTCTGGTCATCCCTGGAGGCCAAGTTGTGACTCTTTCACCCTTTCTTGGGGTGGTCAGCAAGGGCCCTGTGTATACCGTGTACCCAGTGCCTGACAGTGGAGTGAGTCCATGAACGCTGGAGTAAGTGCGGTCTGCAGGGTGCCAGGCAGGTGGTCTCGAGGCTCCCATTGCTCGGGTAGTCGGGGACGGACGTTAGGACGTCCAGTATCTCCTGTTGCCACTTGAAATGCAGCTCATGGGTCCACAGTTGTGTCAGGAAGAGGACAGGATGGTGCTGTGGGACCGGCTGAGCTGTTCAAGTTCCAGAAATATGATTTTCTTTCCTTACAAGAAAAAGAGCTTTCACTCAAATAAATGTCTCTTGGAAGCTGCTGCCTATTCTAGCCAAGCTGAAGAATCACTGCGAAAAAATGGAAGAGAAATATTGACGGTGCTTACAAACAGAAAGGAAGTCAGGCATTTTCACAGCTTGGGGATGAGACAGTATTTCAGCCGAATAGTGAAACCGGGAGAAGTCCAGCCTTTTCCGCCTTGGTGCAAGTTTCCTGAATGCGAAGCATTTCCAGAAGGCAGGTCTGAGCGCACATTGAAACAAGAGTGGTTATGCAGAGCACTGTCCCCGCCTGCTCCGTTCATTCTGGATGCGTTAGAAGTTGAGGGACTAATTAGAAGAACAATGTTCTCCTCAAACAGCTCAATGGCGTTTGTTCCCTTTTATCCCATCTGGAGCTTGGGGCTGCTGGGCTCACCCACAGTCCTGAGTCCCAGGGTCTGACTGGAATCTAAGCTTTTTCCCCACTCTCATGCCAGAAGCCAGGCAGCACCAGCCAGGTGTGGGAAGCTCGCTGGGTTTCTGAACAGGATAGGGTGTCTATCAGAGCCCCTCAGCGACTTACCATTCTGCATGAAATGCTGGAAAGCACAGTCTCTCTCTTTGCAGAAGCATCCCACTCTCCAGAGAGCCTGGTTTGAATCGCACCTTTGCAGGGGTACCATTCAGACTTGCTGTGCATTTTTCTTTTAAACAGTGCATCCTCAGACAAGAGGCTTCTCCTCTCCGCGCTGTGGGTGTGCAGCCACGAATGAGCCTCTTGCAGGTGCTGTCACTTGTTTTGGGGCATTTACTGTCTCCTGGGCTGGGAGGCTTCAGGGGAGGAATGAGGACAGGGAGGCAGTGTGCCCACAGCAATCTCTGAAGTCACCTGAGCTTTTTCGGACTCAGATTCCTCATCTATAGGATGGGTGTGATCACAGCACCCACCTCAGGGGCAGCACAGGATTAAATGAGATGATAGAGTGTGATGTGCTCTGGGGCGGACCTGCTGCTCAGTGAGCCAGCCCCAAGGAGACACCACATTGTGTGCTAGTGAGGACTGCACCACGCACCTGTCCACATCCAATTAAAGGCACCCCAGTGCCCTGGGAAACACTGTCCCAGGAGTCAAGAGGAGGAGATGTCCTAGGGAATCTTAGGCTCTTGACAGCGCCACAGCCTCTGGAGATGAAACTGTGAAGGAGCTGGCTTTTCTTGCCTGAGTTCTGGGGGCCACTTCTCAGAAGCCAGATCCTCAAGCTGGACCCTCCGCTCAGGACATCAGAGCAGTCACCAGGACCTTCTGGAACCTTTCCTCTGAGTTGGAGGGCACTGAGGGAGTATAACGCCCTGAGCTTGGGGCATGTGGGATGGGCATGCGCTGCATCACTGACGCCTCATCAGTACGGTAATCCCTCATGGAAGGCCCCTGTAGGCTCATGTTTGAAGTGCTCTGCAGGAAAGCCAGTTCCCAGCAAAGGTTTATTTCTCTTTCACAATGAAATTAAAACCTATTTTGGATTTTGGCTAAACTCTCCAGAGGTTGCCGTCCTGGTCTGCAAACCTGGAAGATCCTTTCCAAGACTGAGACATGGGATCATCATGGATAGAAATACGTTGCAGGAATACGAATGTTGTATGACTGCCCCAGGTGGGCCCTGTAACTGAGAAACTTAGCAACTACTTTTGAATGAAGGTACGCTGGCAGGCCGAATGAGGTTGTCATAGTAATGCTCTGCTTCCCTCCGCAGTTGCTGGCTGTCGCTGCGGAGTGGCGCCATCTGGGCCTTTGTAGCCCCTGCCCTGTTTGTCATCATGGTACGTTTCCTGTCCTTGTGGGTGCAGGGCAGGTCTGTGGAGGGGCAGGAGGAGAGGGCGCGGGGTTCTGGAGATGGCACAGGGCTCCCCGAGGAGCTTCTGAAGGATGCAGTGTCATTCCTCGGTCACTCCTCACTGGGTCTCCTCTGGGCCAGTGCCTCAGGGTCTTATTTCCCTGAATGTTCAGGAAGGCAGAGCTTTCCAGGCGGGTCCATTCAAGGCCCCAGGGCTCTTCCAGGTGAGGCGGCAGGTGCAGGCACACCTGCCCTGAGAACAGCATGGACGAGAGCTGGCCCTTCCCCATCCTCCAGCGCCTTCTCACCCGCAGGCTCGCTCCTTGCTCGGCAGTCACCAGGACTCCAAGGCTGCAGAGGAGAATCTCAGCAGAAGCCTCCTGGGAACCACACAGAACAGTTACAGTGGTTTGCAAGTGACAGAAAACCCAACTCAGAGTTTTTTGTTGTTGTTTTTCTGAGATGGAGTCTTGCTCTGTAGCCCAGGCTGGAGTGCAATGGTGCAACCTCAGCTCACCACTACCTCCACCTCCCAGGTTCAAGCAATTCTCCTGCCTCAGCTTCCTGAGTAGCTGGGATTACAGGTGTCTGCCACCATACCCAGCTAATTTCTTTGAGGGGGATAGAGTTTTGCTCTTGTTGCCCAGCTGGAGTGCAGTGGTGCGATCTTGGCTCACTGCAACCTCTGCCCCTGGCGTTCAAGTGATTCGCCTGCCTCAGCCTCCCGAGTAGCTGGGATTACAAGCACGTGCCACCATGCCCACCTAATTTTGTATTTTTAGTAGAGATAGGGTTTCTCCATGTTGGTCAGGCTGATTTCGAACTCCTGACCTCAGGTGATCCACCATCCTTGGCCTCCCAAAGTGCTGGGATTACAGGCATGAGCCACCGCACCTGGCCCCAGTTCAGAGTATAAACACAGACAGGGATTTACCTCTCCTGAGTCAGGACCATCTGTGGGGAGGCTGGGCCCAGGGCTCCTGCGCCTGTGCGCTGGGATGAGGCTCCTCTTTCATCTTCCCTGCCTCCCGGGATGGAGATGGAGGGTTTTTCCCAGCAGTCCCAGGGCTGGTTCTCAGTGGCCGTGGTAAGTCATGTGTCTGTCTCAGGATGGAGTTGAATGATTGGTCAGGTCTGCCTCACATGACTTCCTTGCGCAGTTAGCACCGGTGAACCCCAGGAGCTGCGGGCCTGGTGGGGTCCTGGTCAGAGGGGTGACCTCAGCAGAGCTTGTGCTTTTCTCTCTGTGCCTCCACGTCCCTTTCTCTGAGGGCCTCGGCTGGTTGGGCCCTGGCTGCACATGCTGGCCCAGGCTTCCCGTCTGCAGGTTGGGCCAGGGCCCCGCAGTGAACTGGAGCGGCTCCCTGGGCTGAGTGGGGGCTGTGAGGGGCCCCGGGGTGTCAAGCGGGGCACCCCCAGCAGAGGGGCGGGAATCTTTGTGCAAGCAGAGCAGGTCGCAAGGGAAAGGCTTATGGCATCAGAGTCCCCTCACAGTGTCTGTAGAGCTCCGAGCAGGGCTGGTTTTTCTTTGAAGAATCGCTGTCAGCTGCAGAGGGGACGCCTTTGGGTCTGTGCGGTTCAGCTCCTCGTGCCCAGAGGCTGCAGCGCCTCCCCGGGGCTGCCTAAGGATCACCTGCCATCGCTTTATCAACTTGACCCTTTAAAGACTGACAGCCTTTAGTGAGAGGTTCTCACGCTCCCTGGACGTCTGGGAAAACCATTAATTTTGTCAACAGAAATGCAAAAACACTTTCGGAACAGACTCCCAGCCCCTCAGTCATCAAACTCCTGGTCAGAGCATGGCCAGCGGGGAGGGGCTTTAAAGGACGTTTAGTGACATAGCCAGCGGGGAGGGGCTTTAAAGGACGTTTAGTGACAGAGGGCGTGAGGGGGAAGTCGTATCAAGTCTGCTCTTCCCTGTTCTCCCTTCCTCTCTGCTGACTTAAACCCTCTAGAACCGCAGGGCCCGGGCAGAATAGGCCCATGTCTCAGACGCTGCCCTGGTCATCTGGCTTTCATGTCTGACCGTGGTCAGTGACGGCTGGGGTTCTAAGGCGACTCTGCCTGGCTCCTGCACCAGCCACATGGCATGGGACCCAGCACCAGGAACCCAGCACTCCTGTGTCTCCCAGCTTCACTAGAGTCCCTTTTGTTGTTCCTGAGGGGACATTACCTCCAGGGCCTCACCCCCACCCCACTCCTTGTCAGTGGCCCTCAATCCTGGAGGACAAAACGAGTCCTCCTCAAACTCATTACATTATTGAATTACCTGGGAGTTTTTTGATTTTGTTTTTGTTTTTTGAGACAGAGTCTTTCCTTTGTTGCCAGGCTAGAGTGCAGTGGCACGATCTTGGCTCACTGCAACCTCTGCCTCCCGGGTTCAAGCAATTCTCCTGCCTCAACCTCCTGAGTAGCTGGGACTACAGGCAGGTGCCACCACGCCCAGCTAATGTTTGTATGTTTAGTAGAGATGAGGTTTCTCCATGTTGGCCAGGCTGGACTCCATCTCCTGACCTCAGGTGATCCACTTGCTTTGGCCTCCCAAAGTGCTGGGATTGCAGGCATGAGCCACTTCCCCAGCCCTGGGAAGCTTTAAAAGTATTCTTGCCTAAGCTCCACCCCCTCAGGTTTCAGCTTCATGGCCTTTAGAATCTCCCAGATGATTCTCACAAGCAGCTGGCTTGAGGTCCTCATGCCCTCCTGGGATGTTGGTAGCAACAGGCAGTTTAGAAGGGAGGCAAGAGCAGCCTTAAAAGATTCCAGGGTCAAGTGCAGAGGCCAGCAGACTGCAGCAGTGTAGCCTGCTACCTCCTTCTGTAGATCGAGTTTTCTTGGCACACAGCCACGCCCGTCGATTTGCACATTGCCTGTGGCTGCTTTCAGGCTGCAGCGGCTGAGCTAAACAGTTACAGCAAAGACTGCCTGGCCTGCAAAGCCGAGAATCCTAACTGCAACCTCTGGGCCGCTCCAGCCGACCCCTGCAGGGAGTGCCGTGGTGGAGGGGTGGGGGTCTTGTTCCTCTTAGTTCTTCAAAGGATCCCAGGGTTTGTGCCGTTTGGGTCAATTCCTCATTCACCCACAAGTCCTCGGCCTTATTTCCAGGTGAAGAAGGCAGGTTTTGGGATAACATATTGCATGACCTCATTTGTGTAAAAGGTTAAAAACTCTGTGGGTACACACTCACATGTGAACATGCAACTGAATAAGAAAACGCCGGGACAGAAACACACGGAATTATGGTTCCCTAAGGAGAGATTTGGGTTTGGGGAGTGTGTGCTTCAAGATTATATGCATCTAAAAATACCCACGTATTGCTTGCATAATTTGAAAATTAAAACCTTTTAGGAAGCTGTATGTTTGCATTAGGACGCGCGGTTTCCCTGTGTCCTGGCAGGCTTCATCCTCAAGAGGCAAGAATCTAGGAGACAGTAAAGGGCTGGTGTGGGGCCTGCCGGGCCTCGGGCTGAGGAGCAGAGGGTGGAGATGAGCCGCTTAGTAACAGCCCCCACCAGGCATCCGCTGCAAACACACACGCTGCCCACTGCCCCTCCTCAAACTGTTCTCTGCTGTAAGGCAGGGAAATGACTTTCCATTTGCCTTGCGATTCCGGGTACACAGAATGCGAACGTGCCGCTGGGCAGGCATTCCCTGGTGTCTTACTCTCTAGGGCTGCCGTAACACAGGACCACATGCTGTGCAGCTTAGACAAAATTCTTTTCTCACAGTTTTGGAAGCTAGAAGTCCAAGGTCGAGGTGTCGCCAGGGTTGGTTTCTCCCAAGGCCTCGCTCCTTAGCTCACAGATAACTTTCTTTTCCCTGTGTACTCACTCACATGGGTTTCCCTTGGTGCGTGTCGGCATCTTCAAATCTCCTCTTAAAATAAATGACTGTCTTAAGCCAGTCATTGTATTAAAGCTCACCCTAGTAACCTCATTTTAACATAATTATTTATTTAAGGAACCTGTCTCCAAATGGTCTTGTTCTTAGGTACAGAGATTTAGGGCTTCAACATATGAATTTGAGGGGCCACAGTTCAGCCCATAACACCTGATTTTTCAGAAGCTACAGAACCTAGACACCCTGTTCCCCCAAAGAGCAGGGACCCCATGGATGTCAGGGGCCCTTTAGCCTGAGCCTTCAATATGGCCTGTTTGGTGCTGGCCCCGCCGAGGAAAGAGGGAGGGTGCCTCCAGGTGTGGGAGGAGGAGGAGTCTCTGATTTAAAATCTTTGTCTCCCTTGGGGAGAAGCCAGGGTAGGTACTTGTCTGTATAGAGACAGATACAGATACGGTTACAGATACGTATACAGAGGTATAGATGCAAATAGATCCATAGAGACAGATATAAATGCAGGCAGATGCATGGATCCAGATACAGACAGATACAGACGCTTTGCTCTAGATGGTTGATACAGATAAACACAGATGCAGATGCTCCTGAACTTACCATGGGATTAAGTCCTGATAAACTTACCCTAAACAGAAAATACCAGAAACTGAAAATGCATTTTAGTACATTTAACCTACAGAGCATCATAGCTTAGCCTACCTCAGTCATTCTTGCAACGCTTATATTAGTTGGGCAAAATCATCTAACACAAAGCCTATTTGTGGTGCAGTGTTGGATATGGAATGAAATGTATTGAATACTGGAAGTGAACAACTAGTTGTATAGGTTTGCAGAGTACAGTTTTTACTGACACGTATTGCTTTCACACCCTGAAAAGTTGAAAAATTGTTACTCAAACCTTCCTAAGTTAGGAGCCGCCTGTAGATGCATTTAGATACGATATATAGGTACAGATACCTAAATACAGACAGAGGCACACTGCTTTGGTTTGAATGTTTCCCTCAAAGTTCACGTAACTTAACTTCCAGTGCAGTGGTTCTGAGAGGTGGAACCGTCAGGAGCTGATTAGCTCATGAGGGCTTTGCCTTCGTGAAGGAGTTAATGCTGCTGTTGTGGGAGTGGGCTCATTATCAAAGGTTTCTGATGAAAAGATGAGTTTTGCCCCCTCCGGTCTCTCTGTGCTCTCTTGCTCTTCTGACTTCTGCTGTGGGACGATGCAGCAAGAAGGCCCTTACCAGATGCAGGCCCCTCGACCTCGGATTTCCCAGTTTCCCAAACTAAGAAATAAGTCTCTGTTCTTTATAAATTACCCAGTCCGTGGTATTGTCATAGCAGGAGAAAAGAGACTGAGACGCACACTGTTGTGTATACTACGTATTTGTGTGTGTGTGTGTGTGTGTACCTGTATAGCCCTTTCATTGTGAAATAGTGGTGTCCCTCTCAGAGTTTTTTCACAAATAAACATTCTGGTGATAAACATTCTGAGCTAGGTCAAGAAACAGAACACGAGAATTCCTGTGCAGTCCTGCCTTCTCGTCCCACCAGAGGTCACCATGACCTTGGCCTTCGCAGTAGCCACGAGACCTTTGCTTTCCGGCTTTGCTGCCTCCATGTGCATTCCTTTCTTATGAAATGAGGCCTGTGGCTTGTTTCTTTGACATCTGCCTTTAGCGGCTTGTTGCTGTTCTCTGCTTCGTTGCTGGCATACCCATGGCACTCACATGGTACTTGCCTCACCCCCGGGCACCTTCCCACTTGTAGTAGAGTGTGGGTGCACCACACGACCAGGTATGGATGAGGGCGAGTGAAATGGAGTGAGGCGGGCCGGGCCTGCTTCTGTTTTATAGTTTCATGAAATGTCAGATTTGTGCCACTCGCAGCCACAGTCCCCCCACTTAATTGCACTGATGCAGAATTGGAGGCCGTGGTGAGCTGCCCCTCCTCTTATCAAGCCACAGGAAGTGTATCATCCTGATCAGATGGAAAAATTGTGCCTGGAAAATGAAACCAGACTGACCCAGGCTAAAAAAAAAAAAAAGACCCAGCAAAATCTTTGGAGAAAAAGGGAAGATGATGAATTCTGACAAGTAATAATGTGATCAGCTTAACTGTTATGAAACACTAAGAGTGGATCTTACGCACAGCGGTCAAGATAAAGGACTTGAAATCTCAAATTAATCACTTGTAGTATTTGCATATTGGCAAAACATTTTGCTGCAAGTTGATCATCCTTTCAGTGGCCTTGTCACAAAAGTCCTGGGAACAGTCGTGTGTGCATCTCAGCTTTCCAGCCGAGAGGTCTGGGGCAGAACCACGCTTGTTAACCTCCAGCAGCAAAGCAGAGTGATGATGAGACCTCCGAGCTCATGTGGGGTGTTGGTTGTGATGAGATCCTGCGCTCATGTGGGGTGTTGGTTGTGATAATACCCTGAGCTCATGTGGGGTGTTGATAAGACCCCGAGCTCATGTGGGGTGTTGATTGATGGGACCCTGAGCTCATGTGGGGTGTTGGTTGTGATGAGATCCTGAGCTCATGTGGGGTGTTGGTTGTGATAATACCCTGAGCTCATGTGGGGTGTTGATAAGACCCTGAGCTCATGTGGGGTGTTGATTGATGGGACCCTGAGCTCATGTGGGGTGTTGGTTGTGATGAGATCCTGAGCTCATGTGGGATGTTGGTTGTGATAATACCCCGAGCTCATGTGGGGTGTTGATTGATGGGACCCTGAGCTCATGTGGGGTGTTGGTTGATAAGACCCTGAGCTTATGTGGGGTATTATATGATGGGACCCCGAGCTCATATGGGGTGTTGGTTGTGATGGGATTCTGAACTCATGGCGGGTGTTGGTTGCGATGACAGCCTGAGCTCATGTGGGGTGT
Source organism: Aotus nancymaae (assembly GCF_030222135.1). NCBI lineage: Eukaryota > Metazoa > Chordata > Mammalia > Primates > Aotidae > Aotus > Aotus nancymaae. The sequence goes on along the minus strand of NW_026988433.1, from coordinate 2,010,125 downwards.
TGTGATGGGATCCTGAGCTTATGTGGGGTGTTATATGATGGGACCCCGAGCTCATATGGGGTGTTGGTTGTGATGGGATCCTGAGCTCATGTGGGGTGTTGTATGATGGGACCCTGAGCTCATATGGGGTGTTGGTTGTGATGGGATTCTGAACTCATGGGGGGTGTTGGTTGTGATACAGCCTGAGCTCATGTGGGGTGTTGTTGTAATGGGATTCTGAGCGCATGTGGGGTGTTGGTTGTGATGACACCCTGACCTCACGTGGGATGTTGGTTGATGGAAACCCCAGCTCATGTAGGATGTTGTTGCAATGGGATTCTGAGCTCATGTGGGGTGTGGTTGTGATGGGATTCTGAGTTCACATGGGGTGTTGTGATGAGATCCTGTGTTCCCGTGGGGTGTTGTTGTGATGTGATTCTGAGCTCATGTGGGGTGGTGTTGTGATGAGATCCTGAGCTCATGTGGGCTGTTGTTTTGATGGGATTCTGAGTTGGGTGTTAGTTGTGATGGGATCCTGAGCTCATGTCGGGTGTTATTGTGATGGAATCCTGAGCTCACGTGGGGTGTTGTTGTGATGGGATTCTGAGCTTACGTGGGGTGTTGTTGTGATGAGATCCTGAGCTCATGTGGGGTGTTGTTGTGATGAGATCCTGAGCTCATGGGGGGTGTTGTTGTGATGAGATCCTGAGCTCATGTGGGATCTTGTTGTGATTCCTGAGCTCACGTGGGGTGTTGGTTGTGATGGGATCCTGAGCTCATGTGGGGTGTTGTGATGGGATCCTGAGCTCATGTCGGGTGTTATTGTGATGGGATCCTGAGCTCACGTGGGGTGGTGTTGTGATGGGATCCTGAGCTCATGTGGCTGTTGTTGTGATGGGATCCTGAGCTCATGTGGGGTGTTGTTGTGATGGGATCCTGAGCTCATGTGGGGTGCTGTTGTGATGGGATCCTGAGCTCACGTGGGGTGTTGTTGCAATGGGATTCTGAGCTCATGTGGGGTGTTGTTGTGATGGGATCCTGAGCTCATTTCGGGTGTTGTTGTGATGGGATTCTGGCTCATATGGGGTGTTGTTGTGATGGGATCCTGAGCTCACGTGGGGTGTTGTTGTGATGAGATCCTGAGCTCACGTGGGGTGTTGTTGTGATGGGATCCTGAGCTCATTTCGGGTGTTGTTGTGATGGGATTCTGGCTCATATGGGGTGTTGTTGTGATGGGATCCTGAGCTCACGTGGGGTGGCGTTGTGATGGGATCCTGAGCTCATGTGGCTGTTGTTGTGATGGGATCCTGAGCTCATGTGGGGTGTTGTTGTGATGGGATCCTGAGCTCATGTGGGTGTTGTTGTGATGGGATCCTGAGCTCAAGTGGGGTGTTGTTGTGATGGGATCCTGAGCTCATGTCGGGTGTTATTGTGATGGAATCCTGAGCTCACGTGGGGTGTTGTTGTGATCAGATCCTGAGCTCACGTGGGGTGTTGTTGTGATGGGATTCTGGCTCATATGGGTGTTGGTTGATGAGAACTCTGCACTCACTTGAGTTGCTCGAGGTAATCTCCAGCATCTCCAGGCATCCCTCTCATGGGTCCCAGGCTTCACCATCTCTCCATCCCCTTCCCCTAATCACTGGAACACTGCATGGCTAAGTTTCTATTCCACCTGACCCCAAGGACACTGCTCAGTCGTTCACAGGAAATGGGTTTCATATTATTTCTTTTTAATTTATAATTGTTTAAAAGTTAAAGAATTTGATTTTTGAATTGGCAACACAGAAAAATTAAAGGAAAAGCTCAAGAATCGAGGCATGAATGTGTCTGCCTCTGTATGTGTCTGCATTCTCTGGTTTTCACCCTCCCTCCAAACAGGCAACCCATGATGCTGGTTTCCTGGGTATCCTGGGGTGTTGTGCACATAGGGTGACTATAACTACCTACTCACCCCATTGCGGCCTTTGCTCAGCGTATGTCACAGCTGTGGCTTCTTGGCCCAGGAAGAGCTGCCTCAGTCTGTCCCAGAACCGCAAAGTGTCCATAGAGTGGGTATGCATGGCAGCCCCACCCTGCTGTCTGTGTGTGCACGTTCAGATTGTTGCCAATCTTGTTACAAATAAGGCTGCTGCCTGTGTTAGTGGGTGAGGCAGCCAGAATATAAATCCCTCAAGGGAAAGGGGCATGAGTTGCAGAAGGGCAGTTAGGACCTAGGGCATCTCCACCCCTGAAGCAGGGAAAGAACTGGAAGAATTGTTTTGAAAAATATTCAGAATTCTAGAAACAAAGGCATGCTCACTAAAAAGCATTTATCCAAGAAAAACTATTGAATCTCAGAAGAGCAGGCAGGGTCTGTGGCAGTTTGACCGGGGGCCACTTCCGTCTCCACCGTCCCTCTCTGTGTGATGCCATAGCCACCACTGGAGGCACGAAAGTGCTTCCCAGGCAGACGGCCAAGGCCAGCCTGCCCCGAGGGCACGGGTGCTCTCAGACTTCTGTGACTGTCAGCGGTCTGCAGTTCAAATCCCCACTCCTTGAAGTAATAACTGCACGAGTCACTGTTCCAGTTGGATGGAGTCATCACTGCATCCAGAAACCACTGACCTGTCATCCTGGCTGCCCCCGCTTTCTGCTCCTAGTCGAGTGTCTTTCTTGTCGTTGTTACACGGTGAGGTTGGCTGGAGGGCATCAGCGTTCCTGGACATGCTCTGCGTAGACGCCATGCTGGGTGGCTAATGTGTTCACTTCTTTTCTCTTCCCTGGTGTTGGGAGACTTTTCAGATGGGAAAATAAAGGCAACCAAGGTGCTTCGGACTGTCAGCTGGGCGTGAGCTAAGCTGCCAGGTGTTGAGGTGGTCAGTGAAGACAGGAGCTAAGGAGGGAACAGTTGGGGTGCCCACTGCCACAACAGTGTCCTAACGGGCTAGGCAGGAGGGGGCGGCCCCACTGCATGCCATTCTCCCCCATGGAAGGCACCAGGAGAGTGAAGCCTCAGCGCAGACAGGGCTGGTGTCCTGCTGACAGAGCCCTGAGCAGAGGGCTCTTGCTGCTTCATGGGCTTGGGAGCTGCGAGAGGAGGAAGGGGAGGGCTCAGAGTGGAAAAGTGCTGGGCACAGAGGGTGAGACGGGCTCAGCAGGCGTGTTAGTGGGCGCCAAGGGGGGTGCGGATGTGCGGAACAGTGAGGCTGGCCCGTCCTGTGTGGGGCCCCCGCAGCTTGGTCTCTGACTGCAGCTCCCTTCAGAGACTGCTAGGCTCTGGCTGCACCCAGGCTGGTGTGGGGACAGCAGCTGTCCTGTGAGGCCGGCCAGGTAAAGCCCTATTCATTGCCTGAAAGTTTGAGCCTGCAAGTTCACAGAGAGGACTTCAGCCTGGAGCTGGACTCCATGCTGGTGCTGCAAACGGTCTCAGAATTTTTCAGACACCAGGGAGAAGGCTAACCCTAACCTTCACCCTGTAGTGAGAGGACATTAGGGGGCTCTTGCCCATGCTGTCCCTGCCTTGCCAGCCACCTCTGAGGGAGCTGCCCAGGTGAGGGGCAGGTCGTGCTGAAGCCTCTGCCAGGGGCCCCCTGTGACCCGCCCAGCCCCACAGGTCCCAACGGGAGCCTTCCAGCAGTTTCCCAGCAAGAAGGAGGCATTGGCAGGAGATGATGTCCCCTCTGGCGCAGCTTCCATGGCTCACAAGGCTGCAGGCCCGGGCCGGGGCAGGAGATGAGAGCCAGGCCCTGTGCTGGGGCCTGACACACTGAGTAATTGTTTGCACTGTGGGCATTGTCCTTCTCATCACCTGGGGCACTGAGGCTCCGAGGACTTGGGTAGTGGCCCAGGATCACACTAAGTGAGCAGATGCTAACATGAGGTCTGACCCAGGCTCATCCCCTCATGCCCGGTTGGGTTCCTGGGACTAGAACTTGTCTCTGCTGTCTTCTCAGCACAGGAGCTCTCAGAGGCAAGCTTGTGTGTTGTGTGTGTTGGTAAAAGCCCACGGACCAGGGTGAGATTTGTCCCAGTGACACCCCCGTCTCTCAGGAGCCTTGGCTGGGCAGGGGTAGCCTGTGGCAAGGGCAGCGGCCAGGCAGACGCAGCTCCCTGCAGGTGCAGCCAAGCCCTCCTCACCTTCCTGCATGGCTTCCTGTGCAGGTCAACGTTGGCATCCTCATCGCGGTGACCAGGGTCATCTCACAGATCAGCGCCGACAACTACAAGATCCATGGAGACCCCAGTGCCTTCAAGTAAGTTGACCTCAAGCTGCCAGCAGTGCCATGGTCCTTCTGCCCCCAGAAGGCTGCTCCGAGGTCTCAGGAGAGACAGCCACTCCTTCCTCCTGTGGCCGGCACCCAAGTCCTCCACTTGCTCCGCGTCCCACTATCTCCGGGTAGCACTGGCTTCACGCCCTCGCTTGGCTCTCCTGATCCGGGACAAGGCCTTTACCCAGCCCCAGGCTCCTGTATGTAGAAGAACGGGATCTACAGATGTTCTCCTGGGGACTGCTTCATCCCAGGGTGATGAGCAGCTGGAGGGTGGCAACAGGGAAGATTCTAGAGCCAGAGTGCCCCTGCCAGTCCCACCTCTGCCCTGGCCATCTGCTGGGCTCAGCGAGTTATTTAGCCCCTCAGCACCTCACCTTCCTCACGAGCAGAATGGGATGATAACGGGTTCCTCTCGGCTGGCACGGCACGTCAGGGAAGGTCCAAGGGAGAGCAGTGTCCTGGCGGGCTCTGGGCGGCCCACCTGGGGAAGGGGTGGGGTCTCTGGGAGGGATTCCACCCACACACCTCACGGCCATCGGGGTCTCCCGACCTGCGTCTGTGAGGGCCCTGCCGATTGCAAGTGACAGAAATTGCAGCGTGCACGGACCTAAGCTGAAGGGGGGCTTCCTGCCACAGGTGATCGTGAAGTCCAGCGCTCAGAAGCCTCGGTCCAGAGCTCAGCACCGGGCCCAGCTCCTCCTTCGCATCCTGGGTCTTGGCTTCAGGCCGAGGTCGACTCTGCCCCTTGGTGGCATAATGGCTGCGGCAGGGCTTCAGGCCCACGGGGCAGTCCCTGTCCCACCTGCTCAGACCCAGGCCTGTGCCTGGAGGAGGATGGGGACTCAGGCTGGGCCTGTGCCCTCCCTGAGCCAGACCCTGCAGAGGGGGATTCATCGTTGCCCTGACCCGAGTCCACCCTGGCTCTGGGGTGCAGTCAACTCCCTCAAACCACAGGGCCTGAAAGCTGGGGAGGCCATCCCTCACACGGACTTTGAGGCTTTGTGAAAAGCAGGGCATGGGTGCCAGGCAGCTGACATTCTGTAATGTGACTTCAGACACAGTATCTTTTCTGATGTAAAAGCAGAAGTGGTAAATACGTCAGCAGCGAATCTATGAGAGAATTAGTCTGTAGTGAATTCCAAACACCAGATTAACCTGACGAGAGGCTGAAATCCTCAAGGGCTGTGCCCCCTGCAAGAAGAGATGCTCGTGGGGTCAGAGACCATGTCCTTTCCTCTTCCATTGCCAAGACCAGGCTGGGCCCTGGCCCCCGTGTGGCCTGGCAGGGGAGGGACCTGTCCCTTCTTTGCCCCAGCCCTGTGCTCCCCAGGCCCTCACCCAGCATTCAGGGTCAGCCAGTCTGTGGCCAGCTTATTTCCAGCAAAAGCTCTCCCTCCCCTGTCTGAGCCCCACAAGACCACTACTCTCCCTGTCACCAGAACACCTCGTGCATCTGGCCTGCACCTGGGCACTGCCTTCCCTCTCTGCCCGTCTGCCCCCCATCCTCCTATCAGTGCCCACCCAGGAAGCAGCTTCTGTCCACTGCCTTTGCTTCTCTGTGGAAACATCCCCCAAGCGACAGGCTGGCACTGTGTCTGCAGCTCTTGTAAAGGCGTGAGGTAGGGAGTGTGTCCTGGGAGAGCATCCCCAGGTCTTTGCAGGGCACAGCTAGGCACTGCCCACTGCTCCCACCCGAGTCTGCGCTTGGCAGCACAGGGATGCGTCCCTCCCGGGGAGGTGCAGGCAGGCGTCTCTGGGGACAGACCCCTCTGGGTGTCTCTTCATTATGAAACCCAAATGCCATCAGCTCCTCTCCTTTGGCCGCCCAGCTCTGCCCCCGGGGGCTTCCTCACTCTCTTCTTAGTGTGGATGGCATAGCACTTGATTCCCAGGGCTGACGGAGCAGAGCCGGAGCTGCCGGCCCAGGCAGGAAGCGGCCGTCACTGCATCGTGAGGAGGCTGCTTCAGCACCTTCCTATTCCCCCTCCGCCGGCTTTAATCTAGTGGCTTTCTTAGTGCCGAGCAGCCCAGCACTCAGTGACTAATAAGATAAGACCCTTCACACGGGTGCTTTCACGTTTTTTCTTTTCCAAGAAAAGTGGAGAATAGAATAGGTGAGGTCTGAGAAGCGGGAGGAGCCTGGCTTTCACTTTCTAAAAAAGTCTCTGCTTATTGATCGTGATTCCAGACACCTGAAAAAGAAGCAGAGCATGTTCAGGGGACCCTGAGGATGGGGGAGTGAGGGTGAGATCCCCATGGAAGTGCATCCACGAGCAGGTGGATGTGGGGGCTGGAGACTCACTCAGGGCCTGAGCCCCATAGGCCAGGGCCAGCCTTGGGGAGCAGAACGGGGTCATGGCATCAGAGAGGAAAGCACACCGCCCTGCGCAGAGCTGCCTCCAGATCCAGGAACCCTCTCCTTCTGCTTTTGACCAGGGACTCTGACAGCTCTGGACATGTTGAGAGTCCTCAGAGAGCTTCAGCTCAGCGTGTTCGCCCCATCACTTTCACTTTAAAAGTAGCACATTTTGGTACTTATTTCTCAGTGACCCTTCCTTTCCAATGTGGTTTCCCGGGATCTAAAGAATGCATGATATTTTTGTTTCCCAGAGACAGGTGTTTTATTTTTATTGCATTAGTGTTATGAGAACAAGCTGGCTGCAGTTCCTCTGAGCTCTGAAGTGCTGAAACAGTTCTGGGTTTTACAGGCAACCATTGCCAGGAGCTGTCAGTGCCAGGCTCTTGGGCTCTTGACAAGGAAGCTTATTATGGCTGTGTTTCACCTCCTCTGGGGAGGTGCCAGATCCGTGGGCAGCACTTTTGCACGTCTGTCCATTTGTTCATCATTCATTCATTCACTGTTCATTTCTTCAGAGCCTCTGAGTCCTGGCACTGGGATGCACTTTGGGGTCGCAGAGACAAAAAGACCAAGTCCCAGGCTTTAGGGAACCCACAGTCCAGTGAGAGAGACAGAGTCACAGTCACTGGGCTGGGTGATGAGGGGTAAATGGAGGCATGTGACAGTTGTTGACCTGGGTAGCAGGAACCCCATTCGTCTCTAGACTTTTCTCTAAAGCTGAAAGGCAGAAGGTCCTTGCTGTGGAAAGCCCAGCTGTTTCAGAAGTCAGGATGGATTGGACTTGAGTTGGCTGGCCATGATTCACCCAGCACATCAGGAATGGCTTTGAGGCAGACAGCTGGTGGGTCCAGCCACAGCGGGTGCTCACTCGGCCCGGGTGGGGACGTCTGCATACCCTCTGCTTCTGCCCTTGATGAAACCCTGTATCACCCTAGCCGTTACAGGGTGCTGTGGGGCCTGCCTCTCCTGTGTCAAGAGGGCCATGGGGATAAAGAATAAAGATGCGTGCTGGTGGGTGTGATGTGGCAGGGGACGAGCTGTGTCAGTTCACAGTGCAGTTCAGCAAGCCTTCGTTCAGCACGTACCGGGGCCATGAAGACGGTCAGGTGGTCCTGCCCTCTGAGAGCTCACCGTCAGTGTCACAGGAGGGCCCTGGTGATCAGTGGGGGACACGTGGGCTGCGGCCAGTGAGGCCTGGAGAATGGTAGCTGGCCACGTCCTCGTTTCAGGCCCAGGCCTCACTGCCCCCTTCCAAGTGTCTCACAGGAGGCTTGGGTTCTGGAGGCTGCAGGGGACCCTCTGCTGCTTCAGTCCCCAAGTCTCTCCCTCTGGCCTGGCTCCTCCTCCTCATCTTTGCCAACAGCTTAAACACAAGTCCCAGGGCTGGACAGGCTCTCCCCAGTAAGCGCCGGGTACTATCTGAACTTTTCCAGCGCTCTCTCCCACCCACCAGCTGTGAGGGACAGAGGTGTGGGAACACTGAGGCTCCTCCTGGGTAAGTCCTCGCTCAGGGCTACCTGTAGGGAGGACTCCCGGTCTTGCTCCCAGCAGGGTGGTGCCTGCAGCTGTCTGAAGCCTGGTGCCTCAAGGGCAGTCCTCCCAGCCCACGCCTGCCCTCCTGCCGCTCAGGGTGACAGTCGCTCTTTCTCTCCAGGTTGACGGCCAAGGCAGTGGCCGTGCTGCTGCCCATCCTGGGCACCTCGTGGGTCTTCGGCGTGCTTGCTGTCAATGGCTGCGCCGTGGTTTTCCAGTATATGTTTGCCACACTCAACTCCCTGCAGGTGAGAGTCCGTGGGGACTGGCAGGGAAGGGGGTCCGCCAGGCATCAGGAGTGGGTGTGCACGGTTAGGTCTGTAGGGGCGGGGGAGGCCTGCCCTCCCCAACACACCCCATGAGCCTGTAGTGCGGGGCGTCCCTGAGGCCTGAGGACAGAGAGGGTGGAGTGTGCCCTGGGGCTTTGAGAAAGAGGGGCCTGCAGGGTCCTTACCCCTTCAGGGCAGGACTGTCTGTGCTTCTGGCTGGCATCTGTAGTTGGCACGTCCAGGCTTGGAATGAAGTAAGACAGTCAGCCCGCGGCAGCTCCAGAAAGGAAGCCAGGCAGAGAGGTGGCAAGGGCAGCCTCCCAGGTGCTGTCCTCTGTGTGAAGGGCCAGGGAGGGTCACCTGGGAACCAGAGACTTGGGATGCCCAGGGTCAGAGCCCCCAAGGAAGGGCAGGCGTGAGTCCCTGTCACCATCCACGGCCCTCCCGGGCTGCTCGAGGTGCGTCTGTGTCTGCTGGCCAGTGGCGCCTCTTCTGGGAGTGCCTGCCCTCCCCACGCCGAGCCTGCCTGGGAACCCGGCTGCCGCTGCGCCTCTGCCCACACAGCATCCCCTCTCTGAACTCGGTTCCAACAGCTGCCTGAATCTAGGTTGGGTCACCCGGTGGGGCCCAGGACGCCCCTCCGTCCTCATGGGCCCCAGGTCCTGCGCCCTGGTGTCACAGCAGGCGGTGCCGGTGCTGCTCCCGGGCCGCGTGGGAGGAACGTCCACACAGTGTTCACAGCTACACGCGAAGGGCTCTGATCTGCGTGTTTCTTCCCTTCCTTCCCAGGGACTGTTCATCTTCCTCTTTCATTGTCTCCTGAATTCAGAGGTACGTCCACTCCACTTCCTGGCAGTAGGCAACTGACTTTTCCTTTCTGAAAGGTCACAGGAGTGGCAATAGCATTGCCTGTCAGGCTGGTGTCTGGGACTCAAATCTTGAGCCAGCTGCGCTCCTGATGACAAGTTGTGTGCCCTGGGCCTGCTGCTCAGCAGCTCTTCTCTCCCGCCTGGTTGCTAAGCGACTTACAAGCATCCTGTCTCCCTGGAGAAGTGGCGTCTCCATCTTGGGGAGAGTGAGATGTGGGCGTGCTCCCCACCATCCTCCCCAAGGGCCTCGGGGAAGCTGGCCTGGATGTGAGAGGGAGGACTTCTGTCCGCAGGAGCTGGGAAGGGGGCTTTGTGATGTGGCCTCCTTGGACTCTGGGGCCGCCAGCACAGGCTTTCTTCTGGGGGCTGCTCTGGACCTGGCACCTCCCATGTACTTGACTGATGGGACGTAGGGGCTGCCCCAAGGACTCCTAGTCCCATGGGACAACTTTTACCAGTTGGCTTTGAGCCCTTGCCAGGCTGAGGTTGTGGGAGCTGCCTTGGGGTGGGGAATGGGCCCCTGGCAGAGGGGCACCCTGCCCAGTCTGTCTGAGTGGCAGTGTCTGTTTGTGAGGACAGGCCAGGTGGGCTATGGAGGGCAGAGCACAGCATTGCTGAGCAGGATGGGCCGGGCAGAAGTGCTGCTTGATCGCAAAGCCCAGTGACCCCTTGCAAGGCCTGAGGCGGATCTGTGTGACGGGAAAGCAGCATGGCCATGGGAGCGTGCCCGCCCAAGCGTGCCCAGCCACCTGCCCGCCCGCTCACCACACATCGTTTATCACCCCGGGACGTTCATTGCTGAGTGTGAGGAGCCCAGCAGAGGCCACTCCAGCCCCAGCTTCCCTGGACTGTGGCACTCCGGGGCCGCCACATGGAGCAGCGATGCGCAGCTCAGCTGTGGAGCCACCAGCTCCGACTCACGTTTCCAAGTCCCAGCCTGCCCGACGCGTGCTTCTGGGTTGCCTCGGCAGACTCCTCGGGTTGAGGCTGTTGCAGCCTCTGAAATGGCTTCTCATGATCCCTTCCCTGCTTTCAAGGTGAGAGCCGCCTTCAAGCACAAAACCAAGGTCTGGTCCCTCACGAGCAGCTGCACCCGCACCACCACTGCGAAGCCCTTCCACTCGGACATCGTGAGTTCGGCCTCCTTAGACCCAGGGGCCCAGCCCAGCCTCATTCCCCAGGCTTGGTCATCAGCAGGACGGGGTGTGCGGGCAGCAGAGGTGGCTTCGTGTGCCCGGCAGTCCTTGTTCCCCTCTCACGCCTGACACAGGCCTGCAGGCTGCAGGTGCTCTGGGCTCCTGTCACCCCACACAGTGCCCTGTGTCCTGATGAAGTCACCACAGCCCTCCCTCTTGACCCCGAAGGAGCTGGACTTCTTGTGTTCACTTACGGGGATGGAAGGACTTAGAGATCAACTGACTGTGAGGTGGCCCATCCCCTCCGCCCACCAGAGCCCAGGCAGGCCCCATTAGCGTTGTCACTGCGCTGCTGCCTTCTACCTGCTGGGGCCCTGCTCCGCCGTCCCATCCTCAGGAAGTCCTTCCCACCCATGACGCTCAGTCAAGGTGCTCCCGCCCGTGCTCACACTTCACCTCTGTCGGCAGCTGTGTGGTTTTCCATTTGCTTGGGGACCACGTCTGCCCTGCTCCATGGGAGCTGGCTGGCTCGTGCCCTGCTCTAGCCCCACTGCTACAGCGGTGCCGGGTGGGTGGTGCACTCCATGAGTCACCATGGAATGAACGCAGCATGGACAGATGCATGGGGGTGAAAGCGTGGGTGACGGGCGGGTGGCTGAGCAGATGAGGGAGTGAGTGCACAGCACGCCCGCGGCGCTCGGGCAGGGAAGTCAGCGTGGAGAGCTCTGTGGATAGACATCCTCATCTCCCCCGGGAGCGTGGGGGCTCCCCTCTCTCTGCACTTTGCCCCTGCAAGGAGAATCCTCAGGCAGCTGTGGGCCCAGTGCTTCCCACACTCACTGGGCTTGGGGCTCTCCGCCTGGCAGCAGGCCCTCCACTGCTCACCCCTTTGTGCTTTGCAGATGAATGGGACCCGGCCAGGCACCGCCTCCACCAAGGTCAGCCCTTGGGACAAGAGCAGCCACTCTGCTCACCGTGTGGACCTGTCAGCCGTGTGAGCCGGGAGGCTGCCAATCAAGCCGGCCTGCACTCAGAACACACGCCCAAATGGAACGAAACAGCCTGCCTGTGCCTGCGGGACCCTCTCCTTGCTGCTGTCTGGACATGGGTGTTGCGGCCCCGAGACAGCCGTCTTCCTCTGTGACTCCTGTCAGAGCTCACTGCTCAGCCCAGCAGCCTGATGCCCAGGCCAGCGTGGGTCCTCCTGCCTCGTGTCTGAGTGACTCTCGTGTCTGGGGACTCCCAGGACACAGTGGCCTGGCTGCAAAACTGCCCTCAAGCCTCCTTCATCACTGAGCACCAGACCCAGCGAGGCCAGGACACTCGGGGCCCGGGCCCACAGCACAGCAGGGGATGTTCAGCCTCTTTACCTTGGTGGGACTTGGGGGCTCAAGGACAAAGTTCAGGTCCCCATGCACCCCCCAGAAAGTCAGGCGGAGGCAGCTGGGGGCGTGTGGGGAAAAGCGTGAGAAGTCCCCAGTCTCTGAATTCACCAAGTGGTGAGCTCCCCAAAGCTGGTGCCAGCCGTGGTGCGTGACTCCATAGGTGGAGCCGGCGTGTGTCAGCCTGTGCTGTGGGATCAGTTTGGGGCTCCTGCCCCAGATGAGCTCGGACCCTGGGCAGGGGTTGCTGACTGTCCGGGTGAGGGTGACCCCTTTGTCCACGTAAAGAGCCGCTCTCGGCCTTGAGGCTGCCTGATGGCGCCAGTGCTTGGGGGAGCTTCTCGGCCGTCCTCTGTGAGTTTTGTCTCTTTGGACCCCAATTCAGCCTTAAGATGCCCTCCTTCCTCATGGGCAAGCCTCCTTGGTTATTTTCAGGCCACAGGAGCCCCGCATCCCTGCAGTGCCTGGTGTCCAGGTGGAAAATGGAGGGCATTTTCCAAGGCACCACCTTCCCTGGAGAGAGTCTTCCTCATCACTCATAGGCACTCCACTGAGTTTCCAATGAGCAGACCACCCGGTAGGTAGCACCCTGCGCTGCATCTGGTCACCGTGAGGCCAACCCATGCTGAGTCCCTACTGACCTGGGGAGGCAGGGATGGCGCCAGCCGCATCCCCTCGGACGCAGCCCCAGAGGAGATGGGATCATCGTTCCGGACCTGTGTGTGGGCATGATCCTGTGGAGCACAGGTTTGGGGTCATAGATGTGAATTAAGACACCACTGAGATGCAGGCTACGAGGCTCATCCTGTGCCAGCAGCACTTGTGTCTGCGAAATGTGGGTGAGACATTCAAACCTGGTTTTGATACTGGAAAGTCTTCCTTTAAAACTGTGACCATGATTTCATTCAGCCCCTCCGCACCTCCACGTCTGCCTTGTTTCAGAGTGAGTTTTCTACGGAGCTCTGTGGCTCTTTCCCATCCCTCCTGGTGGCTTCTTAACGTAACTCTCCCCTAGTCACCTGGAGTGGACCAGCCGTCCGCAGGCCTCCCCCGCAGCGGGAGGGCAGCAGGGAGCAGCACGTCTGCTCTTCTGTCAGGCGAGGCCTGGGCTGCAGCAGCCAGCTGACACATGGTGACGATGCCACGGGCCCTGCGTGCGGCCCCTGCAACCGTGCTGTGGCGGGCACACCGGCTGCTGCAGGCCGAGGCCACTGTTCAGTGACAGGTCCGTGTTTAGCCATTGCCCAGGCTCCCCTGCGACCCCAGAAACCACGTCACATGGACCACGGTGCCAGATCCTCCTCACGCCTGTGAGCACTAGAAGTGAGAACACTGTTCCTACGATTACACTTGGGTCTCTTTCCTTATTCAGTTTCTAGTGAAGGAAATCAAGGAACTCCCTTTACTTTAGATGGAATTATTTGTTTTTTAACTGTTACCATATTCATCTATATAGCTAATATTTCAAGAGATGTAATGCACAAAACCTGTCTAAGCCTTTTATTTCCGATGACGGAAAGTCACGCCCTTTATTTATAGGCTGTGTGTTTTGGCTTCTGCAGTCCCTTTACTACCTACACATAATTTGGCTAAAAATAAGAAATTGGGAAGAATTACATGTTTAAAGTAGTTTATAGTAGAAGAAAGATGATGAATGACACTAAGTTGTGAAAATATGTTGTGATTTTTATGAAATTAAATCTCCCAAGTCCTTCAAAGAACGTGTGTTCCTTAAATCTGTTGCTAGTGGAATGTGAACAGGACCCTGAGTCTTAACACACATCGGTAAAATCCCAGGCTGGGATCTACTCTGTAGACATTCCTCAGCGCCCACTGTGAGCCCCGCACATTCTTGTTCTGGGGATACCCTGGGAGCCTCTGTCTCCGGGATGGGCTGTGAACACAAACCAGGGGCGAGCAGCAGGCCTGGGAAAGAAGCGTGGGAAGGAGGCCTGGACGGACGTGCACAGGCCTTGGTCTGCCCAGGGCAACTTTCTGCAAAACACGCGGACGCTGCTTCCAGGGAGGCAGAGTTCAGCCGCATGCCACACCCCCAAATACGCTCATTCACTGCTTTCCCATGTGGCTTTTCCTCTCTTTATGGAATTTACATGGTCCTACACTGTCTCTGCTGTGCAGTCGCCTGCTTTTGTTTTTTATTTTTTCTTATCTTTTTTGAGGCAGCGTCTCGCTATGTCTCCCAGCCTGGAGTGCAGTGGTGCCATCTTGGCTCACTGCAACCTCCGCCTCCCTGATTCAAGCCATTCTCCTGCCTCAGCCTCCCAAGTAACTGGGACTACAGGCCCCCACACCCTGCTAATTTTTGAATTTTTAGTAGAGATGGGATTTCACTATGTTGGCCAGGCTGGTCTCGAGCTCCTGACCTCAGGTGATCCACCCACCTCGGCCTCCCGAAGTGCTGGGATTACAGGTGTGAGCCGCCGCACTAGGCCCACCATCTGCTTGTAAATTTAATGTGCACTCATAAGCCACTTTCCATATTACTCTATATTGTTAATAATTACCATAATATAAAGCGTTCTGTTACACATTTTACCAAAAATTTTGCACTATTTTACAACTAGATTATTTCTGTGCTTCTGTGTTATGTCAACATTTACACACCTATCATATATATTTATATAACATTTTAATATTTTTATATCTATAATATATAATAGAGGGATGGCTATAATGTCTTTCATGTCTTTGTGCTTATGGCTTTTTTCCTTACATTATTTTTTCTTATGTTGATTATTTTCCAGGTTAAAAATTTGAAAAAAAAAAAAGGGTTTTGCATCAAAAAGTAGAGAATCCCATGTCAGTGATAACTTATAAATGTTCTCAGTGAGAACTTATTGATACTCTCATTTCTCAAACCTTTCACAGGAAAGGTGGACAGCGTTCTCATCGTCAGTTTAGCGTGTGAGAAACTTATCATTTCTATTTTCTTGATTACTACTGAGTTTGAACTGTCTTTCATATGTCTTTTTATTTTCTTAGGAGGGTGGCTAAAATTCTGAATATACAGGGGAGATATTTCATTTATTTACGGTATCACTCGTTGCCCTGCACCCGTCCCAGTTGTGCTCTCCTGTGGTGACGGTGGGACCAGGTCCCACAGGAGCCGCACACGTGGTGACAGGAGCCAGCTGTCGTGGCTGTCCTGGGTGCTTGGAGAAACGCCTCAGCAGGCGCCGCCCCTCCATCTCCCACACGCCACTTGACCCACAGCCTTGGCTGGGCCCCTCTCTTTGGCCTCCAGGGAGGAGGGGAGGAGGCAGGTTGGTGGAGCTGCAAGCCTGGGGCGGAGGGGTCACCATGCTGGAAAGGGGGGTCCCCTGAGTGCCCTCCTGTATCCTGGTCCTGCCTCCACGTCGAGCTGCTCCTGCCGCCCTCCTTCAGAGCCATCACAAATGACAGTCCACACATGGAGTCATTATTTTTGTGCTCCAACAGGCCTTTAAAAACACTTTTTTCAGCTAAATTCAGGGAGTTTGGATGTGAGCAAAGATGTGAGCGATTTGCATCACTGTCCAATTTCCTGCCTGCTTCTAAATGGTATTTGGTGCCTCTATATGCCACTCTGTGCTAGGATGATTCCTTCTAAAAGGCATATTGTTGGCTGTGCTTTCAAAGCCAGTCTGAGGATCTCTGCATTTAATTGGGGAATTGACATCTTGATATTTATGTGATCTATTTGTAACATTTTGCATCTGTCATTTTATTCATGCTTCCTGGGTTTTCTGTGTGTGGGGGTGGGGTGGTGGTGGAGGGTTGTGGGGGTGGCGTGTTGTTCTCAGTTATTTCTTTTTTGTTTTGCTTTTTGATGTTCAGGTTGCAATCTTGCACAGTAATTTGCTTCAGAGCTATCTTGGCTTTTCCCTGACTCCTTATGCACTAGTGCCGTAATACAGGCCCAGATCCCTTAGTATTTAGTGTGCCACTTACTGCTGGCAACTTTGTTTCTGTTTAATATTTAAAGAAAGGATTTTCAGGCCTGGCGCAGTGGCTCATGCCTGTAATCCCAGCACTTTGGGAGGCCAAGGCAGGCGGATCACTTGAGCTCTGGAGTTTGAGACCAGCCTGGGCAACATGTCAAAACCCCGTCTCTACTAAAATGGTGTGCACCTGTACTCCCAACTACTTGGTGGTGGTGGGGGGCAGGGGGAGCTGAGGCAGGAGGATCGCTTGAGCCTGGGAAGTTGAGGCTGCAGTGAGCCATGTTCCTGCCACTGTGCTCCAGCCTGGGTGACAGAGTAAGACCCTGTCTCAAAAAAGAAAAGGATTTTCATATTAGTGTTTTTAGTTGTAAAAGTTGTACATATTCTTGCTATTTTCATCTTATTTATAAATTAAGCAAATTTAAATTGTTAATCTACTTTTTAAAAATTAATGGGCTTTATTTTTAGAGCACTTTTAAGTATACAGTAAAACTGAGCTCCCTTACCTGCTTTCCCCCTCCACCTCCCGAAGGTTCCCCTGTTATCGACGTCAGTGTGGTCACAACTGGCCAGTGAATGCTGGTGCGCTGCTATTAGTGAGAGTCCGTGGTTTACACCGGGCTCCCTCTGCGTTGTACTGTTCACGGGCTTTGATGAAAGCATTGACTTACGCATCACGTAGCTTCACTGCATTAAAACACCTCTGGGTTTCACCTGTTCATCTCTCCTCTCTCCCCAACTAACCCTGACAACCCCTATTTTATTTTATTTTATTTTTTTTACTGTTTCTATAGCTTTGCCTTTCCCAGAATGTCGTATAGCTGGAATCATACAGTACATACTTTTTCAGATGCGGTTCTTTTGTGCAGTAATATGCATTTAAGGTTCCCTCATATCTTTTTATAGCTTGAACAGATCATTTCCTGTTATTGCTGTTTAATATTCCATTGTGTAGGTGCCACAGTTTGCTCATCCATCCACCTATGAAGGACAGCTTAGGTGCGTCCAAGTTGGCAGTGCCGAATAAGGTTAATATAAGCATCTGCGTGCAGGTTTCTGTGTGGAAATGTTTTCATCCCATTTGGATAAATACTGAGGAGCATGATTGCTAGATTGTGTGGTAAGAAAATGTCTAGTTTTATAAGAGGTTGCCAAGTAGCTGCACCGTTTTGCATTCTTGCCAGCAGTGAATGAGAGTTTCTGTTGTTCGGCGTCCTCACCAGCATTTCGTGTTGTGTGTTGAATGTTAGCCCTACTAATAGGTATGAAGGGACACCTGATTGCTTTAATTTCAGTTCCCTAATGGCATGTGATATTAAGCACTGCTCCCCAGGTTTTGAGGTATTTGTTCTAATCCAGTATCTGAATTGGCCACTTCTGCTTGCTGTCCATCAGTTTGCCTCATGTATCTGGGTGTTGTGTTGTTTGGTGCATACACAGTGATGACTGTTATGTCTTCCTGGAGAACTGACTGCTTTATCACCCAATGCCTCTCCTTATCCCTACACCCTCTTTGTTCACTGGTTCTCTGATGATTCTGGAATTTGATCTCAAGTAAACTTTGCTGAGTGAACACTTGCCATGTGAACATTTTCAGTTTATAAAAAAGAGAGTATCTTTGGTTTTTCTTCGTATCAACATACACAATTCTGATCTCACATCCTTTTCCCCTGAAACATCTATAGGTTTGATTGTTTACTAAAGAAGAGAAATTCAAAATATAATTTTATCTGAAAGTCAACTTACCCTTGTCTGATCTCTTTGTTCAAGATTCTTTACCTTACAGTTTAAATTTTAACCAGATTATGTGTTGATACTGTTTTCATTCTCATTTGTTAGTAGAATACAGACATGCCGACTCTGCCGTCTTTTCTGAGCTGCAGCTCTGCTGCCGTATTGGAGATGTGCGTTCGTCTCCATTAGGGACTCTCACTGTTCACAAGCTGGGAATCTGTGCTGTGTCCTTTGCGTTTATCATCCTCACTTATTTTTCTTGATTTTATTTTTATATTTTCTTGATATTTTGGAGGTATTTTATAAAATTATTGTGACTTACCAAATTTTTACTTTTTTCAGGGTCAGTTCTCCATGTCCTGCTTTCAACAAAGGTTTTATTTAGTCTGCTGTGGTTTTCATTCTACTGCACGGTACATTTTATCCAGATGGGTTCTTCTTGATGTGATGCGATGTGTTCTTTTATCTCATTGATAAAAGAAAACAGCCATGCTGTGAATTTTACTTGCTTCACTTGAAAATCTTTTCCAAGAAGAACATTTTCCTTTTTATGATGTGTTTGTGTTGCAAATCTTTTGTAGTGCCAGTATTTTTTTCTTACTCACGAGTTTCCTCTGGAGGTCAGGATTATTTTCCTGAATCTGAAGTGATTTTCCCACGGCTAGGGTGGCTATTAATTAGGTTTTCTGGAATATAGGCATGGGACTAGATTGTGGGTTGAGTGGAAATAACTCTGTGGCAGGCCTTCATGGTACTGATCGGTGGTCTCCAGCCTGTGGTGGGCCATGCAGAGCCGTCTTTTTAAACAGGGTATCTGCTAATCAATATCTCTCCTAAGCATTGTCTACAGATTGAGAAACAATGTGTCTCCTACATCCAGGTGCCTGTCCTTCCAAATGTAGATCGTGCTGTAATTAATAAGAGGTTTACTTAAAAGCTTCATTGCAGTGGACTTTTCGTATTTTTTAACTGGTGAATATTTATCATGCAGTTCCTCTCACGGGAGGGAGAGAGAGTTCAACCGGTCATTTTTATTAGCAAAAGTCAGGGCCCTCCAGCATAAGCAATTAAAATCAGCTCTGCATAAATCAAAAGGTGAGACTTGGCTGCATATCGATCCCATTATTGACCTGATGGTTTTTGTCTTCACAAAGAATTCCTACTGTCCACAGATTGGATTCCTGTGTTCTGTTCTCCATGTCTCACTTAAAAAACATAAACATTTTATTTTAGAACATTTTAGGTTTATAGAACAATTGCGAAATTAATACAGAAGGTCTCCATGTAACCCATACCTAGTTTTCTCTGTTACTAACATCTTAGGTTAATGTGGCATGTTTGCTGTAGATAATGAACAAGTACTGATACTGTATCGCCAAAGCGGCGCTTTACTCCTGTTTCTCCAGGTTTTCTCTTGTAGCCTTTCTCCCTTGCATGATAGTTACGCTTAGTAGCCACGTCTCCTCAGGTTCCTCCTGGCCCTGACAGTTTGAGTCTCTCCTTGTTTTTGATGACCTTGACAGTTTTAAGGATAAATGATCAGGCTTGTTGTAGAATGTACTTCAGTTGGGATGAATCTGATGATGGATCTCATAGTGGGTCTGATTTTCTCATGCCTGACTTGGGTTATGGGCTTTGGGGTGGAAGACTTTAGAGGTAAAGTGTCATTCTCATCGCATCATGTCAAGGGTACATACATGCTATCAACGTGACATATGTTGACTTGTATATTGACATGTGACTTATATGTTGAGGATTACCTTAATCACTGAGCTGAGGTAGTATTTGTCCGGTTTCTCTAACGGGAAATTCCTCCCTCCCTGTCTCCCCATTCCATCCTGTTTAGAAGGAAGCCACTGTGCACAACCAACGTTAAAGGAGTGTGGAGTTATGTTCTACCTCCCCAAGGAAGGAGGCTCTGCATTAATTATTTTCAATTCTTCTGCAAGTGATGTCTATTCTTCCCCATTTATTAATTAATGCAGCCATTTATATCAGTACAGACTCATGGATATTTATTTGATGGATTATTATCTAATAATACTTTGATTTTGTTGCTCAAATTCCAGCTTTGGCCACTGAGAGCTTTCTCAGTTGGATCTTGTGTCCCTTTGACATACCATTTTGTGTGTGTGTGTGTGTGTGTGTGTGTGTGTGTGTGTGTGAGAGAGAGAGAGAGAGAGAGAGCACTTCTTGTATTAGATATGTATTTTGCAATTATTTTCCTCCAGTCTGTGGCTTGCCTTTTCATTCTCCTAACAGAGTCTTTCACAGAGCAAAAGTTTTATTTATGTTTTTAAATTCTACTTCAGGTTCAGGGATACATGTGCAGGTTTGTTACATGTAAATTGCATGTCATAGGTGTGTGGTGTGCAGATTATTTCACCACTCAGTTAATAAGCATAGTTACCCTGTAAGGTAATTTTTCAGTCCTCGCCCCCCTCCCTCCCTCCACTCTCAGGTAGGCCCCCCCAGTGTCTGCTGTTCCATTCTTGGTGTCCATGTGTGCCCAGTGTTTTACTCCCACTTATAAGTGAGAACATATGGTATTTGGTTTTCTGTTCCTGTATTAGTTCACTTGGGATGATGGCCTCCAGCTCCATCCATGTTGCTACAGAAGACATGGCCTCACTCTTTTTCATGGCTGCATAGTATTCCATGTAGATCTACCATATTTTCTTGATCCAGTCTACCATTGATGAGCATTTAGGTTGATTTCATGCCTTTGCTATTGTGAATAGTCCTGTGATGAACATACACATGCACACGTCTTTATGGTAGAATAATTTATATCCCTTTGAGTATACACCCAGTAAGGGATTGCTGGGTTGAATGGTAATTCTGCTTTGACTTCTTTGAGAAATTGTCAAACTGAAAAGTTTTATTTTAATAAAGTTCAACTTATCAATTTTGTCTTTTGTCTATTGAACTTTTGGTATCATGTCGAGGAAGTCTTCAGCAAACCCTAGATCCGAAAGGTTTTCTTCTAAAAGGGCTGTAGTTTCAGCTTTATATTTAAATACAGAATCCTTTAAAAAACAACTTTCGTATAAAGTGTGAAGCTGAAGTCAAGACACAGTCTTTTTGCCTGTGGCTGTCCTAATGGATGTCCAGTCGTGCTAGCCTGGCTTGTGTGAAGATCTGTTCTTTCTCTATTGATTTGCCTTTGCTCCTTCATCAAAGATCCGTGGACTGTATTTGTGTGGTTGTAGTTCTGCATTCTCCATTCTGTTCCTTTGATATATGTGTCTATTTGTTTTCCTTCCAATCCAAACTGTCTTGATTATTTAGCTTCATAGTAATTGTTCAAATCAGGAAGTATGAGTCCCCACCTAGTATTCTATTGGCTATTCTAGGTCTTTTGCCTTTACACATAAATTTTAGAATCAGCTTGTCAATATCTACAAAATACCTTGCTGAGATGTTGATTGGGATTTCAATGAATACATAGGTCAATCTTCAACAATTCATTTCTTAACAATTTTGATTCTTCCCATCCATGAATATGGAATATATCTCCATCTATTTTGACTTTTAGAATTGGAACAATTTCTTATTTAAATATTTGGTAGAATTTAGACTTACTGACTTTTTTATTCCAATGTGTATACTTTTTATTAATTAATTAATTTTTAAAGACAGGGTCTCACTCTGTCACTTAGGATGGAGTGCAATGGCATGATCACAGCTCACTGCAGCCGCAACCTCCTAGGATCAAGCAATCCTCCCACCTCAGCATCCCAAGTAGCTGTGACTACAGGTGTGCACCCACTGCACCTGGCACATTTTAATATTTGTTGGTAGAGATGAGATCTTGTTCTGTTGACCAGGCTGGTCTCAAACTTCTGGACTCAAGTGATTGTCCTACATTGGCATCCCAAAGTGTGAGATTACAGGCATGAGATGCCATGCCCAATGTATATTTTTAACTAGTTTTTATTTATTTTTAGTGGTTGTCCTCAAGATTGCAATATAGATTTTAACTAATCTAAATCAATCTTCAAATAAGAGTATACCACAGGTATACAGGTGTCTTATAACATTGTATCTCAGTTCCCTCTGGCCCCATGCCCTGCTGTTATCCAGTTCACTCGTCTATGTGGTATAATTATCTAATACATTGATGCTATAATAAGTTTAAAGTTATTTTTAGATGAGTCAAGAGCAAAAAAGAAAAGATTTTCTTTCACCTCCATTTATTCTTCTCTGACACTCTTCCATTCTTTATGTAGATATAAGTTTATGTCCTGATTGTGTAATTTTCCTTCTCTCTGGAGAAATTCTTGAAACTTTTTTTTTACAGGGACATTCTGCTGGCTAATTCCCTCAAGTTTTATCTGAAATAGTGTTTATTCTCCTTCACCTATTTTAAAATTTAATTTTATTTTGTGAGATGGGGTCTCACTGTGTTGCCCAGGCTGATCTAACTCCTGAGCTCAGTTATCCACCTGCCTTGGCCTCCCAAAGTGCTGGGATTACAGGCACGAGCCATCATGTCCAGCCTCCTTTACCTTTGTAGAATCATTTTTGCTGGATATATTAATTTTACATTGGTGATTTTTTTCAATAACTTGAATATTTCACTCCACTCTTTTTGCCTGTATATTTCATGACAAGAAGTCTGCTGTAATTATTCTTGCTCATCTATAAGTAAGGTGTTTTTTCCTCTGACCAAGATTTTCTTTTTATCTTTGCTTTCTGCAGTTTTAATATGAAACATCAAGATTTTCTTTGTATGTATCTTGCCGTGTGTTCTCTGAGCTTTCTGGATCTGTGGTTTGGTGTCTGTTATTAATTTTGGAAAGTTCTCAGTCACTGTTATTTCAGATGCTCCTTCTGACCCTTTCTTCTCATGTCTTTTTCGGATACTCCAATGATATATATGTTACATTTTTTTTTTTTGGCAGTGCCTCACAGGCTTGGGTGTTATTATTTCTCCTCTTTTTTCTCTTTGCATTTATGTTTGGGAAATTTCTGTCAACCTGTCTTCAAGCTCACTGATTGCTTCCTCACTGGCATTTAGTCTACTGATGAACCTATCAAAGGCATCCTTCATTTCTGTTAAAGGGTTTTTGATTTCTAGAATTTCATTTTTTTTTCTTAGACTTTACAGCTCTGCTTACATTAGCCATCTGTTCTTTCCCTTTGCATACCTTTTCCATTATAGCTCTTAACATATTAATCAGAGTTTTTAAAATTCCCTGTCTGTTAATTTCAACATCGTGTCATATGTGAACCTAGTTCTAATGCTTGGTTGGTTTTTTTGTTTGTTTGTTTGTTTTTTTTTTGTCATGTGGTAGTCTTCCAAGTTTGGTTCCTATTGTTGTTAAAAGCTGGACATGTTTGTGTTGGGGATCAGGAACTCAGGTGACTAGGACTTTAGTGTGAGGACTTACGTTACCTGGCTAGGAGTCGGGCTGTGTTTAAAGTTTGCTGTAGCTGTAGGTGCCAGAGGCGCTGAATTCCTCTGGTGTCCTTGCTTTTGTCTTCACTCTTGACTTTGGACTTCTCCTGTCCACTCCTCCTCGTAGAGTCTGCGTCTTGCATCTCTTCCAGCTGTAGTCATTTCCTGTTGTTCTGTATTCTTGTTGCCATGGGGGTAATGTGTGGGGCAGAACTGTTCTGTCATCTTGCAATAAATCTCAGCCTTTTTAGTGGGTTTGTGTCTAGGGTAGTAACCCTCACAAGTGTCACTACCCTCCCCCAGGTGGGTGAGGCTTTGGTGAATACTTCACCCTGGGAGATAGGCTGCCTGCTGGCACCACGGCAGGGACAAACCAGCTCCCATCCTCTGGTTGCCAGCTCTCTCCTGGCATGTCACCAAGGTGCACTTTAGTTATGTTGGAAAGGTTCTCTTCCCGTCCTCTTCCTTCTTTACTGTCTTTCTGGGACTTGCAGAATACTGAGGGAGGAATGGCCAGTGTGCAGACTCTCAGCTACGGAAGTGGGGGTCTAATTCCCTTTCTTGATACTTTGGTGCTACAGAAGCCCCCTAGAGCTTTGACTCAGCTCTGGAAAACTGGAGATGGCCAGAAGCCTGAGGTTCAGGCTGCCAGTTCTGGGTGGAATCTGTGGCCTGGAGTGAGAATTTACAGTGCTTTTTCTGGGCCCACCCATGGCTGCCCATGGACCAATCAGTACACACTTCCTCCCAAGCCCGTAAAAACCCCTGATTCAGTCAGACTCACACAGATGTCGGGACTACCAGCTGCAGAGAGGATCTACTCATTGTGGCTCTCCTTAGGATGACCTGCCTGCAGAAAGGGGCTCCCACTGTGGCTCTCCTCTCTGCTGAGAGCTGGACACTTGGGATGACCTGCCTGCAGAAAGGAGCTACCCATTTCAGGTCTCCTGAGAGCTGTTCTGTTGTTGCTCAATGAAGCTCATCTCTGCCTTGCTGACCCTCCAGTTGTCTGAGAACCTCATTCTTCCTGGATGCCGGACAAGAACTCAGTCCTGCTGATTGGTGGGACTGAAAGAGCTGTAACATAAACAGGCTTGAAACATGCCTCTCCCAACCCCCACCACTTGCCATGTTGTGGGTGATGAGGATAGAAGAGCTGTAACCCTTCAGGGAGCCCAGACCTAGGAGCTCCCCCAGCCAGGGCTGTGACACCCTCTTTGGGGCTCTGCAGTTCCTGGTGTCTCCAAGCTTCCAGGCACCACCACATTCTTCGTCCAGACACAGGTGCCTGCAATGCAAGCCATGTGTGGCACATCTGGTGCAGCTGCAGCCTCACATGTGCCAGCTCCTGGAGCTGCCTGCCCCACCGCAGCAGCGGTATGCCTGGCTGTACACAGTGGCCAGGCCCCATACTTGCTCACTCACATGGTATGCCCGGCTGTACACAGTGGCCAGGCCCCATACTTGCTCACTCACACGGTATGCCTGGCTGTACACAGTGGCCAGACCCCATACTTGCTCATTCACACGGTATGCCTGGCTGTACACAGTGGCCAGGCCCCATACTTGCTCGCTCGCACGGTATGCCTGGCTGTACACAGTGGCCAGGCCCCATACTTGCTCACTCGCACGGTATGCCCGGCTGTACACAGTGGCCAGGCCCCATACTTGCTCACTCGCACGGTATGCCCGGCTGTACACAGTGGCCAGACCCCATACTTGCTCATTCACACGGTATGCCTGGCTGTACACAGTGGCCAGACCCCATACTTGCTCATTCACACGGTATGCCTGGCTGTACACAGTGGCCAGGCCCCATACTTGCTCGCTCGCACGGTATGCCCGGCTGTACACAGTGGCCAGGCCCCATACTTGCTCGCTCGCACGGTATGCCCGGCTGTACACAGTGGCCAGGCCCCATACTTGCTCACTCGCACGGTATGCCTGGCTGTACACAGTGGCCAGGCCCCATACTTGCTCACTCGCACGGTATGCCTGGCTGTACACAGTGGCCAGGCCCCATGCTTGCTCACTTGCACACCCCTTGCTGCCCCATGTTTGGCTCACCCTTGGCAGGTGTGGGATCTGGGCCAGTGGTGTGAACCGTGTACAGCCTGCTGGGCTGAGTGGACATAATGAGCCCAGTGAGCGTGAACAATACTCAGACAGAAGGTGCTGCCAGCCACAGAGGTTTCTGGCTGGCAAAGCGACACTCTAAGGATCCCATGACAGTATAAGGGCATCTTCCGTGTCTCTCCACCAGATGCTGTGGTGTCCACTCAGGAAGTCAAGAACCATGATGTGATGCAGTATATCTGGCCAGGCTACAGCTAACTACTAAGAAGAGTAGCTGTGGAGTTAGGGTGAGCTCAGGTTCCTGATTCTAGGTGGAGCTGTCTTATGGGCCCACCCTGGAAACTCCCGTAGGGCCACTGCTGGAAGAGAACAATTCCTTTGTCCCCTTCAGCCAGCAGGGCAGCGTTTCTTGTTGTTCACAGCTGGGGGCCTCCTGGATATCTCCCCATGGCAGGAAGGCCCATGCACTGGCTGCGTCTGACTTAGGGCTGAGGGAGAAGGGGGCCTGCTTGGGCAGATCCGTTAGGGGCACCCCCTGCCCCCCTCACTCCTCCTCCAGCAGATGCGATTATTCTCTCCCTGCCTGGACAGACGTCGTTAGAGAAGATTAATCAAGAAAGAGCAATGGCTTAATGGAGTCTGTCCAGATGAGTGAGATGATGGCCTGACTCCTGCCCGCTGCGCAGCCTGCTCACGTAATTGGATATTCTGGAGACTCCTCTGCTTCTATTAAGTTGACAAGCTGTGATTATCAGTGAGACTGCAAACTGCGCTGTCCCAGTCCTGCAGATCTCCTGGGTTTAGAGAGATGTTTCCTAAGTGGAGTGACTTTCTCTCTTCCCTCCCTGGTGTGTCCTGTTGATGGATGCTGGTCAGGCTCTTTCCATGTGGGGTAGGGGACACAGGGCACCCAGATCCTCCTGCCTGGCCCCACAGGAGAATTACTTAGGTTTTCCCAGGGCTTGTCCCCGGCTGCAGGCCCCGGCTGCCATGCTTTGCGTGAAGCTGCGCCCCAAGCATGGAGGTGACTGGAGAAGGGGGGAGAGTAGAGTCAGATGAGGATGGCGGCCTCCCTGTCCCAGGCTGATGGAGTGCAGTGCGGGGGCTGGAGCTCACGCAGCCATCTTGGAACATGTGGAGGATCCAATATTGAGGATGCCAGGGAAGCAAGATGGAGGAGTCCCTCTCCCTTATGGAGACGAATGACGACACCAGCTCTGGACCACACTTCTCTATACTGTTTTGTGTGAGAGAAGGAAACTCATGTCATGTTGAAGCTCCTGTGTTTGTGGTTTTCAGTGGCTCACAGCTGATCTCACTTAAACCAACACAGCCGTGCATTTCCTGACTGTGTGGTGCTGACGCTGGAGAAAGCAGCCTTCCTCCTGGCTGTGGCTCAGCCCCATCCTTAGAGCACTAGTTAAATGACAGTTGTTGATTCCTAGGTCTGGGCTGGGGTCTAGGATTCTGCATTTCTGGCAGACTCCCAGAAGATTCTGTACTGACATGCCTGGAGTAGCAGGGGCTTAGAGCTCACCTGCCTTCTGGGGTCCCAGCCCAGGCATCTCACCTTCCCCACCTATGACAGTTTCTGTTCAGCCCCACCTGCAAGAACAGCCTTCAGAGAAAAGCGATCAGGAAAGAGGAATCTGATGTGGATGTTCCTGGCAGAGAGTGAGGGCTCTGCAAAGTTGTGAGTCCTGTAGGCCACGCCATTACTCTTCGGCTGCAAGTGACAGTTAATGTACTGCCTTTCCTCACCTAGCTGCCCCTGTGAGTTTCATTCCATAGAAGGAGACTGTGGCACCATTGTGATGTCAGAGGCCTGGGGAAGATCCAGAGGATGAGTTAATAGTTTGCATTCGTGCTCCTCCGAGTCTGCGAAGTAGGCTTTATCAGCCATTGCTGGGTTTTAAGGCTGGCTTGCTTCCCTTTTATCTTCTGAAGGTTGATGAGAAATTGGAGGCTGCGACCCGGGAACCCTGATTGTACCGGCGGATGCTGAGCACTCTTCAAGACAGCGTGTCTGCTCGCAATCAGAAGGGATCACCCTCCCACACCTCCCGTCCTCCCTTTGGCTCCTACACAGACTCTTGCTGTAAACGCTGACGGGGAAGCTGGAGGGCCGGGCTTGGAGGTCCTGTCAACTCAGTTTCTCTTTGGGCTGGATAATCCTCAGTGTCCTCTCTTAGGACAGCCCTGCAAGGAGCCAGCCTGGAAGTCACTGGTTCTCATGATGAACCCTCACACCTTCCACTTGTTCTCATGAAGTCTCCCCTGATTACTTAAGGATTTCTGCTGCTTCCTGAATGAAACATTTCCACTCATCACTTTTTTTGAACAGATCAAATTTTGACCTTATTCCAGGAAATCATCTATTTATTGGTGTGCATTTATTAATTTTTAAAGAGCATTTTCTTGAGCAACTACTAGAAAAATATTTAGTGGGTATTAAGACTCCAGGTGTACATATTTACTTATATTCATTTCCAACTCTCAATAATTTCCATCAGTCTCTAAAATCAGGACTGTTGCGGTTTTTCCTCTTGCGGTATTATTAGTATAAATAGTGTCTTACGTATCCATTCTGAGGTATCCACATGCCAACAGCTGTGTTTGGAAGCTTAGAAGCAATTTTTTCATTATGGAAAATATGTCAATGATTGATAACCAAAAGGAAGGAAAAGAACCACCTAGAATTGTGCCACTGAGAAAACTGTGGGGAATATTTCACGGCTTTTCAGGTTCTGTGCATGTGAGGGCTTGTGTATACACTTACGCATCTGTGCACTGTCTTCATGAAAACGGATTCATACTGTACGTCTTCAGCTTTACTAAGGCATAATTAAGAAACCGGGATTATATCTGTTTAAGGTATGCAACTTGGTGTTTTGTCTACCTTGTGAAATGATCATCACGGTCAAGGTAATTAGCATATCCATCACCTCACATAGTCACCACTGTCTTTCCTTCTTGTTCCTTCCTCTTTCTTTCCTTCCTTCCCTCCCCTCCTTTTTTTGGTGAGAATACTTAAGATCCACCCCTCTTAGAAAATTTCAAGTATACAATACAAGTCACCAGAGAAATTCTCTCCAAAGTTGAAAACAGAACCACCATATGCTTCAGCAGTCCCACTTCTGGGTTTATATCCACAGGAAACGGAGTCTGGAGCTTGAAGAGACCTGCACTCCCATGTTCACTGCAGCATTGTTCACAATCGCCAAGATACAGAACCAACATGAATGTCCTTCAAAGGATGAGTGGATAAATATAAAACAGCTCTATCTCTGTCTCTCTATCTATCTAGACACACACACACTGGAATATAGAGCCTTAAAAGAAGGAGGTCCTGCCATTCATGACAGCATGGATGAACCTGGAGGGCGTTAAGTGAGAGAAGCCAAACACAGAAAGACAAATACTGCATGTGGAATCAAAAACAGACCCGTAGAAGCTGAGAGTATAATGGTGGCTACCAGGTGCTGGGGGGTGGAGGAAATGGGGGGATGGGGTTAAAGGGTACAAAATATTGGGCTTTTTTCTTAACAATATAATGTATCCGTAGAGTCTAACTTTATTTTTAATGGCATTGAACTTTCTTCTCTAGCATGAGTTGTCCTCTGGTTGAACTTCAGAGTCATCTGAGGAGCCTTGAAGAGCACACCCAGACCCTGAGCTCTCCCAGGAGGCTGATCGAGTCATGCTGATGTGGCAATGAAGAGCATCTTACCTTATGGATGCCTGAGTCCCCCTTTAACCAAGCCATGTGATTGGAAATGGGTATTTTCACCTTTATAGGTGAGCGGTATCTATGAATATTTTATATACTTACAAAGGCAATTACACTCCATCGGTATCTGTAGAGGTTAACTGCCTTTGTAAGTACATAAATATTTGTAGATCTGTCTTTGTATACATCAGGTATTGTGGATACATTCTGAAAACTGGATCAGTGGGCCAAAGAACCTTTATCATATCTAATGCAAACTGTCACTCTGTCACTGACACTCTGGAAAGGAGAACAGTGAGCACTGCACAGCAGGGAGTGGCAATGCCCATCTGCCCACAGCTTAGCCAGCACTGGGTGTCAATGTTTTTACTATCTTCCGGTTTTATAGGTTCAGTCATTGAGTAGGTCTGTTTTGCTTGACCACTCCGGGCCATGTTCATTCAGGTGACAGGGCCTCTATGGGGACTCAAGACAGACACAGCCCCTGATTCTGTGCTGCTCACAATTTAGTGAGAGATGGGCTTGAATCCAATAGCCACAAACACTTGTGTGAAGGAAGCTGGGACAGCTATGAGACTCATGGTGCTGTGGGAATCCGTGGTGCAATGTGACCTGGTCTAGGATGTCAGCATGGGCTTCCCTCAGGAGCTGACACACTGCGCTCTGAAGAGGGAGTGTCTGAGGGAACAGCTGGTCTGCAGGAGGGAGAGCACATGGGAATGTCCACAGTGGCTGCAGTTCATCAAAGGTACATTCAAATAGGTGAATTTCACTGTAAGTAAATCGTGCCTTGGTAAAGTGGGGCCCTGCTGGCTGGGCCATGGTACCCCTCACCTCCCGATGCTCCGGCAGCTGGGAGTGGCCTCCAGGGCCATGTGGTCTGGTTCCCATTTTCTCTCGGCCTCAGCTCTATCTTTCTCTGCATTTATTCTGCTCTGCACACAGTTTGAACTCATAGTTCCTCACTCTCCTGCCTGGAGAAAAACATCCATTCCTAAACTGCTGTGTTCATGAGGGCAGGGCCAGCTTCGTGGGCATACACTCAGCCCACGCTTGGTTTAATGCTCTGTTGTTACAACTATTCGTTTTTGAAGAAAATGCATTATTTTCATGCATTTTGGATGACGTGCCCTGCGTTTTCATTTTGCACTGGGCCTTGTCAGTAAGAACTCTACACAGCAAGGCTTAGGGGACCCTCCCAGGGTGGCAGCACTTCGCGTGTGTTGTCACACGTTGTTGCTGGGAGAACTAAGTGCTGTCCATCTGACTTCCTTGGTAGGAGACACCTGGGAGTTGGAACTGGCTTCTCCTGGACTCTGACCTACGCCGTTTTCCTTTTTCCTGCTTTTATCTGTGTCCTTTCATGAAAAGAAGCCATGACTAAGAGTACAACAGCTTTTCTGAGTCCTGCGAGTCCTCCTAGTGAGGCAGTAAACGTGAGGGTGGCCTTGGGGATTCCCAACGCAGGAACTCGCTGCACACTTCACCAGAACTTGCTGGAGGCAGGGGTGCCGTTGAGCCATGGGGCATCAATGGGGAGGGACCCACAAACTCACCAAGCCTCCTTCCTTCCTCTTCTCTCTCTATGTCATTGTGACTCGATAACACCCATTTTTTTTTTTCCCCGTGAGAATCAACCTATAGAACTTGGCATTTCCTGGCCTATCCAGCCAACACCAGTGCAGAGAGGCCCGTGGCTCCAGTGGCAAACCCCTGGTCAGAGATTCTGATGGGGGCTCCTGGGGTCTTGTGCCCTCCTCTGTAGGGAACATACTTGATGGGCACTATGATTGTCAAAAGTAAAATACGTAAAAATACTCTCCACAGACGCTTTCCAGCTGGGGCAGGATTCCTGATACATTCAACCTAAACTATCGGATGGTCCTGGAAAGGGGGTAAGAGCGGGAGGGCTCTGCTGTGGTTTGAATGTGTCCCCCAAAGAGCATGTTGGAAACTTAATCCCAGAAGCCACCGTGCTGAAAGGTAGGGTATAGTGAGGGGTGATAATGCCATTATTGCAGGAATGGGCTCATTACTAAAGGGGGAGTTTGGCCCCCCTTTGCTCTCTCTCACCTTCTCTTTGTCCTTCCACCATGTGATGCCTTCTGCCACGTTCTGATGCAGCAAGAAGGCCCTTGCCAGATGCCACCACCTTGATCTTAAACTTTCCAGCCTTAGAAATATGAGAAGTAAATTTGTTCTTTATAAATTACCCAATCTGGAGTATTCTGTTTTAGCAGTACAGAATAGGTGACTAACACAAACTTCTGCATGCACGAGAGAGAGTGAACCTGGAGAGCTGGGTGACCGCCCAGTGGACACGCAGACATACAGGCCTGTCACCCATGCAGGGTGTGACCTCAGGGCTGTGTGTTCCCCATCCCTGGAGGCTGTGTCATTGATCGCTGTCTGTTCACTTTCTTTCCGACAACATTGTCAAAGTCAGTGTGATCCCCATGGCGGCAGAATGCACAGGCCTGAGACTGAGCCCTGACTCCTCTCCAGGTTCCTCACGCAGGGGTAGAGCGGGTAGGGGGTGAGGGAGAGGGATTCTATTTGGAAGAAGTGAAAATAATTTGAGGCAATGTGATTGTCCTCAGGTTTGTGTCTCCAAACTCACTGAGACAGAAGCATCAGGACAGCATTTCCGGAGAAACTTCTGGTTTCCTGCTGAGCCGTGTCTTTCCCTGGTGGCATCTGCCTTTTCCAAATATGTCTGTCCCTTGCAGAGCTCTTAACTGGGGCATCATGAGGGACTGATCCCAGCTCTTAGGGGCTGAGAGGTGGCACTAAGGATGGGAGCCCACCCTCTCCCTTTCCCAAAGGTGATGGAGGCTGTAAGCTATTCTGGTAAGGTGTCTGGGCGTGGTCTTGGGAGACAGCTGTCAGATGTGAATATCCATGGACACTGACAAGCTGTACGACCTCCATGGAAACACCAGGCTTTGTGATCTCAGTTACTCAGCTGCCTGGTTCAAAAATCTCAGCTTAAATGTTGCTTCCTCAGGACTTCTATCCTGACTCTCACTGTTTTATGTTCTCAGACTCCTGTGTTTTTCCTTTTAATGTCTATTAGTTTAACTTTGTGGTAGGATTTCTCAGTCCTTCTCTGTGTTCTTCTCTAGACTGAAAGCTCCTTGAAGGCAGGGGCTGGCCATCAGTAACACACAGAGACTGGCTTGTGGCAGGAAATCAGAAAACGCATGCTGAATGACATGTGACAAAGCCCCATCAAGGTCCCTGGTGGACACATGGGATGAATTTTACATACCATGAGACTTAGAAAAGGAGCTCTATCAATCACATAATTACGCTCAGAGAATCTGTGCCCCTTTTCCTTTTAAATACATTTGTGCATTATGAGCTTTTCGTTACAACTAAGGTGGGTATCACTCTGCATTAAGATCATGCAAAAGAAACGAGATGATGGAGACAGTGCTGAAAGGGTCTGGGTATTTATAATGCAAAGTAATCGCAGTGCTGTGCCATGAAATGCGTTTTGTTCTTGAAAACTGAATTTGAGTTTGATGTCTTCTGAGAGCCTTAATGCATTTTTAATTCACACAGAGCCTCCCGTCTCTATGCCCCACTGAGTGTACTAGGGACAGGTGACATTCTGGGAGGGGAGCTGGAGGTAAGCTTGGGCAGAGATGTTGTCATAAAAATGTCCAGTTCCCATGTCCATCCCATGGTGGACATCAGTGGGGGCATCTGAAGTCTGGGTGCAAAGGGGGAGGGGTGCCAGTCCTATCACAGCTGAGTTGTGACAGGGAGTTTGCAGAAGGGCCTTTCACTTCCCAGGTAGCCTGTGCTGCGCCCAAAGGGCACAGTCTCTGCCAGGAACAGGGCATGGTCATCGTTCCTGCAGGTCCAGGTCTTGCAGCAGACCTGGGCTCTGGCTAATTCAGATAAAATGGGTTGAGTGAAAGGAGGGAGATCCTATATTTACTTATTTATCCTCACGATCACATGAGAAGGTAGGTCCAGTTATCCCTATTTTATAGATGAAGAACTTGGCCAGGGTTACATAACTAGTAAATGCAACATCCACATGCCAAAACCTTCGTATGTATCTGCATCAAGCCAAATGTGAAAAGACAGAAACATTTTGAAATTTTATGTATTTCCACCTGAACTTGAGACTTTTGCCCTGTTCTGATGCCCGGTACATGTCATATGAAGGAGAGACGGAAGTGAGCTTAGATCACAGCAGCCTCACAGGCAAACATCTGTGAAACTGCACCTTTACCCCATCGTGGTAGGGTCCCCTAGGGACCTGGCGGATCACACCACCTCCCAGGCACAGCTTCCTCCCTCGGCCCACCTTGGCAAGTGCTGGGGGGCTTACGAGTGCCAAAAGAGAGTATGCCCAAGTCACTAGAAGGGTAAGGATGTGAAACTGCTCTCAGGATGGAACGTCCAAGTGCGGCATCACTTTCCACGTTTCATTACAAATTCCCAGGGTGCTCAGCCTCCCTCTCTTTGCGGTATTAGGAATGGGTGCAGTAAACTTCAGTGTCACCTAACGCCAGCTCCACTGCGATTCCCAGAGTTGCCTGAGGCCTCCTAGGAACTGAGGGGGTCTCTCCAGTCTCAGCCCAGCAATTTTAACATCCCAATAAAACCCTGCTTCCAATGAGGGGAGGGGTGCTTGGACAGGCCTTGGCAGTAGGAGGTGGCCGGGAAGATTTAAGGAGCAAGTCAAACAGTAGTGTCTGCATAAGCTCTTTTTTTTAAATCTACGAAATAAAGGCTTCACTGCAAAGTATTTACTGCACCAGTGATGCTGGAAAAGCAAATGGACTCCTGCAAGTTGCCTTATTTAAACATCCTGATGCTCTTTCCTGTGGATGATCTAATGACAATGAGTTAGAATTGTGATGTGCTGTAGCAAGGAGGGCTCAGCCCAACGCAGGAACACAGCCATCTCTTTTTTAGGACCAAGCAAGGAAGTCAGGCCAACTATCCTCCTCTGCCCTCTGCCCTGGTTTCCAAACAGGCTGCATTTCCCAGAGCATCCAACATTCAGGATAGAAGTAATATTGGGTCCGTATCTGGACCTTCTTCAATCTTACCTCTGAGCCTGGGGTCAGGTCAGCCATGTATGTTATGGGTGTGCTGCCGTGTCTGTGATCTGTGGATATGCATCCTGTGGGTGGTATCTGTTACTTGTGTGGGTAGCCTGTGCCTTACCTGTCTGGTCCCCGCGTGAATTATCCAGGGGTGTGACTTACGGGCTGCCGATCTGTGTTACCTGTGTAGGTCCGACATGTGTAAGGCTCTGCATGTCACCTTGGTGTGACACGTGTGCTACTGTGTTCCCAGTGTGCGTGGTCTGTGTTTCCCGTGTGCTGCTGTCTGGAGGTTCTCTCTGTACGTGTGGCCTGTGTGCTACACGTACGCTCTGGTATGTGACCCGCATGTCTCCTGATGATATGCGCCCTTGATGCTGAGTGTGGGTCTTGCGTGTGTGTTATCTCTATGACTGTGCACCTTGCTGCATTTCTTTAAAGGCCATGTGTGTCTTAACCGCATGCCATCTACATTCAGCCTCCACCGTCCCTCACCTGGGGAGTGAATGGGTGGCTCACGTGTGTTATTACAGTGCAGCCTGCTTGCGTGTGCTGTACTTCCTGTGTCCACGGTCCATGCACGTCACCTGAGTGCGTCACCAGCGTGTGCCTCTTGTGCCTGTCATGTTTGCTGGTGATCATTTAGTGTTGCCACGTGAGTCTTGTGTTTTGCCTGCTGTGTCGTGTGTGTGCGTTCTGCTGTAGGTTACTGCTGTGTGTTCGCCAGGGAACAGTCTGTGCGCCGTCTCCTGCTACCTGTGGCTGCTGCTCTGTGTAGGAAAACATTCCGCACACTCAGGTATGTGTGCCGCTCGTGGCAGGAGTTTGCCGATTCCTTCCTTGTATGACCTGCGTGGTGCTCTGTGTGGCGCTGTGTGTATCTGCATCACCCACGTTGTGCCGCCTGCACCTGTACTTATGGGTATCACACACGCATGCTACTGATATGATTACTACCCAGGTGCTACACGTGGACACTGCCGGTGTCACCCAGGCGTGGGGCCTCGCAAATACTCACACGCTTTCCCCCGCGGAATGCACCCTTCCCTCTACTGCGGCGCGAGGTGGGGGCCGAGACGAAGGCCGGCAGGAGACTCCGAGGAACTCCGGGTCCTCAAGCTGCTTCTGACGGGGCCCTCTGGGTCACCGGAAAAGCGGGCCGCTGTCCTCACCGGGACCGCATCTCCTCACTTGTCCCTGGGCTCCTCCTTCCCCTGGTCGGGACTCTCAGGACCGAGCCAGAGCCTCCGACCGGGGGACGGCCAGAGGCCCAGCTCGGGTGGCCCTGCTGCTGCCCGGGTGCCAAGCGCCATGGCTCCTCTGTGGAGGGGCGGCCCCCTCCGGCCTGACCCCGTCCCTGTGTCCTGTACAGGCAGATGCGGGGACAGCGGGCTCTGCGGGCTCGGGGCTGGCGCCCAGGCGGGGTCGGCCCGGTGCCCCCACCCGCCATGCGGCCCTGAGGCCCCTGGCGCTCCCAATGCCCGTGCCCTCCGGGTTCTTTCTACAGCAGGGAAGCAGGGAAACAGGCCACAGGCCCAGGCCAGGACCGCGAAGAAGGGGAGTGAGCCAGGTTCCGGGTTCCGGACTCTGGTCCCGCTCTGTGGGGATGAGGACTGCTTGGACTAGGAAGCGCAGAAGTCACAGAAATGCTCGAAAGAGCTCAAGGAAGTAAAAGCGGGGAGGGGACCCGGCCCTGGAAACGCTGCGGCACAGGCGTGGCTGCGGGCTCGGCTGGATCCAGGGGCCAGTGATCCTTTTTTCTATCTCAAACCTCAGTCTTCAGCGGCTTTGGCCCCGCTAGTGCCCCAGGCAGGGACCTCCACCCATCCGGTTCCCCCTACGAAGGGATAAGATGGCCGCGGCAGAGGCGCCCTGGCTTCCTCTCAGATCGTAGCTCTCCCAGCAGCTCCTGAGGCAAGTCCTGGCCACAGTGTGATTGGACTGGTGGAGCCATGTGACCAGGCCTCTACCAATCACAGAGCAAGGGCCCAGCCACGTGATGCTCACTCCGCTCTGCTCAGGCCACGTGACCAGCCCTGCACCAATCACAGAGCCAAGGAACCGGGAATTCCAACCGCACGTGGGCCACGGGCTCCTCCTCAGACCAGGAGCGCCTGCAGCGGTCCCAGGGTGTTAGCTGTGGGTGGGTGGGCTCCTGAATGAAACTGGGCTGTCCTGAAAGGACGGGGTGAGGCCCTCGGCAGATCTGGAGCCTGTGCCCCGAGGCCCCACGCTGAGAACTGGGGACGAGGAGGCTGGGCCGTGGCTCGGGTCTCGGCTTCCTCAGGCCCTCGTTCAGGCCGCCGGGACAGCCCTGGTGGAGCTCGGCGCCCCTCGTCCTGCGCCTCCTTCGGGCCCGCGGGTCCCCGGCTCCCCCAGCCCTGCTGCGGGCCGCACCTTTCTGGACGGTGCTGTCCGGAGTGGGCATTCGGCCCCAGTGCATCCGCGCCAGGACCCGGGCTCTGCGGCCACTGAGTGCAGAACACGCCGAGCTTCGGAGGTCTGAGAGTTCCAAATGGATTTTGAATTTTTAATCTAATTGTCTGATTCATGAACTCGGAAGGTGACGTCACGCCCAGACGTTCCAAAGTATCAGTGAGATGCAGATATGCACGTGTGCGCCGGTGGGAGGCTCCAGGCTGGGATTTCCGCTGGATCTGGAAATGAGAAATGCAACCTAATGATACCCAGAGCCCCTCAGTCACCCGGGGAAAATGACGAGAGACTCTCTCTGGTGGGAACATCTAGAAACAAGACCTAAGATGGGGTGACAACAACCCCACAGCTGTGTCCAGATGGGGGAAGCGCTCGACCATGCTGACAAGTCTGTCCCACGGTGGAGAAGGGCCCAGACCCGAGTCCTGCGATCCACCCTTCAAGTGACTTGGGCGTGCACCCATGAGTCCCCCAGTAGGTGGGGTTGTGGGGGGAATTCACACCAGCAATTAACCCCCTTGCTTTGGTCTGTGAGGTCCTACGTGCTCCTCCGTGTCCATCTCCTCAGCGACATATCCTCGACTTTGTTCCACCCCCAATCTGCCCTGCCTCTGTGATGATCTTCCTTTTCCTTTACTTCAGAGCCTTGCACTTGCTTTCCCTTCGGCTTGGAAAGCTCTTCCCACAGCCAGCTGGGTGTCAACTCCTTCCCATCATTCCAGTGAGTGAGTTACGTCTCCAGAGACCCCCCTCTGGGACCCCGTCTTTCAAGCCTACCCAACTCTCCATCGTTTCACCCCATTTGTTCCCTTCGTAGCTGGCATCACTGTCTTGATGAGGGCCGAGCCCATGTCTGTCTTGCTCACTGCTGTGTCTTCAGGATGGAGAGGCTACCAGCACACAGTGGGCGGTAAATCAACATTTGTTTGACTCCATGAACATCTGTCATGCATGGTGACAGCCCATTAGGGGAAGACACTGGCTCCGAGGAAGACGCCCAAAGTCCCCTGGAGAAGTAGAGGAAGCCTTCGTAGAGGAGGGGGCTCTCCATGAGCCAGATTCACCAGGCCGACGGGGGAGAGGACATTCCAGGGGTGGACACCAGTGGGGCCGAGGCTCAAGGAGTGCACACAGTGGGGTGAGAGGGAATGGGAGTGGGGGAAATGGGAGGTGGAGGAGGGTAGGGCAGCAGGTGGGGCTGGAGAGGAGGCGGGGAGAGCCTTCTGCCTCAGGGCCGGATCCTCTGAGGGAAAGGGAAAAATGATGGTCATCAAGAGAAGATTTCATCTGGAGGCCCGAAGGAGGCACTGGGCTGGATTGGTAAATAAGAAATTGCCCAGAGCAAAGACTTGACTCTGGAAGACCACGTGCTGGGCAAGGTCCTCAGGTGTTTGCTTAACATGATCAGTGTTAACATTTGATTTAGCAGCTCATGCTTAAAATGGAGAGAGGTTTTGTTTGTCATCCAGATTTCTGTTTTCTTGAACAGTCAGGACTGTGGTTACCTCAGGCCCCATTCTCACATGGCAGCCATGGCTGGGCAATGGCCATCCCCCTCCTGGGGGCACACTCTCACCAGCTCATCCAGCCTGCCTACTCCATTTGTCCTGCAGCCATGTGCCTGAGGGTGTGCTGAAGATTCCAGCTTTGCATCAACTCATATTCACTGAATCTTTGGAAATTGTGATACTGTTTTTGACCTTGAGAAGGTTTGATTTTCATGTTACGTTAGATAGACAAGCAGCTCAGCATATCACAGGACAACATCTGCGGATGGTGTGGTCGGCACAATCACGGCCCCCAAATATGTCCATACCAAAATCTGTGGGATGTATAAATATGTGACTTCACATGGGAAAAAGGGCTTTGCAGATGTGACTAAACGTATGGACCTTGAGACAGAGAGAGTATCTTGGGGTGTCCAGGTAAGCCCAGTGTCATCATGTGAGTCCCTAAAATAGGATAACCTTTCCCAGCTGGGTCAAAGAAATGAGCCAGAAGGAGGAGAGATTCAAAGCTTGAGAGATTCTCACCCTGTTACTGGCTTGGAAGACAGAGAAAGCTGCTAAGCCATGCACATGGCCCCTAGAAGTTGGGAAAGCCCTGAGCTGACAGGCAGAGAGAAAACAGGGGTCTCAGTCTGATAGCCATAAAGAACTCAATTCTTCCAACAACCTGAATGTGTCAGCAAATGATCTTCCCCTAGGGTCTCCAGGAAGGAACACAGCCTGTGGACACCTTGATGTTAGTCCAGTGAGGTCCACGTCTGACTTCTGGCCTACAGAACTGCAAGAAAATAGATCTGTGTTTTCAGGCCTCTGAGTTTGTGGTGATTTGTTAGGGCAGCAGCGGGAATGGAATACACGTGGCTATGGTTCTGGGAGTAAAGGAGAGCGGACCTGCAGCTTGCAGAGACTGGAAGTCTGCGCCACCTGAGGCAGGTGTGTACGTGCAAGCTACTGGGCGGGGAGAGCCGACCTTAGGATGGAGAATAGAAACAACTGTGGTGAGAAGGGCGCGCCCAGCTGCCCAGGAGAGAAGGCTGGCAGTGCTCACCAGTATCCTGAAAGGTAGGACAGGGTGAGTCGGCCGCAAACCACCTCCCCCGTGAACTGGCATCCTGAGAGCTGATTACCCGCTTAGCAGAGCGCTGGCACTGCCATTTGCTTAGCAGACGTGGCAGAGGATCAGCAGAGCGACTTCCTAGCAATGCTGGGGCAGAGAGACAGGTTTGGAAGGTGTGTGATCTGCTGAAGTGTTTTTCTTTTCTATTGAGAATGTCATGTGTGTGTTTTTTGTGTCCTAACTGTGAAATGATACATTGAGAGATTGATCTTGTTAAGAAACTGCTCTTTGCTTGCTGTGATCTTCTGATATTTTTCAAAGGTTCTCGGGGAGGGGTCATTTTTTCTTTCGCTGGCAGGCCTGAATCACACACCACTATTTATAGAGCAGTTGGGCAATTTCTCTCAGCTTCTCTGATCCAGTTGCACCAGCTCTGGGTTGGATCCCAGAACGTTGTCTGTGACCTGTGGCTGTGATGACTTCCTGAAAAGAGACCACATTGAGTTCTTAGGATGATGTTGAGCTGGAGCCTGTTCCCATGACAAGGATCTAGCTGAATGGTGCTGGGAACCTGGTCCCCCTTCCACACTTCCCTGATATTCCTTCTTTTACCTGATCTTTACTGAGTGTGGATTGTGGGCCAGGCCCTCCCCTGGCTGGGTGTGAGCATCAGTGGGAAGACCAAGTCCTGTAAACCAACTCATATGTCAGAGATTTGGGGAGCAGAGATGGTGGGATGGCAGCAGGCTGGAATCTGCACTTTCTGTATACCACGATGGAGGTTATTTTGACCTCACTCCTAATATTTTAAACATTCTAGATTTCCAGAAAAGTTAACGCTTTTTCACCAATGGGATGAACTTCAGCTGTGTCCTGTTGTAGCAAGACCTACCCCTGCTCGCTCCCTGCGTCTAAGAAGCATTAGCAGGTGAAGCTGCAGCCCTCACCTGAAGGCTGGAGAGTATCATCTATCCTGAGAAATCCGGGGTGCAGAGAGCAGGAGCGGCTGGATGGCGAGCGGCAGGAGAGGAAGTGTGAGATCTGCCTGCAAGTGGGTGAAGGGGATACGTCCAGCTGTAAGGAAGCTGAAGGATTTTCTTGAGGGATGTTCTGTTGTTTTGCAGGTCATTTAAATATGCTTTAGATGAGTGAATATTACAAAGAGATGGAAGAGGGACCACTCTCAATAATGGATACAACTTAGAGATAGAGACGAATAAGAAATAGAAGACGAACAACAACCAAACACATTCCTGACAAGTGTGCACGGAGCATTCTCCAGGATAGTCCACGTGCTGTCACGAAGCAAGTCTCGCTACGTTTAAAAAGATTGAAATTATACGAACTCTATTCTCTGACCACTATGGAATGAAGCCAGAAATCAATATTAGAATAAAAGCTGGAATTATTTTTCTTTTCTTTTCTTTTCTTTTTTTTTGAGACAGAGTTTTACTCTGTCACCCAGGCTAGAGTGCTAGAGTGCAGTGGCACAATCTTGGCTCACTGCAACCTTCACCTCCTGGGTTAAAACAATTCTCCTGCCTCAGCCTCCCGAGTAGCTGGGATTACACGCACCTGCCACCACACCCGGCTAATTTTGCATTTTTAGTGGCGGTGGGGTTTCACCATGTTGGCCAGGCTGATCTTGAACTCGTGACCTCATGTGATCCACCCGCCTCGGCCTCCCAAAGTGCTGGGATTACAAGTGTGAACCACCGCACTTGGCCTGGTATTTCAAAAATACACGGAAACTAAACAATGCTCTTAAACAACTAGTAGAGCAAATAAGAAATCAAAAGATAACTTAGCATATACTTTGAGAGTAATAAAAATAAAAAGACAACATACTGAAACTTACAGAACG
This sequence comes from Aotus nancymaae, assembly GCF_030222135.1. Lineage (NCBI taxonomy): Eukaryota > Metazoa > Chordata > Mammalia > Primates > Aotidae > Aotus > Aotus nancymaae. Next base: position 1,969,520 of record NW_026988433.1, on the reverse strand, counting down.
CAGTGAAAGCGGTACTTACGCATAGATCTATAGCAGTAAATGTCAACATTGCAAAAGAAAGATGTCAAATTTTACACCTTAAGGAACTAGAGACAAGATAGCAACGTAAACCTAAAACCTAAAAGCAGAAGGAAGTAATTAATAAAGATTACAGCAGAGAAAAACAAAATAGAGAATAGGAAAAAGCAACAGAGTTAATAGTATCAAAAGTTGGTTTTCTAAAAATATCAAGCTGGACACAGTAGCTCATGCCTGTAATCCCAGCACTTTGGGAGGCTGAGGTGGGCAGATCGCTTGAAGTCAGAGTTTGAGACCAGCCTGGCCAACATGATGAAATCCTCTCTACTAAAAATACAAAAATTTGCCGGGCATGGTGGCACACATCTCTAATCCCAGCTACTCGGGAGACTGAGGCAGGAGATTCACTTGAACCCGGGAGGCGGAGGTTTCAGTGAGCTGAGTTCACGCCACTGCACTCCAGCCCAGCAAACAGAATGAGATACTCTGTCTCAAAAAATAAAAAATATAAAAAAATTGTTAAAATTTTAGCTAGAATAAAAAAATCCAAAATCATAAATAGTCACAGATAGTCATAAATAAATCATAAATGTGGGGCCATGATTACCGTTGTTACAGAAATAAAAATGATTATGAGAGGATAAACAATTGTATGCCAAAAAATTTACATAGCCAAGACAAAATGTTTAGTTTCTTAGAAACACACAAATTACCATAACTGACTGAAGAAGAAATAGGAAGTCTGAACAGATCTATAACTAGGAAAGAGATTGAATCAGTAAACAAAACCCTTCCAGTAATGAAAAGCTCACAACCAAATAGCTTTACTAAATTCTACCAAATATTTAAAGAAGAATTAACACCAACTCTCTTCTCAAACTCTTCCAAAAAAATAAATAAGAGGGCAACACTTCCAAACTTATTTTATGAGGCCAATATTATCTGATACCAAATCTAGAGAAGCATACCGGAAGGAAAGAAAACTGCAGACAAATACCTCTTATGAATATAGAAAAAACATTTTTGTTAAAAATGTTTAACACAATATGAGCAAGCCAAATCCAAAAGCATAGTAGAAGCGCAGCATACCGTGACCACGTGACTTATCCCAAGAACGCAAGGGCGAATCAACACGAGAGAGTCAGTCAGTGTAATAAGCCATGTTAATAGAATGTGGGGGAGAAAAGCCATATGATCATTTACGAAAACTACATGATCAGGAAAGGCATCTGACAAAATCCAACATCCCGTCATCATAGAAACATCCAGTAAGCTAGGAGTAGAAGGGAATATCCTCAACATAACAAACATATTTATGAAAAATCCACAGCAAGCAATATACATAATAGCGAAACTAAAAACTTTCTTGTAAGATCAGGAGCAAAACAGGTCAGCTCATTTTCATCCCTGCTGCTCAATGTTATACTGGAAGTTATGATCAGAGCAATTAGACAAGAAGAAAGAGATAAATGGCTTTCAGATTGGAATAGAAGTCAGAATATCTCTATTCACAGACTACATGATCCTATATGTTTTCTAAATCTCAAAAAATACACACACACACAATTAGGGCTAACAAATGAATTCAGCAAAACTGCAAGATACAACAGCATACAAAAAACAGTTGTCGTGGTAGACACCAGTAAAGAACAATCAAAAAAATTAATAAAACAGTTCCATTCATAATAGCATCTAAAGGAATAAAATGCATAGGAATAAATTTAACCAATAAAGTGAAGGACTTACACACTGAAATCCAGAAGACTTTCCTGAAAAAATTAAAGAAGACCTGAATAAATGGGATGACATACTGTGCTCATAGATTGGAAGTTTTAATATTGCTAAAATGACAACACTACCCACACAGTCCACAGATTTAATGTAATTTCTACCAAAATCCCAATTTCTTTTTGCAGAAATAGGAGAATTCTCTCTAAAATTTGTATGGAATCTCAAGAGTCCCTAAATAGTCAAAACAATCTTGAAAAAGAAGAACAAAGTTGAAGGTTTTGCACTTCCTGATTTCAAAAATTGCTACAAAGTTGCAGAAATGAAAACATGGTGATACTAGCATAAAGACAGACACACAGACTAATTGACTAGAATAAAGAACCCCCAAATAAACCCCCACATATAAGGTAAAATGATTTTTGACAAATGTGCTAAGACCACTCAGTGGAGAAAGCATAGTCTCTTCAACAAATGATGCTGGGAAAACTGAATTATCACATGCGAAAAATAAACTTGTACCCTTACCTCACACCATGTGCAATAATGAACTCAAAATGGACTGGCAGCCTGAGCATAAGGGTAGAAGAACATGAAACTTTTAGAAGAAAACATAGTGGCAAATCTTCCTAAACTTGAATTTGGCAGTGGATTCTTAAATGTGATACCAAAAGAACAAGCAGCAAAAAGAAGAAAAGAATAAATTGAACTTTGTAAAAATTAAAATCTTGAGAAGGGGTGAAATGAGATGGTGGGTAGAACTCTCTAGGGATAATTTCTCCACAGAAACATCAGTTTGGAGAACTGTTTACACACAAAGAAAATCTTCACAAGAGCTCAGGAAACAGGTGAGAGGTCACAGTACATTGTTTTAGCATAATAGTAAGAAAACATGCAGTGAAGGGGGTAGAACGGACAGTTTCACATTATCCACATCACTCCTTCCACAACCCCAGGGAGAACAGCATAGAAAGAGACATGGCCCCTTGGGGGAAGGAGAAGGAAGTAAGCGTAGAACTTCACCTTGGAAAATGGTAATGCTGCTGCCACAGTGAAACCCAGCACTGGGCGCAACCCTTTGGTCTCTGACACCCGGTTGGTACCCACAGAGGGAACCTCTTGACCTATTCTGGTACCATCTGGTGCCAAACAGGAGCCTCTGGTCCCAGTGAGATGTACTCATCTTCTAGCCCACATCATTGCCGGTTGACTACAATGGCCTTGGGCTCTGAGTAAATCTCAGTGGCAGGTAGCCTATAGCACCTATGGGCCTTAGACATGCCCCAGTGCTGTGCTGATCTTGGCAGCTGTGGGCTTTGGATGTAACTGTACTTTGTCAGCTTCAGTGGCCATGGAATTGCTCATGTCACCCCTTTTCCAGGCAGTGCAGTGTAGTGCAGAGAGAGTACTCACTTTTGGGAGAAGTGTGGGGCTCCATCTTGGAACTTAATACTAGGACCGCCATGGTAAAACTCAGCACTGGGCAGAGCCTTATGGCCCCTGATGCCAGGTTGGTACCAATAGGCAGATTCTGTTAACTTGCATTGGTGCCAGAGGGAAACCCATTCCCCTGGCAAGACGGTTGTGAGATCTGGCCCACGTCATGATTTGCAGCCTTGGGCAAGACTATAGCAGCCTTGGGCACTGAGTAAACCTCAGTGGTGGGCAGATGGCAAAAGTCATGGGCTTTGGGCATGCCTCAGTGCTATGCAGCTCTCTGTGGTCATGGGCTTTGGGTGTGACCCAGCGCTATTTCGGCCTTGGTGTCTAAAGGATTCCAGCTGCGGTGGTCCTGGTCCTGGGTGACCACTAGGGCTTTAGTGCCTGAAGCAGTCATGGGATTAGGGTTCCCCACTTCAACCTGCCTGGAATTTCTGGACAGCCTTCCTGCTGAAGGAAGCTCCAAAAGCCAGGCCGTGAAGACTGGATTAAGTACCGACATCGACGCACAGACATCCATATATGCCAGTAAGGATCAAGATGAGTGAGAGACACACGACCTTATCAAACACAAATCCGATGCCACTTACCCTAAGAAAGTAGAGATGGACGAATACAAAGAATTCAAAGCAGCTGTTGTCACCCTTTTCCCATTTTCCCAGAGAATACTCACCAGTGGTGCTTGTGCTGCAGTGTTTACCCCGAGATAACTTTGCCACGAAACATCTCACTTTTATTATGACTTTTGCATTGCTCTAGTATATTGACTTTGGAAACAAAAGACGTTATTCTATTTATAGCATTCCGTTTTTAGTAGTGGTATTTCCATTTACAAAATATACTAATTCCTGATCACTGAAAATGTCAGATCCTAGGAAATGTAGCATTCCTATGCATGATGCTGACATCATTCTCAAACAGTTGGATGAAGATTCATCGGATGAATCTGATTTTTTCAAACTACACAATTTTGATGATTCAGATGATTCTGATGTTCTGTTTAGAAATAACTGTAAGAACAGTTTTTAAATTTTGTTTTCACAGTGAAAATCAGATTTTCTTCAACCTCAAAGACTGTGTTTATATAAAATTTAATGAGTGCTGGCAGTGAGCTGCACATTTTTTCTCTCTAAATGAGAAGAGGGTTAAGAACACTCAAGAAGTATCAACCAAATACAGAGAAGTAATTCAGAAATGTATCAGAGAAATTTAGCAGAGATTGCAGTAATTAAAAAAATCAAACAGAAATCCCAGAGTTGAAAAATACAATGAAAATGTGAACTACAGTAGAGAGCAAAACAGCAGAACTGATTAAGCAGGAGAACAAAATACGGGAGCTCAAAGCTAGGCTAATTAAAAACATACACTCAAAGGAGAAAACATAATGAAGAGGAATGAAGAAAGCTTATGGGATTTACGGGCAAACCACACAAGGCCGATGTGTGTGAGTCACCAGTGTTCAAGAGAGAGAAAGAGGTAGAAAGTTTAAAGAAATAACAGAACACTTTACAAATACAGAGAAATACATATATATCCAAGTACAGGAAGGTCAAAGGTCTTCAATCAGATTCAATCCAAATAAGACCAACTCATGTCATGTTATAATCAAACTATCAAAAATTAAGACAAAGATTGAATCCTGGAAGCTACAAGAGGAAAAAAAGCAGATAACATATAAGGACGTCTCAGTATGTTTAACAGCATACTTCTCAGTGGAAACCTTACAGGTCAGGAGAGAGTGAGATGATATAATCAAAGTGCTGGAGTTGGGGGGAAACCCTCTGCTGACCAAAAATACTGTATCCAGTAAAGAAATGAAGGAGAGATAAAGACTTTTCCAGACCAAAAAAGAAAAAAAAAAAAAAACCAAAAAACAAAAACCTGAGGAAATTAATCACCACCACACCTGTATTACAAGAAATGCTAAAGGGATTACTTCAAGATGAAAGAAAAGAGTGCTAATAAGTAACATGAAAACGTCTTAAAGTATGTAAGTCACTGGGAAAGTAAGTAGGGAGTTAACTTTGAATACTCTAAATGTAACTGTGGTGTGTAAATCATTTATCGCTTTAGCATGAAGGTTAAAAGACAAAGCTATTAAAATAGTAAGAAGTACAATAATTTTTTAAGAGATAGGCAATATAAAATGTGTAAATTTTGATATCAGAATTAAAAAGAAATTTCCACAATAGCAGATTGGAGACATTGTTAGTATGCATCTCCCACTGCAAAGACAAAATAGTGTGTTCATTCATGCCGTGAACATTTTTTTCCAAGAAGCAACACAGGAACTCAAGAAAACTGAAAGAAACCACAGACTCTCTGGAAGAAGTGGTGGACTAAAGCCTACACCATGACCAAATGGAAACCTGTAAGTCCCCAGAGTGAGAGGGAGGAGGAATGGTCTCCAGCATATGTGCTCCCACTGGGAAACCTGGCAATCCAGGCAGGGGGGTAGGCCTTAATCCTACCCGGTGTTGGAACTAATTTATTGAGTCGTGGGGAGCATTTAAGAGGGAATGGCATCAGGATGTGGACTGTACGCACTCCCAGACTCCAGTGAAGACAGGGATGCCATTCCTGATCCTAATTCACAGGGGATCCCACAGAAATCTGCCAGCTGACTCAGGCAGCAGTCACAGGCTGAGAGAAGCTCCCAACTCAGATTCATGATATAACCTCAAGTGGGGATAACCCCTCTTGTCCAGAACTCAGGGGTGAGTGGGAAGTGTGCTGTAGTCACAGAGGCAGAAGCTGGATGTCCCTGGTTCATGGGAACACTGGTAGTGGTGTGGCCCGAAAGCCATGGCTTCTGCCTCAGTGGGGAAGGCTCCTGGCCTGGGGCAGTTTTGAATTCTGAGCACAGACTGCCTGGAACCTAGCTAGCTGCTGCTAGTGGAACACTGCTGGTGTGAGACCTGCCTTGTCAAGTGCGTGGGAGCTAAAAGGGGCTTACTGCCACCTGCTACTCCTCACTCCCTGTGGACTTTTCTGTGCAGCAGAGACAGCTGTGCTCCTCCCTGGAACACCACCCCAGCAGGGGCTGCTGCTAGTGCCTGCATGTGAGGAACCAGAATGTGGACTTGCCTGACACAGTCCCTACCTGGCTTTGCACCTCCACCCCCTCTGGTAGCTTAACACAGAGGACAGAAACTTTTGGGAGCTCTATGTCCTTGCCCATTTCCTGAGACATTGGAGTACCTCCCCTGGGTAACAAGGCAAGCACAAACCCCGCCGCTAGCTACCCCTGCAGTTGGCACTGTTTTGCAAGCACGACCTCCTGGCTGGAGGCCAGCCAGCAGTCTGTTTAGCATCTGCAGACAGAATAACACAATGAGAAAACTTATGTGTGACTTCAGCTATTAACATTGCCTGTATTACTCTGGTACTGGAGATTCTGAATGTTCACGTGACCAGTTCATTATGACTACAACTGGCATTTGAGAAAGCCAACACGCTAAGCCTATTTGTAAACAAGGAAACTCACAGAATCAACATCATTCCTCTGCCACCCCCATCAGAGCTGGTGCTGGTACTCATTGCTGGGAGACTTGAGGACAGGTCACATCACTGGATCCCTTGCAGACATTCCCCAGTGTGGGGTTGCTAGACCCAGAGGAGAAGCAGGATTCACAGTAGGCTGGCACTCAGGGACTCCTACTCCTAGGGGAAAGGGGACCACACCACATCGAGGGAGCATTCCGTGGGACCAAAGAATCCAGGTGGCAGGCCTTGAGTCCCCAAATTTTCTGCTTATAGCAAGTTTCTTTCAGCAGAGCTACAGATTTAGTGCCAGGCTACATGGGGAAAGTCTGCAGCTCTACCTCAACAGTCAGGCAGCCCTGGTGCTTGTGAAGGGTCTTGGAGAAGAAAGTTTCTTCTCTTCCCTCATGCCCACACTGCAGTCACAGCTGGGGCTTCTCCCAAGGGAGTTTGCATGAGTGCACCTGTAGACAGCCTTTCTGGAACACTCCAGGGTGACCACATCCCCACAGGAGAAGTGTCCTTCAGGTTCAGGCTTGCACAAGCGGTAGAGTCATGATCCCTCTCTACATAGGACATCAGCATTCCTGCAGATGAAAAGAAGTGCCTGTCTGATCTAAATAGCTGGAACACTGGGTCAGAAGTATGACTGGGAGATGAATCACTTTCCTGTTGGCCTGATACAGGAGCTGAGGTGGCTCCTTTCCTTCCCCCTGTAAAGGCCTTAATGTTTCTCACTGAGCTGGTGCCAGCACCCACTGCTGGGAGACTTGAGAACAGGTTACATCGTTGGATCCCTTGCAGACATTTCCCAGCACCAGCCTGGAGTGTGGCAGCCTCACCAGGTGGCTAGACACAGAGAAGAAGCAGGATTCTCTTCCAGCCTCCTTCGGAGAAGCTCCCCCAGCCTCCTCTGTAGCAACTGGGACTTCTGCCTATCATCGAGTATTGCATTTGCCCACCTGCTTTAGCCACAGCTGTTTGTTACTTGTGGACACCTTCTACTGGCCTGAAGCCTGAACTGTTCAAACCAGTGAAAAAACACTGGGGAAAATATAAATAAATTAAAAAGTGCACACCAATGGGGAATGAGATAAGCTTCATGAGACTTTTGCCATTCTCAACCTGCTCACACACTGAGCAGATTGCTAGCACAACCAGCATCTGAAAAAGTCATCATACAAAGACTCTCTGTAACCAAGGAACTTATACAACGTATTCTTCTCTGAAAGCACCTGGAACCAAATTAGGTTACAATAAACTATAAATATTAAAGTCACATCCTCAGGGGGAAAAAAAGAAATAAAATAACACAGTTGAATCAAAAATATTAAAATAATTACAAGAAATAATCTACTCAATGATAAGAAACCAGAAAAATAATTCTGGAAATATGAAAAAACAGGGTTCTATAACACCCCTGGCAAGACTACACTAGCTATCCAGCAATGGAACCAAACCAAGATGAGATCTTTGAAATACCAGGTAAAGAATTCAAGAGCGTATTAAATTGCTCAAGGAGATAAAACAGAAAAGTGAAACCCAACATAAAGAAATTTTAAAAAATCAATTCAGGATATGAATGAAAAAATTTCTAAAGAGATAGATATTTTAAAGAAAAACCAATCAATATCTGGAAATGAAAGACACATTTAGCAAATTACAAAATGTAGTGGAAAGTTTTAACAATAGACCAGACCAAGTAGAAGAAAGAATTTTAGAACTCTAAGACAAGGCTTTTGAGATAACCCAATCAGACCAATCAGACAAAAATGAAGAAAAAAAATTAAACAAGGCCTCCAAGAAATACGGGGTTATATAAAAAAGCCACATCTAAGAATCACTGTTGTCCCTGAGGGAGAAGAAAAAGCAAAATGTTTGGAAAACTTATTGAAAGGAATAACTGAGGAAAATTTACCTGGACTTGCTAGAGATTTAGACATCCAAATACAAGAAGCTCAAAGACCTCCTAGGAGATTCATTTCAAAAAGAGCATCACCAAGGAATAGTGTCGTCATGCTATCTAAAGTCAATGTGAAGAAAAGAATTCTTAGAGCAGTGAGACAAAAGCTTCAGATAATCTATAAAGAAAAACCTATCAGACTAACAGCACACTTCTCATTAGAAACCTTACAAGCCATAAGGGATTGGGGTCCTATCTTTAGCCTCCTTAAACAGAATAGCTGTCTGACAAGAATCTTGAATCTAGCAAAACTAAATTTCTTAAATGAAGGAGAAATAAAGTCTTTTTCAGACAAGCAAATGCTGAGTGAATTTGTCACTACCAGACCAGCCCTAAAAGAAATGCTAGAAGGAGTTCTAAATCTTGAAACAAAGGGTCAATATGCATCACAATAGAACCTCTTGAAAGCATAAAACTCACAAGGAAAAGAAAACAATAACACAGTGAAGAAAACAAAGCAACTAGGTAACAATCAACATAATGACTGGGACAGTACCTCACATGTCGCTATTAACATTAAAAGTAAATGGTCTAAATGCTCCACCTAAAAATACAGATTGGCAGAATGGATACAAATTCACAAATCGAATATCTACTGTCCTCGAGAGACACACTTAACACTTAAGGATTCTTATAGAATCGAGGTGGAAAAAACTGTTCCAAGCAAATGGAATATAAAACAGACAAGAGTAAAACAAGAAAAGCAACAAAATTAAAACAAAAAAACAAAGAAGATCATTATATAACAATAAAAGAGTCAATCCAACGAAAATATATCGAAGTCTAAGTATATATACACCCAACTCTGGGGCTCCCAGACTCATAATTACTGCTAGATCTGAAAAAAAGAGATTGACAGCAACACAATAATAATGGGGGACTTTAATATTCCATTGACAGCACTAGACAGATAACTGAAGCAGAAAGTAAAAACAAACAAAAAAGCCACTGGACTTAAACTGCACTCTAGAACAAATTGATTGAACAGATATTTACAGAATATTATTGAGTAGAATGTGACAGAACATTCTACCCAAGAGCAGCAGAATAGGCATTCTTCTCATCAGCACATGGGACAATGTCCAAGATAGAACACATGATAGGCCACAAAACAAGTCTCAATAAATTTTAAAAGTTCAAAATCATATTAAATATCTTCTCAGACTGCAATGGAATAAAAATATAAATCAGTTCCACAAAGAACCCTCAAAACTATGCAAATAAATGAAAATTAAACAATCTGCTCCTGAATGATTTTTGGGTTAACAATGAAATCAAAATGGAAATTTAAAAACTATTTGAAATGTATAACAGTGACACAAGCTATCAAAACCTCTGGGATATAGCAAAAGCAGTGCTAACAGGAAAGTTTATGGTGTTAAAAGCCACATGAAAAAGTCTGAAAGAGCAGAAATTGACAACCTAACATCACACTTGAAGGAACCAGGGAAGTAAGAACAAACCAAACCCAAGCTAGCAAAGAAAATGAAATAACAAAGACCAGAGCAGAACTAAAGGAAATGGAAAAAAGAGCAATGAAACGAAAAGTTGATTCTTTGAAAAGATAAACAAAATTGATGGACCATTAACTATGCTAACCAAGTAAAAAAGAGGGAAGATTCAAATAATCTGTTAGAAATGAAAATAGAGATATTACAACTGGCACCACAGAAAGACAAGAGATCATTTGAGACTAATATGAACACCTCTATGCACAGAACTAGATTATCCAGAGGAAATGGATAAGTTTCTGAAAACATACAAGTCTCCTAGCTTGAATCAGAAAGAAATAGAAATCCTGAACAAACCAGTAACAAGCAGTGAGATTAAATTATAAAATGCCAACAAGAAAAAGCCCAGGGTCAGGCAGATTCACAGCTGAATTCTATTGTACCTTCAAAGGAGTATTGGTACAAATCCTACTGAAACTATTCCAAAAGATTGAGAGAAGGAATCCTCCTTAATTCATTCCATGAAGCCAGTATTATCCTGATACCAAAGCCATGAAATAACATAACAACAACAACAAAAAAGAAAACTACACACCAATATCTCTGATGAACACAGATGGCAAAAATCTTTAACAAAATACTAGCAAACTTAATCTGACAGCACATGAAAAAGATAATTCACCATGATCAACTGGGTTTCATCCAAGGGATGCAGGGATGATTCAACATAATCAAGTGAATAAATGTGATTCGTCACATAAACAGAATCAAAACAAACGCCATATGATCATCTCAAAGGGTGTGAAACAGCATTTAATAGAATCCAGTATCCCTTTATGATAAAAGCCCTCAGCAAACTAAGCATAGAAAAAAGATGCCTCAAAATAATAAAAGCAACATGTTACAAACGCACAGTCCACATCATAGTAAATGAGGAAAAGTAGAAAGGAGTCCACCTAAGAATTGGAACAAGACAAGAATGCCCACGTCTGCCACTTGTATTTAGTATAGTAAGGGAATAATAAAGAGCATCGGAATTGGAAAAGAGGGACAAGCTATCTCTGTTGCTGATGATATGATTGTATACCTGGAAAACTCTGTAAAAACTCCTCCAAAAGACTCCTAGATTTGTTAAATGAATTCAGTATTTATTATTTTTATTTATTCAAAATCAGTGTACACAAATCAGTAGCACTATTATACATCAGCAATGACCAAGCTGAGGATCAAACCAAGAACTCTATCCCTTTTACAATAGCTGCAAAAAAATAATAAAATACCTAGGAATATATTTAACAAAAGAGGTGAAACATCGCCACAAAGAGAACTACAAAACACTGCTGAAAGAAATCATAGATGACACAAACAAATGGAAATATATCTTATGGTCATGGATTGGAAGAATCAACACCATGAAAATAACCATACTGCCTAAAGCAATCTGCAGATGCCAATTCCTGTTAAAATGTCAACATTGTTTTTTTCATTGAAATAGAAAAAAAAATCTAAAATTCACATAGGACCAAAAATGAACCTGAGTAGTCAAAGAAATCCTAGGAAAACAGAAAAAAATCTGGAAGCATTACATTACCTGACTTAGAATTATACTACAGAGCTACAGTAAGTGCAACAGCATGGTGTTGGTTTAAAAGTAGATACATACACTGAATGGAAAAGAATAAAATCCCAGAAATAAAGTCAAATACTTACAACCAACTGATCCTTAACAAAGCATACAAAAACGTAAATTGAGAAAAGGATACCTTATTCAATAAATGGTGCTGGGAAAACTGAATAGCCACATGCAGAAGAATAAAACTGGATCCCTGTCACCATAAACAAAAACCAACTTGAGGTTAATTGAAGACTTCAATCTAAGACCCAAAATCATAAAAAATCTAGAGGAAAACCTAGGAAAAACTCTTCTGGACATTGGCTTAGGCAAAGCATTTATAAGTAAGATATCAAAAGCAAATGTAATAATAAAAAAGGGACCTAGTTAAACTAAGAAGCTTCTGAACAGTAAAAGAATCTTCAGAGTAAACAGCCCACAGAAAGGGACAGAATATTTGAAAACTGTGCATCTGACAATGGACTAATAGTCAAAATTTACAAGGAACTCAAATTAACAAGAAAAAGACAATCCCATCTAAAAGTGGGCAATGGACATGAATTGATATCTCTCAAATAAGATATACAAATGGCCAAGAAACATGCAAAAATGCTCAACATCACTAATCATCAGGGAAATGCAAATTAAAATCACAATGAAATACCACATTACCCCAGCCAGAATGACCGTTATTAAAAAGTCAAAAAATAATAGATATTAATATAAGTGTGGGGAAAAGGTAATGCTTATGTGCTGCTGGCAGGAATGTAAGTTAGGACAACCTCTGTGGAAAACAGTATGGAGATTTCTCAAAGAACTAAAAGTTGATCTACCATTTGACTCACGAAGCTCACTACTGGGTATCTACCTGAAGGAAGAGAAGTCATTATATCAAAAAGGGACCTATATATGTACATTTATCACAGTGCAATTCACCATTGCAAACACAGGGAACCAACCAATGTGCCCATCAACCAATGAATGGATAAAGAAAATGTGGTGTATGTACACCATGGAATACTACTCAGCCATTAAAAAAAGTGAGATAATGTATTTTGTAGCAACTTGGATGAAGCTGGAGGCCATTTTTCTAAGTGAAATAACTTAGGAATGGAAAACCAAATGCAGCGTGTTCTCATTTACAAGTGGGAGCAAGCTATGGGTGCACAAAGGCCTACAAAGTGCTATGATAGACATTGGAGTGTGGAAGGTGGTGAGTGATAAAAAGCTACATATTGAGTGCACTGTACACTACTTAGGTGATGGGCGTATTAGTCCATTCTCATGCTGCTGTGAAGAAACACCTGAGACTAGGTAATTTATAAAGAAAAGAGGTTTAATTGACTCACAGTTCTGCGTGGCTGAGGAGGCCTCAGGAAACTTACAATCATGGTGGACAGCACCTCTTCATGGGGAAGCAGGAGAGAGAAGAATGAGCAAAGAGGGAAAGGCCCCCCTGTAAAACCATCAGAGCTCATGGGAACTCAGTATCCCTATCATGAGAACAGCACCATGAGGTAACCATCTTCATGATTCAATTACCTCCCACTGGGTCCCTCCCATGACATGTGGGAATTATGGGAACTACAATTCAAGATGAGATTTGGGTGAGGACACAACCAAACCATATTATTCTGCTCCTGGCCCCTCTCAAATTTCATTTCCTCATATTTTAAAACATAATCATGCTCTTCCAACAGTCCTCCAAAGTCTTAACTCATTCCAGCATTAACCCAGAAGTCCAATTCCAAGGTCCCATCTGAGACAAGGCAAGTCCTTTCTGCCAATGAGCCTGTGAAAGCAAAAGCAAGTTAGTTACTTCCTAGATACAATGGGGATACAGGCATTGGGCAAATACACCCACTCCAAATGGGAGGAATTTTCCATAGCAAAGCGGCCACAGGTGCCATGCAAGTCCAAAATCCAATATGACAATCATTAAACCTTAAAGTTCCAAAATGATCTCCTTTGATTCCACATTTCACATTCAAGACATGCAAGGGGTGGGCTTTTACGGCCTTAGGCAGCTCTGCCTCTGTGGCTTTGCAGGGCACAGCTTCTCTACGGGCTGCATTCACTGCCTGGTGTTGAGTGTCTGCAGTTTTTCCAGACACATGATGCAAGCTGTCAGTGTATCTACCGTTCTGGGGTCTGGAGGACGATGGCCCTCTTCTCACAGCTTCACTAGGCAGTGCTCCAGTGGGGACTCTGTGTGGGCACTCTAATCCCACATTTCCCTTCTACACTGCCCTAGCAGAGGTTCTCCATGAGGGCTCTGCCCTTGCAGCAGACTTCTGCCTGGACATCCAGGTATTTCCATACATCCTCTGAAATCTAGGCAGAGATTCCCAAACCTCAATTCTTGTCTTCTATGTGCCAGCAGGCTGAACACCATGTGGAAGCTACCAGGATTTGGAGCTTGCACCCTCTGAAGCAATGGTCTGAGCTGTATCTTGGCCTCTTTTAGCCACAGCTGGAGTGGCTGAGATGCCGGGCACCAGGTCCCAAGGCTGCACACAACAGGGGGGCCCTGGACCTGGGGCAGTCAGGCAGCGAAAGGAAAGCAAGGCTGGAAACGGGCCTGTGATGGGAGGGGCTGCCACAAAGGTCTCTGACATGCTCTGGACAAAATTTCCACATTGTCTTGGTGATTAGCATTTGGCTCCTCATTACTTAATGCAAATTTCTGCAGTGGGCTTGAATTTCTTCTCCAGAAAATGGGTTTTTTGTTTCTATGGCATCATCAGGCTGTAAATTTTTAAAACTTTAATGTTGTATCACCTCTTGAATGTTTCGCTGCTTAGAAATTTCTTCCACCTGATACCCTAAATTCATCTCTGTCAAGTTCAGTTTCACAGATCTCTACGGCAGGAACAAAATGCTGCGTCTCTTTGCATATCAAGAGTAACGTTTACTTCAGTTCCCAACAAGTTTCTCGTCTTCATCCGAGACCACCTTGACAAAAGTCAACCTATGGAATCAACCTAAGTATCCGCCAACGGACTGAATGGATAAATAACATGTGGCATATATGCACATGTTATTAAGAAGAATGCACAGCCTTAAGAAGAATGAATTCTGCCATTGACAGCGATTTGAATGAACCTGGAGGACATTATGTTAAGTGAAATAAGCCAGGCACAGAAAGACAAATGCCACCTGATCTCACACATACGTGGAATCTAAAGAAGTTGATTCCACATGTGTGTGAGATCAGGTGGAATTTGTCTTTCCGTAGAGAAGTAGAGAATAGAATAGTGGTTGCCAGAAGCTGGAGAGGGTAGTGGGGAGAAAGGTTAACAGGCACAAAGTTACAGTTAGGCAAAAGGATTAAGCTTCGGTGTTCTATTACACAATAAGGGGCTTATGGTTAAAAATATTGAATTGTATATTTCAACATAGCTGGAAGAGAGGATCTTGAATGTTGTCACCACAAAGAAATGATAAATATATAAGGCGTCAGGAAAGCTATATGCCCTGATTTGATTATTTCAAAATATATACACGTATCAAAACATCACACTGTATCCACCAAGTATGCGTAGAAATAATCTATCAATTAAAAAATAAGGAAAATAATAAAAAATTAAAATATTTAACCATCATGAACATTACCAAGTAAGTGCAAAGACAATCCACAGAATGGCAGAACACATTTGTGAATCATTTATCTCATAAAGGTCTCATATACAGGCTATAGAAAACTCATAACTTGACTACAAAAGACAAACAACATGATATTAGAAATTGGAAAAGACTCAAATAGACATTTTTCCTAAGAAGATATATAAATCCACAAGCAGAAGCAAAGAGGATCGATGTCATCGGTCATTTAGAAAATGCTTATTGAAACCACAACGAAACACCAGTTCACACCTGCAAGGAGAGTTATAAGCAAAAAAAAAAAAAAAAAAAAGAGAGAGAGATTGAAAATAAAAAGGGTTGCCGGGAACGTGGAGAAATTGGAACCCTTGTGCCTTGCTGATGGGAATGTAGAATGATGTAGTCCCCATAAAAACTTTGGAGGTCCCTCGAAAAGTGAAACAGAATTACCTATATCTTAGTCCACTTAGTGTTGCTATAATGGAATGCCTGACACTGGGTAACTTACGAAGAAAAGAGGATTCTTTGGCTCCGGGTTCTGCAGGCTGTATAGAAGCATGGCGCCAGCAGCTGCTCGGCTCCTGGTGAGGGCCTCGAGCTGCTTCTACTTATGGTGGAAAGTGAAGGGGAGCCAGGTGAAGGGGATGCAGAGATCACTGGCAAGAGAGAAAGCAGGATACAGAAGGGGAGGTCTGAGGCTCTTTGTAACAGTCAGCTCTCACGGGAACTAACAGAGCGAGAACTCACTCCTGAAGGAGGGCTTTAATTGATTCATGAGACATCTGCTCCCATGGCCAAAACACCTCCCACTAGGCCCCACCTCTGACACTGGGGATCACATTTCAACTATAGGACATATGACCCAGCAATTCCACTCCCAGGTATATACCCCAAAGAATTGAACACAGGTATTGTAAGAAATACTTGTGTACACATGATGGTGATGGCAGCAGTGGCCCATCTGGAGCAGCCACAGTGAAGACAACAGCTGCAGCGGGCAAGGCGCGGCTGGACTGCATGCTCCATGGAGCCGGTGGGAACCCCGCCCCCTTCTGAGTTGCTGGGGCTGGAGCCCTGTGCTCCCAGGCCCGGCCATGGCTGCAGACCCAGGTCTCCCTTGGCCCTCAGGGGCCTGGGAATGCCCCGTCCTCTGCACGCTTGCATGTGCCTGCTCCTGCTGCCTGGCTTCTTCCTGCTTCTGGTGCCTGCTCTGATTCTGAAGCAAAGTTGAGGCTGAGCCCGGGAGCTGTCTCAACCTGGCTGGGTGTGCATGTGCTCAGGGTGGCACTGAGATGCCAGGCCCCTGCCATTTTGGCCCCCTCCAGAATTTGGGTGTTGACGAGCATGAGAGGGAGGCCAAGGGGGCACTGAGGGTGGCTTGGCATGAGCCTACAGCTGCCCCTCGGCACAACCTGGGCACTGTGGACAACGTCATTGATAGTAGCAGGAGACAGGCTCTTGGGTGGGCAGAAAGGGGTGGGTCCCCAGTGAAGCCCCACTTTCAAGCCAGGGATGGCCAGAAGCATGTGGGCTAGGTGGAGTCCCACCAATTTCAGGTGAGGTCAGTTCCTGGTGAAGTCTGCGGCCTGGAGTAAGAACTTGTGATGCTTTTTACAGGCCTGCTCATGGCCGTCCATGGACCAATCAGCATGCACTTCCTCCCTTCTGAAGTCCAGACTCAGCCAGACTCACAGAGATCTCACTGGCTACCAGCTGTGGGAAGGACATACCCACTTTGTGTCTCCTCAAACCATCAGGACAACCTGCCTGCAGAAAGGAGCTATCCACTCCAAGTCTCCTCTCCACTGAGAGCTGGCTTGTCTGCAGAAAGAAGCTACCCACTGCGGGTCTCCTCTTTGCTGAGAGCTGGACATTCATCAGGGCCACCTGCCTGCAGAAAGAAGCTACTCCCTCGGGGTCTCCTGAAAGCTGTTCCGTGGCTCAGTAAAGCTCTTTTCCACCTTGCTCACCTTCCTGTTGTCTGAGTACCTCATAGCGTTCGTCTGTTTTCACACTGCTGATAAATACCTACCTGAGACTGGGAGGAAGAGGAGGTCTAATTGGACATGGCTGGGGCAGCCTCAGAATCATGGAGGCAGGCAAAGGGCACTTCTTACACGGTGGCAGCAAGAGAAAAATGAGGAGGAAGCAAAAGCGGAAACCCTGATAAACCAATCCTATCTTGTGAGACTTATTCACTGTTATGAGAATGGCACAGGAAAGACTGGCCCTGTGATTCAATTACCTCACCTTGGGTTCCTCCCACAACACATGGAAATTCTGGGAGATACGATTCAAGCTGCGACGTGAATGGGGACACAGCGAAACCATCTCAGTCATTCTTCCTGGACCTGGGACAGGACCTTGGGACCCACTGAACGGCACCATGGAAAGAGCTGTAACACAAACAGGCTGAAACATGCCCCCTGCTTGCCGTGTTGCAGGGAACGAGGAGAGAAGAGCTGTGGCTGGCAGCGCTTTTGCCCAAGTGTTGCTCAGGCCCACTGGGCTCATTCTACCCATTCAGCCAGCAGGCTGCACACTGGGCACAGCTCAGGCCTAGGGGCTCCCCAAGCCAGGGCTGCGACACCCTTCGTGGGGCTCTGCAGTTCTGACGTCTCCAAGCCTCTGAGTGCCACCATGTTCCCCGGGGCCCACAGTGGAAAGCCGCTTGCAGTAGGCCCGGCCCTGCTGCAGCCTTGCATAAAGTTGCTGCTTGTGCCAGCACCTGGAGCTGCCCACCCTGCTGCAGCTGGCATGGCTGGCTGTGTGCAGGGCCAGACCCCATGCTCACGTACACGGCCCTCACTGCTCTGCACTTGACCCCACTTGGCAGGCAGGAGATCTGAGCTGGTAGCGCTCCCAAGTGCAGCCTGCTGGCTGAGTGGGCAGAGCCAGGCCCGCCGGCCTGAGCAAAACTCAGGCAGAGGTGCCGCCAGCCACAGAGGTTTCAAGTGGGAAAAGGGACATTTGAAGGAGCTTATGACAACAGCAGCACAATAACCAAAACAGTAGGCCATTTTGTATAAACTGCTTGAGCATTCGCACATTTGGGTATTTGCAGGGCTCCTGGAACCGATCCCTCGTGGATTCCGAGGGACGGCTCCACTGGGGAACTAGACAGAGACGGTGGTTGCACAGCCTTGTGAGTGTGCCAAACGTCACTGCGTTGTTCACTTTAAAATGGTTAATTTTATGTTATGTATATTTTAGCTGAAAAAAATGGAGAAAAAGAAATATTTGCTGACAGAGGAGCCTGAGGGAAAATGGGAAAGTTTAAGTTTGAGCAATTTCAGTTTTCTGTCAGGAGTAAATTAAAAATAATCTAGTGAGTTGCCTAAAAACTCAGGGAGACTCTCTTCTTCTGGATGACAAGCAGGAGGAATGAGATACGAAGAATGTGAAACGGGAGCTCTGACTAAATGTTAATAACCCATAGGCAGTGTGAGAAAGGCAATATTGTATAAAATCTGAAAATCAATTTTAATCTTGAAAAATAATAAATAGTAGTTCCAATTCCTGTTATTCTTCTAAAATAGAGGTTTAAGCATTAAGACTGAGGCAATAAGAAATATGGCCTTAGAAACAACTGTGTACATTTCACATAAAGAATTATTTGAGTCCAGGGACCTATTTATGAGAGAGATGGGAATGTATTTGATAAAAAGCCTTCGAATCTGGTGCTTCGAAGCATTTGCCAATGCTCTGAAACACAGCTCGATGGATGTTCATATGACCTCTGCACCCTTTAACGTAAAGTGCATCTTGAGCGTGTGACGTTAATAACAATAGCATTTACTGAGCACCTGCTGTGTGACAGTCCTCGTGATAAGGGCTCTTCATGGATTATTTAATGCTTGCCCAGTGAAGCTGGTGCCACTGTCACTTGCTTTTCACCAATGTAAAAACGGAGGCCGACGAGAGTTCACAGAGTTGGCCACACATCCAGCAAGGGGCGGATCTAGGATTGAGTCCACACAAGCCTGCTCCAGTCTAAGCTGGACCCTCACCCCGCAGGACCCAGCGTGGGGTGGTGAAGCACAGTACACCTGGCTGTGAAGAATGGCAGCTACTTGCTGTAGGGCGCAGCGTTTCAATTCACTTCCTTCAGACATCACTGGAATTGTTCAGCATTGCGAGACATCACTGGGTTCTGTTTTTCTCTTCTGTTGAGCAGCAGAGGAAATGAATGCATTGTTTGTAGGATTCTCGAATGAAAAATGTAATTTTAAACCCTGGGATCACCCGAGGATGGCGAGCTGTTCACCTACAGGAGACACCGATGAGGAACAGCAGACTCCAACCCGCCACTCTCCTGCAGTCAAGGCTTAGCTCCTTGATGGAATTACCTAAACGGCTTAAAATTGCTCGTACTATCCCTCCGTTGAGTACATATGTATAGATTTTAAAAGGTACATGAGCGGGCACCAGAGTCCCGTTTTGTACCACGTGATAACTTAGCAGAAGGCACTTTGGTCTGCGTCCGCATGGCGAATCCCCACGTTGACTTACTCTTCCCTCTAGACACGCTGACCACGTGTAGGGCCAGCCCCTCTCCAGGCCCCAGACACGTGTGCTCCTGCTGAGGGAAATGCTGACTGGTCTGAAATCTGCTTGTGCCAGTTACACGTGTTAATGAGTTTAGGTACTTTGAACAAACCATCATAACCCGATGAGATAAAAGGACAAGATGGGTTATCTCTGCAAACCTGAATTGGTAGTTTTAGAATAACTTAGTAAAGAGAGTCATTAAAAAATTAAACCATTAAAAGTGCATTGGAATCAAAGAACAATGAAGTATTTGGTAGAAGTCTGAAGGATTTTGTACTCAAATTGTAAATTTTTGTACTCAAAAATCCATCGGGTAACTGGTGGTGGGTAATCCCAATTATACTTACAAATTATATGAATATATTAAATTATCACAGGTACTCTGGAAATGTGTACATCTATTATGCATCAATAAAAATAAAATTTAAAAACGGTAAAATAAAACTCTTATTCTTGGACATATTATGAGTGCAAGAGATGTGAGACAGGGGCAGGTCTCCAGCTGTCAAACCCGCACTAAAAATACTAGCAAAAAAGATGTACACGTGTGTGCTTTATGGTAAAATATAATCTTCAAGAATTACAGGTGTTTTTTCAAGATTCTCCACTTTATTCAAGTTGATGTGCCTACTGTAATGGGAAGTCCTAGGCATGAAAGGAAACAGGGCCTTACTTTGGGGACCAAGGTTTTTCTCTTTGATGCTTTGATGTCCAGGATTGCCTGTTGAAAGAATTTCCTCATTTCAGCCACAGAGCTGAGGGATCCAGTCTATTCCACGTCACTCCTCTGATCTCTTGCCTTCCCTGGGGGCACCGTCACTGCTACTGCCCCAGCTCCCTGGGGAGCGGGATCACACATGTTCGAATGAGCCAGGATTAAGAACCGATTTCTCTATCATCCCAACAGCTCTGCCCTCACCTCCCCGACCCCCGATTCCTGGCTTCCATCTTCATGGCTCCCACCTACTTCTAAATTTACTTTCAATTCACCTGGGTGATGCTGTGTCTTCCCCCTCTGTCAACTCCCTTCCCTTTACCCAACCCCACCCATTCCATCCTCCACCTTCCTGAGACACGGCTCACTTCACCCAAACCTAGTAAGCGAATGAGTGTCTGCATGGACAGATGAGGGAGCCCCAGCAGTCCCTCAGCATCCAGCACCACCCCAGGGGTCCACTGTGGCTCCGTCCACTGTCGTGCTCTTCAAGTCTGATCCATTCATTGCGCACAGAGGAGCTCCAGGCCCCTGGATACATCCTGCCAGAGCCAGTGTCCTTCCTGGAGACACACCAGCTAGAGGTCTCCAGTTCATCAGGAGATGCAGATGGTCGTCCTGCTGTTCCTGAGAGTGGCTGTGGGGACAGACTCACTGTGATCCTACAACAGGCTGCAGCTGAAAGCCCCAGCATGCCCAGCACCTCTGGCCTCTAGCTTCCTTCCTTCCCTGAATTACTGGGCTCAGTTTTTGAGCATGGTGAAATGATTTGCTGTTCAAACATGGAAGAGCATTTCCTTCATCCTGCTTCTGGCAGGCAGGCAGACAGGCAGACCCCAGTCCTGAGACTTCCCCCTACCCTGGACACCTGGATCGCCTCCAGCATCCGTGTTTGTAGAGGGGCAGACCGTTTGAAAGTGGCATGCATGGAGAAGTCCAGCATGGTAGCATGCACAGTGGATTATTGTTAAATGCTGGGGCCAAGAACTCTGATCATGCTGGTGGAGCAGGGCATTGGCAAAGAAACCAGATCATTGAAAAAGCCACATGCGCAGACAGTTAGCAGGGCAGACTTGGCTTCATCTCCAGAACATTCCTTCTGGGGGGAGCCCTGCCTCTATTTGGACCAGATCCATGGACTGGATCCACTGGGGTCACACTATCTGGCTGGGCTGGCCTTGGAAAGACACTTTAGAGTCTCGTGCTGAAAGGGGGCGAGCACTGGGGAAACTCCTGGGCAGTTTTTTCAGTGCTGCTGCCTTGGATTTGGGTATCACGTTCTGAAATGACCGGGACAGTCAGGAAACTTCTCTGAGGAGGTGACATTCTGCTGAGGCCTGAATGGAGATGTGTGAGGAGAATATTCCAGACATCAGCTGGGGACAGGCCTAGTTGGTGTGAAAGAGGTGTGTGCTGAGATGCACAGGAAGGGGCCTGTGGGCTTGTCCAAGTTCAGGCTCTGGGAGAAGCTGCTATGGGCATTTTGTGGCCTCTGTTGATCCCTGTGAGTGCCCTTCCTATGCACACATGACCCTCAGGCTGCCTCACACAGTTCCAAGGAGGAACCAGACTCCATTTCCCAGCATCGCTTGCAGTCAGGCCCCTCATGTGACCTGAATCCCATCATGTGACCTGGGCTCAACCAATCAGAAGCCTCCCATGAGCCTCTGCTCAGGATGAGAGCAGAAGGAAGATGGCGCTGGGCAGATCCCTGTGTGGGCACTGGGGCTGGAAGGGCCTTATGGATTCGGGGGGAGTGGGAAGAAGGTTGATGTCCCCTCCTGGGGTTATCAGGGTGAGCTGTGGGGTCTGATTGAGTGACCTTTCTTGGAGCAGCCCCTGGTGTAGGCTGGACAATTGTAGCCTTCTCTGCCCCCACAAAGGGTTGGGAGCTTCCCGATGTCCACACTGGCTCCAAGGAATCCGCTTCCTCTGGGTCTTGTTGGAAATGCATAGTCTCAGACCCCAGCCCAGACCAGCTGAGTTGAGGCCTGCATTTTTCAAGACCCCTGGGGATTTGTTTGTAATGGGAGTTGGAGAAGCACAATCTGTAATGAGCTATTCCTGCTTAATGCAGCTGGAGGGGTGGGCTTCTGTGGTTACAGCAAAGAACTCGATGATGCAGAAGCCGTGGGAGGGATGTGGCCAGGGAGTGAGATGATCGGGTTCATCCTTTATCCTGCTGCTGGACTGCACAGGGGCGAGACAGGAGGCCAGCCCATATCCAGAGAAGGCACACCTACGACAAGACAAACATGCAAAACCTGTGGAAAGACCCAGACACACACACCTGCGGGGGAAACGTAGACACACGTGTACACACACGCAAACCCAGAAACAACCATCTACACAGGCGCACAGAACCACAAAGACACAAGCAGGGGTGGGGTGACTTCACCCAGAACGCCTCCTTCCTTGTTTCCCTGGATCTGCAGGAAGGAGCTGAGCCCGCCTGACTTTGGTCCCTCAGTTACCACTAGACTTTGCAAGTGAAATTGAATATCCACAAGCCCCGACCTTGGGGTTCTGGAGAATAGGTCCTGTGAGGAGTGTCACGGCTCCAGGCCAGATGAAATGCAGGCATTCCAGCCTCTGTCCGGGAGGGTGGCTCGGCCCAGCTGCTGAGGGCTGCGGATGGATGAGGATCAAATGCTAGTGACTTTTCAGCTGGGGCTGCTAGAGCCCAGGGCAGGACCAGGGCCTTGTGCTTGCTGGCACTGGCACTTTTGCCCTCCATCACGGGCTACCTGCTGTGACCCAGGCTGGCACAATGGGATACGTGCTGTTTGTGCAGCAGCAGGGGACTGGGCATGGAGACAGGGGGCATCAGCCTCTGCCCGTGATCCAGCTGTAAACAGATTTATACCCAGGCCAAATCTATCCACGAATCCATTTCAAAGGAACAAAATCGCATCAGAGGGATAGTAATTGTGCAATATATTGCACTTGAAATTAGAATTCTGTGAAATCTCATTATTTATGTCTAGACTAAAAGAGATTGAGTTTTGATTATTTAACTACATTTCCTGTTGCTCTGATGAGGAATGATGCTTCTCTAAGGGCCGACTGTCTCATTCCTGAAGATTGGTGTTTTCAGAGCAGCACCACGAGGGGCTTCTGGAAGTCTCTGGGCCTCAGGGTTGGTCTGGAGGGACATCGTGGCTGCCCTGGGCCTGCTTGTCCTCAGGCCCCTTCATCCCCCTTCTCATGAGTCTCTGGGCTCACCCCCGTGGGCCGCATGTTCCAGGCTCTGGGCTGGTGTCTGCCTGGATTAGCAATGGGGCTGTGGTGGAGGGGAGGGCAGGAGGACCCAGGGCGCCCCTGTCTGCCTGGGCCCCATTTGTAGTGGCTACCTCTCCCCTATGGCTCCGGTCCCCTCGTGGCCTCTGAGCTGGGGACCCTACTCCTGTCGTGGTCTACCCCAGGGTCAGTGACAGGTTGCTGTGCTGACTGATCTTCACCTCACAAGCCTTCTTTTGCCTTCACAGCTTTCCATGCCGATCCCTGCACTGTCCCTTCCTGGCTGAAGCGCCTGCAGTGAGCCCTCTTTCCTTGGACCCTGGTGCAGATGCGCCCCTCCCCAGGACACTCAGGCCTCCACCCCAGCCCATTGCATCCTCCTGTCATCCTCACACACCCTCTGCCCTGGTACAAAGACTTCCTGCTGTCCCCCACGCCAGCCCCAGCACCTTTGCTCCTGCTGCCTGCTCGTCTGGAGTCCCCACTGTGGAAACATCCCCTCTGCGAAGTCCCTGCTCACATGTCATCTCTGGAGGTCACCAGTCCCGAGCTTCCCACCTGAAGATAGCATCTGATGGGACCTTCCAGAGCCTTTTTCTGTCCCATTTAAGTGCTCAGCGAGAGGCATCTTGTGGTAGTCAAACATGCTCATTTGAGTTCATTCTTTTATTCATCAATTATTCACCAAGTATTCACTGATACTAATTGTGTGTAAATCATTGTGATAAAGCAGGGTAATCAGGACTTTTTCCACTGTAGGTGACAGAAATCCCAACTCAAACTGGCTTGAGTAAGAAGGAAAGTTTTTTGACATATAGTAATCCATAGGTAGTCAGCTTCAGGCATGGCTGGATCTAGGAGATCAACTTAGGTCTCTGAAGGCTGTCTCTTTGCCCCTCTTGGCTCTACTTTTCTTCATGTTGGTGATGGAGCTGCAACAGTGTAGTGAGAATTTATTTTCAGTTCAATGTAGCAGAAATCTCTAAAACTGGCTTAAACACCTACTCGCTTAATGATGCAAATAACCACCCAGGGGTAGTTTATCTTCAGGCATGGCTGGATCCAGGAGATCTCCAGAATTCTCTCGTTGCCTCTTACTGCGCTTTCCTGTGCACTGGCTGCGTCCTCAGCCAGAATCCCTCACTGTGGTGTCAGGATATCGTCCAGAGGTCTGAGGCTTGCCTCTCAGCCTCCCAGGAACCCCACTGGAAGAGGAGGTGCTTGATTTCTCCAGTCGTTTAAAGCAAGAGTTCCAAAATTTAGTTTCCTTGTCTCCCAAAGGTCTGGTTTGGGTCACACATCCATCTGTGTTCCTGTAACTGGCCAGGGGAATGCAGGGTTTTGATTGCGCCTGACACACAGGCCCAATGAGCTGAGCGTACGTTTCAGAGAAGTCAAATACACGTGTGTAAACAGGAAAAGATGACATATATTCAATTCAAACTCTGGTTTTGAGAAAACTGTAGATTCACGTGCTGTTGTAAGAAGTAATACAGGACCTTCTCAATTTTTACCCGTTTCCCCAGTGGTAACTTCTGGCAAAGCGATGGCCCAACGTCACAGCCAGAGCGTCGCCAGTGAGGTTTTGTCAGGTGGCTAAGTGGTGTCTGTCCCCACACCACAGCCAGAGCTTCGCCAGTGAGGTCTTGTCAGGTGGCTAAGTGGTGGCTGTCCCCACATCACAGCCAGAGTTTCGCCAGTGAGGTCTTGTCAGGTGGCTAAGTGGCGGCTGTCCCCACATCACAGCCAGAGCGTCGCCAGTGAGGTCTTGTCAAGTGGCTAAGTGGCGGCTGTCCCCCGCCAAAACGTCAGCAGATGGCTCTCAGTTGTGTTTTCAGATGCTCCCTATGCTTCTGCGTGTGCATCCGTGTGTCTGTAAGAACACCGCACAGGGTGGCAGAGGTTCGCCACAGAGGCCGCAGGTTACAGGGTTTCGTGGGGTGTGGTTAGGTTGGAGGAGGCACTCAGAGCCTTGTGAGTTATGCGTTAGCTTTAGAGGGAAAATGTTCTTACACGGTGTGCAACAAAAAATTAGTTTCCCAAGATGGTGGACTAAGAATGTGCTCATGCATCTCTGTGTAATTAAAATTGATTTTAAAAAATAGAAATAAAATAAAATAGTGTCCCTTTCCCTGAAGGCAGACTGTCTCTTATCTGGTGTGACGTTTGTCACATGACTGGCAGAGAGTGTGTGATTCTATCGCATCTTCTCAGTAGATTGCTGGAAAAATGTTCCAACACAATAAGGTTAAGAGCGTCTTCATTATTATAGCTTTGTGTAATTGCAGCATTTTATTGATGACAGAAACCAGCATGGGCTCTCAGTCTATAAACAGTCCCCTCCCCGCCTATAGCAGAGATCGCCCTTCCTGTGGTTAATGGGGACGTATCCCTGGCTTCCTAAGGGAGGAGCTGTCCTCAGAGGGTGGTCAGTCTCCCAGATCCTGGTTATGCAGGCAGTGGGTGCTGTCACCCTGTCCTGGGAGGGTGAAAAGTCGAGGGTACTTTTCTCCAGGGCAGGGGAGAAGGAAGTACATGTGCAGTATGCACCAGGCACAGCCCCTGCTCCAGGATCTGCAGTGGCTCCCTACTGACATTAATGATGGAAGAACTACCGGCAGGGGGGAGGGAAGGCCCCGCGAGCAGCACTTACCTGGGGGGTGTGTGTGTGTGTGTGCGCGTGCGTGTGCATACCAGATGCTGACTCAGTGTGTTTTATGCATCCTCTGATGCATATTTAAGGCAGTCCTGTGGCAGGGGCATGAAAATTATCCCCATTCTATAGAGGCAGGAGCTAGGCTTAACTCCTAATGGTGGGGCCCATGTCCACGCCCCTGACTGATTGATTTAACCAGAGCCTGTGCCACTTGCTACAGCCCTTCAAGGCTTCAGCACCATGCTGGCTCTGACTTGTGAGCAGGTTGCCTAAGGATGAACCCAATCATCTCACTCCCTGGTCACATCCATCCCACGGCTTCTGCAACATCGGGTTCTTTGCTGTAACCACAGAAGCCCACCCCTCCAGCTGGATGGGGTGCTGTGCACGTGCCCCTTTTTTTCTTTTGCCTCAGGGAAATGAAAGGATATACATGGAAGTGGAGTTGAGGAGGAAGGTCTGAAAGGCAAAGGAGGAGTCCATTTTATTATGACCTTCTGGCTATCCATCATTACCATCATCACAATTATCTTCATCATCCTCATCATCACCATCACCATTCACCATTGTCATTGTAATCATCATCATTACTGTCATCTTCATTATCATCATATTCTTTGCCATCGTGACTTTTGTCACCATCAACATCTCCTTCATCATCATCACTGTTGTCATAACTATCACCATCATCACCATCATTATCATAACCATCTTCACCATCATCATCGCCACCATCACCATCATTATCATAACCATCTTCACCATCACCATCACCACCATCACCATCATTATCATAACCATCTTCACCATCATCACCATCATCACCATCATTATCATAACCATCTTCACCATCATCACCATCCTCATCGTCACCATTATGATCATAACCATCTTCACCGTCATCACCATCCTCATCATCACCATTATGATCACTATCACTATCTTCACCATCACCATCCTCAGGACCACGATTATCATCACCATCATCATCATAACCATCCTCACTATCATCCTCACCATCACCATCCTCACCATCAGTATCATCATAACCATCATCCTCACCATCCTCACCATCACCATCCCCATCATCATCATCACCATCATCCTCACCGTCTTCACGATCATCACCATCATCATCATCACCATCACCATCACCATCCCCATCATCATCATCACCATCATCCTCACCGTCTTCACGATCATCATCATCATCACCATCACCATCATCATCACCATCATCATCATCATCATAACCATCACCCTCACCATCCTCACCATCATCATTACCATCACCATTCTCACCGCCATCGTCATCATCACCGCAAACACTATTGTAATCATCACCGTCATTAGTACCATCTTCTGGATGATGTTTCTTACCACACTCATCACCAGTACGCCCATCCTTGCTATTTCATTATCACTGTTACGGTGTTCTTCCTTATCATAATTGTATGTTTTACCATCATCACCGTCATCACCTTCAGTATCACTGCTGCCATAACTGTCATCGTTTTCACCACCACCATTATCTCAGCCATCAGGAAATATGGTGCTCCCCATGTCGCAGTGACTGCACTAGGTGATTTTCATCTATTACTTCTCTATCATAATCCCAAGCCAAGAAGGTAGGTGTCATCACAATCCCCATTTTAATGATAAAGAAATTGGGCGACAGAGAAGTTAGAGCTCACCTAATGTCATACAGGTGATGACTGGCATAGTCTGGATTCAGAGCAGCCATCTGGCACCACAGTCCATTCCTGTGGGTACTCCCTGTACCGTAAAATACAATCTGGGATGCCTGAGTAGGAGTGGCTTCCGTAAGGGTCCTCGGAGACTCCAGCCCCAGGATGTGAACCCTGAAACCCTCTGGTCAGTGTGCAGATAGGAAGAATCGGTATTGATGATACCTGCTCTGTGCTGACCACACTTGTGGGAGAATTACTTATAAGACCAGCCCACTGAATGCTCATCCTAACAGGTGGGGATTGTCTTACCTTCGATATGCAAATGAGGAAACTGAGGCATTCAGTGGTGTGGACCCAGTGAGTGAGTAATGGGGCTGGGGTTTTTGTCCTACTGATTCTCATCACCATCTTCATCCTCATCACAGTCACCCTTCCCTCCTTTGAAAAAAATGATTGTCTTTTTCTAATGTCTTGATTTCTTTGAGAAGGCGAGGTCATTTTTCACTGTGGTTTTGATTAACTTGTTTCTTTCTTAAACATACAGGCACTGTTCAGAGATTTACACAGAGAATATGTTCAGATATTGTGAAATTAAAACCAAATAATTATAGTAAGAGAAGAAAAAGTCTGGTCATTCATTCGCACTAGTAGTATTTTTACGGCTTTCCTTCCAGTCTCAGTTTTCTGAAAAGATAGGCATCTTTTTCTTCAAACAAACACGGATGAATGCAGTCCGTGATATTCTACCACACGCTTCCCTCCCTGGGTGATACGTCGTAATACAGCATGCCACTGTGGGGAACCCTCAGCTGTGACTCTGGCCGGCCCTCCCACCTGTCCTCATGGCTGGTCAGTGGACAGTCCTCGGTTCCCCACCTCCCTCTCTCCATCTTCCTCCCACTATTCCTTGATCATCAGCCCCTGACCTGTTTAGGCTGATCTATGAGGGTCCCAGGGGACCCTTGCTCCCTTGTCCTCTGGCATCCTTCTTCTCGCAGAGGGTTCACAGCCCACAAGTGATCTCCTTCCATGCCCTTGTCATGAATGAACATGTCCCGAGCCCTCCCACTCCAGACACTGGGCTGGGTATCGGGGACATAGGGACAGCCCAGCTGACATTACTTGACCCCTTACAGGCACCAGGAGTTTACTTGTCTAATCCTGTTAATTTTCACAGCAGGCCTATGAGGTATGTTCTCTTATGTTCCTGAACTGAACATAGATAGAGGTGGAAGTTGCACCTTGAGCAAGAGGAGAGGCCACACTTCACCCCAGGCCATCAGAATCAGGGCTGAGCTCTGAACTCTCATGCGAGTCCATGGCCCCAGCCTGGGAGGAGGTCACCCTGCGTCAGAGGACCCTTCCCCTGTCCCTGTCTTTTGTCCTGAGGAAGGCCGGACAGTGCCCTAAGTGCTCTGAGCAGCTGGAACTTCTTGGAATCCAAGTGACAGAAAAGCCAACTTGAACCAGGGGATTCCAGGTTCAAGCTCCTGCACAGTCCAGGGCTAGAGCTGGCTTCTGCAAGGCTGGATTTGGGCTCCACGGCCCATCAGGACTCGATGCCTCTCTCCCCACACCACTGTCTCCTTGCTTCTTTCACGTTGACTCCTTTCTCTGACAAGCTCCTCCTTCATGGACGCAAAATGGCTGCAGCACCTCCGGGCCTCACATGGTCTCAGCTTCAAGCCCACTGGGAAGCCACCTGCCTAGGTCCCAGCATTCCCTGCAATCATCTCATTGGGTCTCACTGGGTCGGATTGGGTCACATGTCCGTCCCTGAGCCAATCACAGTGGCTGGTGGAATAAATGTCCCTGTTGGTTTAGGCTTGGGGAAGCCACATGGTCTTGCCTGAGGAGTTCTGGAGCCTTTTCCAGAAGACAGGTCTAGGAGGAGGAAGGGCCAGCTCACCGGGGAGAGGGAAGAGACAGCGCTTGGCACAGCCGACAGCACGGCTGCTCATCCACACCCACAGCCTCTCCACGGTCAGAGGACCTTCCCTGCCACTGGCATCAGGCTGGGCCGGAGAGGAAGTGAGGGCATCGCTCTGGGCAGCAGCTTTAGGACTTCGTCCGTCACATTCTCTCTCTTTCCCTCTGAGCGGCCCGAAGTGCAGATGGTGAGGAGGAGACGCCCAGCCAGGGACAGTGGACGAAGAGCGTGAGCAGCTGCGAGGCTTTCCCTTCGTGAGCCGCTGGGATCAGGGGTGCTTGCCACCGCAGTGCAGCCTGGCACGTCCCGGCCGGTCCCCCACTTACACGGTGCGCACCTGCCATGGACCAGGACCTGGGCATCCCTGGGGCTTGTTTCCCCACAGAGCCAAGTCTGCAGGGCACCCAACAAATAACCCCCAAGTCGCTGTTCACACTGTTCCTGCTTCCCTGGGCTCTGGGTGGCTCCTTCTCCCTCCAGAGCCTCCAGAGCCGCCCGTGCTCCTTGCCCCAGCCTGAAGCACCCAGGAGGACCCAGCAGCAGGTCGGGACCAGCAACAGGCTCCAGCTCACCCGGCTGAACTGTGGAAATGAGTCTGGTTTTGATCGATATCCTCGGGGCCTCTGGGCTTGGGTGTGATGAGTTTCTGCCCTGGATAAAATAGCTGTGGGGAGAGCTTGCCCCAGACGGATGTATACAGGAAGAAAACAAATGTCTTTTACTGTTTTTCTGTTTTTTCTCTCCACTATTCAGGAAATATGGGTGTACTGGCGGCCAGACGTTCCCCAGAGTCATACAGGGCGGCACCTCCAAGGCAGCATGTGCCCAGCGCTCACCCGTTCTGCGCACTCTGAGGTGTTGACGCTCCCAGAAGCAGCCACTCCTCCCTCCCACGCGACGCGGTCTGTGCATTTTCAGGTGAGGGCCGGCCTGTGTCATCGTTGGAGCTTTCTAAGACTCCCAGAGGCTGAAGTGCCTCCCAGACTCACCTCGGCCGGGCTCCCTGGGCCCTGCTCCTGGGGCTTCATTGCTCACCGCCCTGGCTCACCCCTCAGCTCACACCATCTCTCAGGTAGGCGTCTTTACATCAGATGTGTGGCTTTTTCAAAAAAATTCTTCACAAACTGGCTGTGCCCCGGCGGCCATGGCCCAGGGCTGAGCAGGGGCTTGCGGAGAGTGAGTCCTGGCCCCCGCCGATTCTGACTGTGGGACTTCAGTCTTCTCCTCTGTAAAATGGGGATAAGAGAGTCTTCCTCCCCATGGTTGGGGCATTGCCCCGGACCACGTGAGTTCTCAGCACAGCCTTGGGATGCATGTGCACTCACCATGTGCACTCACTCGGGCGTTGCTGGCCCTGGGGAGACAGAAGGAGCGGCCGATTTGCACAGTGATGGGAGTGAGATGAAGGGCATCTCTGAAGTTGCTCTCATGGGGACCCACATTCCCTGTGGTGGGGACGGGGGGCAGGGGTGGTGGTGGCTGGAGGAGGCCTTTGCTGTGAACCAGGCGAACAAGCTTCACGGCCTCTCAGCTTGAAATCTGAGGGTGTTAAACCTACCCAGATATTTCACGCCTGGCTGCCCCAGGAAAATTCTCTTTTCTTTCTTTATTCTTGAATCTGGGCAAATACCTACTTAGAAAGGCAGCAGAAGCATGTGCTCCCTGCAGCTCCGTGGGCGGCTGCCCTGGGGTCTTTACAGGGGGCTTGGTGCAACCTGCCTCTGTCGACCGAAGTCAAAACCGATCCTGTTCTCAGCCCCACCAGTCCCAGCTGTGGAAATGTGCTCAGCAAATGCACTCACACATGAACAAAATGTGCATTCACACACAGTTGCCGGAACGTTGTTTGGAGACTGGAGGACATTCGCGTGGGCCTGGCTGACACCGCGTGCTCATCCACGTCATGGGGCCCCGTGGGTTCTTCCCAGGGGAGCCCGCACACCTGTGCTGATGGCAGCAGTCATGGAGCTGCATCTGGGTGAGGAGCCCGGGAGTGGCCACGTGTGTGTGAGCTCCCGTCGGCGTGAATGGGGACACGGGTGGGTGCCCCTGTCTACCTGTCCTGTCCCTGCTCAGTGTTGGCCTCCTTGTGGAGTGGGGCCCCATCGGTGGCTTTTCAGATGAATCAAGGACGCTCCAGGCAGAGCCGCTGTCACTCCAGGCAGAGCCCCCGTCTTCGAGGAGCTGCCCCTCCTCAGATGACAGATGAGGGCACTCGTGGGGCTCAGGTCTCCACCCCACCTGCCCCCTGCTTCCCTGCTGCTGAGGCCGGGTGGACTCCGGGGAGGGGACCCAGTGCTCACAGGTTCACAGATACACAGCAGGATGTGGGGACAGAAAATCACAACCCTGTACACACCCCTTGGTTCTTCCCAGAGACTCTCTTTTTCACGCCCAAATCACCTGGACGCTCTTCTATTGCCCTGGTGGTTCCCAAAGTGGCCCTGACCCCTACGTCTGAGGCACTGTCCTTTCCACATTCCTCTTCCCCCCAGGAGGCCCCCATCCCTGGCCCAGCCCAGGGGACTTCAGTCCCGGGTCCACAGCGGCCCTTGGGGGTCTCTCTGGGAAGGATTGGGTGGGTCACTCCCATTCCCATCATCCCACTGGGGCCTTCCTGGTCGGTTCTGGGGTCCAGACCCTTGTCTTCTCATCCCGATGGAGACACTGAGGCTCTGGGAGGGAGGCGGTGCTGGGGGGACCATCAGGAGATCAGCAGCCAGGCCTGGACCGTGTGTTCTGGGGCAACCTGGGGCCCTGCCGCCTGGCCTCTGGGGCCTCTTGGTCCAGGTCTGCAGCCACCTGTGGTCCCGAGGGCCACACAGCTCGCATCTTGCTGTCCAGGACATTTCTTTCTAAATCAGTCAAGCCTGACCTCTGTGACCACCGACGCCACTGCCAAAATCAGGTCAAAGGCAGCTCCCTTGTGCACAGGGCGGGCAGCCGTGCGAGGCGTGGAGCAGCAGAGCTCAGAGCGCACGAGGGGCTGATGCGGGGAAGCCGCCCCCCATGCTGCGGCCCCCATGGGGGAAGAGGCACGCGGGAAGGGGGCACTGTCATTGGCTGGGAGCCTCCACTGACTCCACAGCACTCCTGAGTCCTGCCAGACGCCTTGGAACAGTCACCGGGCGGAAAAGGGACCAGGGCACGGGGTCGAGCTGTGAAGACGAGCTGGCCCTGAGTGGGGACGGTGAGGGAGGGAGCAGCCCTGGGCTGGGCTCTGGCCGCCCGCTGGGTCCAGCTCGCTGAGGATGGGCCGGGCTGGGCCGGGCTGGCACCCGTGATGTGGAGCGGGTGTGCTGCGGGAGCCTGGGTGGGAGGGACTCCTGCTGAGAGGAGCCATGTGTGGTGGAGGCGGTGGTTCCGAATCTCTCCCAGGTGTGATTCTCTCCTTATTCAAACTAACTGTAAATCCCGCCGCCACAGCCACTCCCACTGGTGTCCGTGGATTTGCTGCTCATTTCTTGTTAGAAAGTGCTCTGGGCATCGGGAGAAGCTGATAAGCAAAATGAAGCGGGCGCGGCAACTTCCGGCAACCGAGTGTCCGCTGGGCCGTGCCTGCAGGTGTCTCCCGTTTCAGGAAACCGATTTGCCCCTGGTCCGCCCGTCATGATGGGGAGGGCGGGGTTTGCTCCCCGGGATGGAGGAGCCGGCTCCGGGAGGATGAACCGAGGCGCAAACAAGATGGTACGCTGTGCCGGGTGTCGTGCCCAGGTCCCTCTGACATTGCAGGTGCCAAGCTCTAGGGCCCCTCCCCACCCACGTCCTTCATCCCAGGACAGACGCTCTCCTCTGTTCAAGCCCAGAGGTGACAAAGTTCACCGTGACCTCATTTCCCTTTAACGCTCGGGCAGGATTTTCCCTAAAGCACGTCTTGGCGTGGCTACGCCACTGAGGGGGCCTTCGCCTGTGTAAAGCCCAGGCCGCCTGGCTCCAGGGAGCTATGGCAAGGATGTGACGACGGCACAGCAGGAGCTCTGGGAGGGCCGCAGCAGGCCCCTGGCAGCACCGTGGCCCGACCTGCCTCCCCGCATCACTGGCTCCTCTCCCGACCTCTCCTCGTCCCATCTCCTCTAGAGGTGCCCAGGAGCGCCCGTCTCCAGGGACTCCTCCCTAAGCCCACATTCTCTCCCGGCACGTCCTTTATTCCTCCTCCAATTTACGGCCCCACTTTTCCATTCTCTATTAAATGAGGGGTTTTAAAATTAATTTCCACCAGGAAGAATACGCGGTGATTTTAAATGAACGTCCTCTTTCTCTAACAACTGCCACTGAGAGAGGATTCTCCAGGCTCCCTCCGTGGGCAACCCTGTCTTTTATGAACCTTCCAGAGACACGTTAAACACACGCAGAAACATGGAGACGTGCGTGCTTTCCAGGATAACAGCACAGCGCGCACTGTCTTCTTGAGAATTTTTTCATTCTTTTCCTTCTGCTGTTTTTTCGGATGGACATTCTGCATCTCTTGTCGCTTACCCTTTGACACGTGCATTTAATTCATTACACTTTAATTCGTAAACCTCTCTGCCTCCTTTCTGAGTTATAATTATTAATTTCAACTATTGCCCTCTGGCTGCCAGGCTGTTGACATACAGTCTTTTAGCTGGGCTTGGTTTTATCTCCTCTGTCGATGTTATTGTTTAATAATTATTTAATGCTATAGCACATCCGTCGTTCTCTTTACTCACGGTGACTCGCTGTATTTCAGATGCTTCTCAGCAGATCGTCTTCTTTACGCATCTCCTTCAGGAATTCTAGTGGGGGCTCTGAGTTGGCCCCTCCTTTCTCTGTATCTTTGAAAACAGTGCTGGAAGTTCTCCGTCAGCGTCCCCGGGAGCCTCACCTACCCCTCATATTCGCTATTTTCCATCTGGCCCTGTTCGGAAACGTGTGGCTGCCTCCGGGATCCTGGGAGATGGTGTCCTCCTGAGAGGGTGACCTGGAGTCACCTTGCAGGGCCTGTGCCTCCCCAGGCGCCCCTTGGGGACGTCTCTGCTCCTCTCAGGCCCCCACCTATGAATAGCCCCCTGTGGCGGCTGTGTTAGACCCAGCTCGTGGCCTCAGGGCTTCACCCCTCCCTGAGGAGCTGGCACCCTCCGCTCTGGGCTTTGGGCTTGAGCCTGGGAGTGGCTCCGGCCAGCAGAATGGGGTGGGGATGGTGCAGACCCCTCAGGCTTCCGGTGTCCACATCCCTGGCTCCTCACGGCACTGGGACAGGACTCCCGCCGGCAGCTGGCTGCTGTGGGCTGAGGCGGTTTTTAGACACGAGATAATTCACAACTTATCAGGAACACAGCATCACTGCTCATGGATATCTCACGACTGCTTTATGGGAAAATAGGTCTCTCATCGGAAGATTAAGGAAGAAAGATTCTCTCCCCACAGACTCCTCCTGAGCAGCCATGCACAGGGCGTTTGCTCCCAGTGGGCCATGGGGTTTTAATCAGCTTTTATGTTCAGAAGGCAGGCATGCCTGGAAGCCGTTGTCGGGGGATGGCCTGATTGAGCTGGTGAAGCCCCTGGCGTGCGGGGAAGGTTCTGTTCCTGATGAGGAACGTTCTCAGCGTCAGGAGCAGCATAACTCCTGAGGCTCAGAGGCCCCCAGGAGCAGGCCCTGCAGCGTGGGGCAAGGAAGGACAGGAGTGCTGGGTGCGTGTTGTGGTCGCCTCGGGAGGTCTTGGCCACAGGGGATCTAGTAGCACGGGCGTCATCGGGTCTGCTCCCTGCTGGGGCTGCAAGGGTGGAACTTGCCATGTCCAGCCGAGGACACAGGCAGGTGTAGGGCTGTGAGTCCTGGGAGAGACGGCCCATGGCCATGGCAGCCCCAGGCCCACACCCTGCTGTGCTCTGGGGGAGATGAGATGATTTTCCTGAAATATTCTTTCTCTTCCTGGCCCCGTCCTCCAGGTGTGGAATATTCTGCTGCAGTCCTGAGCCCCGGGCCTGGCCATATCCCCTGCTTTGTCCAGTGAAACGTAGGTGGACAGGGCTGCCCGGGCTCCAGGGAGCTCCCCACTGAGGCTCACTCCCTGCGCCCTGCCATCAGCACGGGAGGACCTGCCTGGCTGCCTGTGGGGCCCGGGAGGACGCGCGGTTCAGGAGCAGAGTCAGCCACACTGCGGCTGCTGCGCTGGTCATGTGAGTGGTGCTAGGTCAGCTGACATCCATCAGACCCTCAGACCCGCAGGCGAACCCAGTGAGATCTGAGCCACCGCGACCAAACTGCAGTCACCCGGGAAGAAATCCCCGCGTTCCACCCCTGGCACGTGCGGCCTTTGCTGTGCAGCGGGCGCTGACGGGTGCGCCTCCAGTTGGGCGCTCCCTGCTTTTAGGAAGCTTCGCCTCTCCTGGGCCCCATGGTGCTAGGATCCACCACGAGCCATCGCTTTGGTTATTTCTCAAGTTCAGAGAACAGAGTTTTCTGTGCGATGGAAACCTTCCTTGTGACACTGCCCAGAGGCTCTGTGTGCATTTGGCCGCTGGCCACAGCGCAGGCTCTGAGCTTCCCCTGGGCCGTGGTTCTCCATTTTCAGTGGTCGGCAGGGGCTTTCCTGGATGCATTCGTCCCCAGAGTGGGTGCCGTGCAAATTAAATCAAAGGCATGAAAAACAATCTTGATGACAAGGCTGCTCAAACACGCTCTGTCCTCTGGGCTCTGGTGTCCAGGAGGTCTTTGTGTTCATCTCAGAAACAGGATCGTGAATTAAAGGCCCTCTAAGGCCCCTCTGGGTGGCCTGAGCAGGAGGACTGGTGGAGGTGTGGCACCCACCTGACCTTACCTCTGTCCCCACTTATCCCACCCCCTGCTGATGGGCAGAGTCATGTGACTGGTCCTGGCCAATGGGCTGAGGGCAGGAGGGCCCTGGTGACACTTGGCTGAGGCCGAGAAAAGCAGCCCAGGCCCCTCCAGCTGCGTATTTCCTGCTGCCCTGACTAAGGGGCCATGTGCTTTCTTGAGTGTGGACATGAGGAACAGATCCTTGGTCATCAGGGCCCTGAGTGACTCTGTGGAGCCGAGCCTCAGCCCGCTGTGCTCATGGAGTGTGAGTGAGCAGGAACTGAGGGTTTGTGCCCTCAGTTGGGATTTCAGGGCCATTTGTTACTAGAGAAGCTGTCACAGGGGTCCCAGACCTGGGCTTCCTCCTAGCTCAGTGCACCTTAGGAACTCCGAGTACTACCATCCTCATCTCTGCAGTGAGATTCATCGTCATCAAGCCTCATTCACTGATGGTGAAGAGTAAATGAGTCAACACAGCAAAGCTTTAGAACCGTGTGTGGCGTATGCAGTCACTGCGCTGCTGTTGGCCATAACGAGGGGAATCCAACTTTTGAAGGCCTTGAATGCCGGGCTCAGGAGTTTGGTCTTCACTTTAGAGGCCTGCCTTTTTCACAGTGTCTTCTGCACACACTAATTCTATGGACTATTAAGACATTGCATGAAAACAGTATTCTGTGGAGTTTTTTTTTTTTTTTTTTTTTTTTTTTTTTTGCTTTTTACAAGCAGTGGATTAGCAGTGTGAATGCATTACTTCCTTTTACTGCAGAACTTGTCCGTGCCTTTAATATGAGGCATGAGTCTCTGGGAGAGTTTGCTGTCAGAATTTAACACTTACTCTTGGCAAAGCTGGAAATGAACTGGGCAGACCCTGCTGCCGTCTCCTTCTCCCTGATCTCCGTGCTCTCCACTCCCCACCAGCAGCACCTGTGACCAAGTCACTGCAAAACATCAGCAGATGGAACAGTAGAGGAGCGTCCCTTTCCACCCCAGGATCACGGCGACGGCTCAGGAGACACGTGGCCTTGAGCTTGTGCAGCAGCTCCGGAGCCCGCCCTCCCTTGTCTCCCACGGCACCATGACTTTGGAGGATCTTAGCTCAGTCTTCCCTGTGGAGGGCCTGTCAGTGCTGGGCAGAAAATTGCCCCTCAATGACCGGGTCCAGCTGGCCTCCATCAGAGAGCAGAGAAAGCAGCCCTCCAGGAGATTCTCACTCCACCAAGGAGACATCTCCACCCAGTGCTCATCCTGAGCAAGGGCACGGGGAAGAAGAAATGCAATTTTAAACATTGTACTGCGAACGATGACTTCTGCTGGTTCTGTCTCCAGAGAGCTCTGGGCATTTACCATCCTTCCACCCACACGCCCGAGTCTGTGCAGAACCTCGCCCACGCGGAAGAGACTGCATTTCCCAGGAGCAGATTCAAGTCCTGAACTCTCTGTACCATGAAGTGTTACACACACTGGTGGGTGCCAGCCTGAGACTCAAATATCAAGAAAAACATGAAGAATTCAGTCCATGCCCTAAATGCACTCACTCATTTGGCTCCCGAAAATCGAATCTCATCAATGAGATTCTCAGCCAGAAAAGTCCACACTGAACTCACGCAGAGCTCAAAGTACACAGGCCTGGGGTTCTTGGCATCTGAGATTTCTGAGCAGGTTTCTGAATTTTTCACTTTCCTGTTGAAGACATGGGAACACGTGGCACACAGGCGCAGAGACCTGTGGGCTTTGGCTGGAAACCAGTAGGTGACCTTAGGGAGGTTTGTGAAGCTCCCTGACATGAAGACATTTGAGTAGAGGTGGCTGGCTGTCCCCCAAGTCCATTTTTCTCCCCGGGCCCCGAGCAGATTCCATTTCTCAGCCTGCCTTGCAGTGAGCATAGTCATGTAACCACGTGTACGCAGGGGAATGTGGGCAGAGGGGATGTGCATCACGTCCAGGCCTGGGCCCTAAACCTCCCACGGTCACCTGACATGCCCCTCCCTTATTCCTGTTGACTGCGGTGGTGACACCTAGGTGACCCCGGAAACCCCATATTGATGGCAGCTGAGCAGCAACCAGCCTGGGTCCTTGAGTGATTGCATGGAGCAGAGTCTTTCTGCTGACTGCAGTGACCACTCCACATTCCTGTGACAGAGAAGCGAGTGTTTTCCTCCTGAGGTTGTTGAGTTTCAGGTGTTTGTGTGCTGACACAGCTAAGCCTGGCCAATACACAGGGCGAGGGCAGACTTTCCACAAAGAAGAGAAAAATGGTGTTGGGAAGGTGTGGGAGGGTGACTGGCTCTTCCTGGGGAGGGTTGTGCGGGATGGGGCCACAAGCCTGTGAGCAGCTGGGTAGGGGAGCTGGCAGCTGCCTCCTTACTGCCTTTGGAGAAGCAGCCCCAGGGTTCTCAGCACTGGAGACTCTCGGTCCAGAAGAAGAAGGCAGCCCAGCTCTCTCACAGAGGGGAGAATACGCCCACTCCTGGGGCTGCCATGCCCCCCAGGCTCGTGTGGCTGAGCAGTGCCTATAGACCCTTCAGTCCTGTGTCCTCCCCTCTGCCAGCATCCTCTGAGCTGCTGGGATGATGTGGGGCGTGGACCAGGAGCCCCAGCTGTCACCACTTGAGTCCATGGGCCAGAGCTGGCCTGGCTCCGTTCCTAGGTCTGGGGAGACCGGGAGGGGATGGGAGGCTGATAGGGGGGAATTGTTTCCTAATCAATGGGCGGAACAGTGGCCACGCTGTGGACATGGCACCATGCTGACCTCCTTTTGCTTTGGGTTCCTGAGTGGGGCCTTCTACCTGGACTCAAACTCAGAGCAGGCTCTGCTTGGGCCCTGCGCGTCCGTTGGTTAGGGGATGGTGGGGGGTGAGGTTGGGCTGAATGAGGACAGATTGCACTGTGACAAACATCTCAACAGCAGCCTCCTGAGTTGGCTGTGGAGGGCTCATATTTCAGAATTCATAGGCTCAGTCATGCCAAATGCAATTACTTTTATGTAACTGGACTTATTGCCCCAATATTCTGACTGGTGAGAAAACATTATTTAGTCAATTCTAGGAAAACTCACTCAAGTTCACAGTAATGTGGTAGAAGGTGTGGGTGTGGGGGCTTTACAGAAACGAGAGAATGAACCATAACCAAAAAAAGACATTCTCCTTTGCTGGGGGTGTAGAGAGGGGACTGTGCGCTTGGCTGTGGGGACCGTGCCATCTTCTAGCCCCTCTCTAGGAGGTGGAAGTCTCTGGAGAAGGGTGGGGAAATACCCCAGGTCTTCCCTGCCCCCATCATCCACCAGGGCCTCTTGCTGTCTGAGCCCAGTCTGAGGCTAGCTGACCAGAGGTGTGGGAAGCCCAGCTCTAGGGCTCTGCTCCCCCAACTCCCACAAATTCACAGCAGAGCAGGAAGGGCAGGGAGGGCATGGATGGGAAGACATCAGAGCCACAGGCCCAGGATGGGCACACGGGCTGCTCTTGGGGGCATTTTTAGGTACACTAAGAAGCTGCAAGAGGGACACACACACACACACACACACACACACACACACTTCTGCCCTCCCATCTCCAGACCTTGCAGTCATCACGATCCTCCTCCTCAGCTTCCTGGCACTGCTGTACCCATCCTGAAGCCTCTTTTGGCCAGAAATGGGTGGGATCAGAGGGCACCTGCTATCGGGTGAGTCCTGCTTTACTCACATGAGAGATTTTGACTAAAACAAACACAAAACACATCAAAGACCTAAGTGTATGAGCTAAAAGTATAAAACTCTTATTTTAAAAAAGGATAAATTTTCATGGTCTTGAATTAGGTAGATATCAGAAGCACAATCAACCATAGCGGAAAAATATGTAAATTGAATTTTGTCAAAATTTAAAACTTTTGTGCATTAACGTTCACGATCAAGAAAGTGAAAAGAAAACCCAGAGAATGAGTGAAAATATTTGCAAGTCATACACCTGGGGCTAGTATCCAGCATATATACAAATTCTTAGAACTTAACAACATAAAGAAAAGTAACCAAATCAAACAGTAGGCAGAGGATTCAAAGAGACCTTCGTCCAAAGAAGATACACAAATCACCAGTGATTGTGTGAAAAGACACTCAGCAGCTCCTCACTACGGAGACCACTTTCCACCCGCGCCGACGGCCGTAATCAAAAACGGAACGAGTGAGAATAACGCACAGCCAAGATGCAGGGAAGCTCCATTTCTCGTCGATTGCTGGTGGGGAGCAACGGCGCAGCCAACGTGGAAACAGTTCGGCGGTTCCTTAAAACGTTAAACAGCGCTGCCATCCGGCCCAGCTGTCCACTGCCTGGCATCGATACCCAGGAGAGTTGCAGACACGTTTATACAAACACCAGTACGAGAACGTTCACAGCAGCGTTATTCGCAGTACCCAAAAACTGGGGACGACCCAAGTGGCCGCTGAAAGATGAACGAGGAAACAAAGCGTGGCGTGTTCACACCGTGGAATGTGACTGTGTCCTCAGCCATGACACAGGCCGCCGTGCGGCTGCTCCTCAAAAGCGTGATGCCGAAAGAAAAGCCGCACGCAATGACCACAGGTTTTGTGATCCTATGCATAGAAAACGTCCAGGGCAGCCAGCTCCGCAAAGACGGAAGGCAGATTCACGGTTGCCAGGAACTGGGGGTGACGGGTAGAGAGTGGGGAGTGACCTGGAGTGTGTGTGTGATTTTGGGGGTGGGGTAATGTACTAGCCTGTTCTCACATTGCCATAAGAAAATCCCTGAGACTGCGTGATTTATAAATAAGAAAGATTAATTGACTCAGATCCACTTCGCTGGGGAGACCTCAGGAAACGTACAACCGTGGTGGAATGCACCTCTTCACAGGGGTGCAGGGGAGGGAATGAGAGCCAGCAGGGGAAATGCCGATGCTTATTAAGCCACCAGAGACTCACTCATTATCACGACCGCAGCGTGGCGGAGACCACCTGCATGATTCAGTTACCTCCCATTGGGTCCCTCCCATCGCATGTGGGGATTATGGAGATTACAAGTCAAGATGAGATTTGGGTGGGGACACAGCGAAGCCATATCAAGTAGTGATGAAAATATTCTGGAATTAGATAGTGGTGACCGTTGCATAAACTTAGGAATATACTAGAAATACTAACTTGTGCAGTTTAAGATGGTAAATTCTATGGTATGTGAAGGATATTTCAGTTTTTAAAGTGTAAGAAAGAAAAGACTTGAGCAGCCGGACACATTGGGAGTGCAGGTGTGAGCAGGGCAGGCCCAGTGTTTGTACTCAGTGGAGCAGGAAGCAGCCCCCACCTCTGAGGCCCCTGAACCTGGGAGGCCCGAGTGACGGTCTCATTTCCTCCTCGGACAGGGCGGCAAGGGCAGCGGTGGGTGACTAGTGCGGGGTAGTGAGTGCTGCTTCCCAGGCTCGGCTGCCCCCCACACAGCACCTGTCCCTCCCTGGTGTCTACGGGTGCCTCATTCCCTGGGTCTCCCAGGCACCTGACTGCTCCTTCAGGAAACTCAGTCAGTTCTGTTCCTGTCCTGAGATGCCTCGCCTGGAGAGGCCTCCCCAGTCCCAGCTCCCTGAGACCCACTGTCCCCAGGGTCAAGGCCCTCAGTCCGGCACGGCCCCTCCAGCATCTCTGGAAGAAGCCCTGCTCCCACAGAGAGGGGCCCCTGACCCACGGTTTCTCCTTTTTAAATTAACTTTTCTGACATTTTTCTATTCTAAGCATAAGCCATCATTGCAGGACATTTAGAGAACGTACACAGTATGAAATCTAAAGAAAATTGTCCCCATCCATGGCCAACTTTCCCAAGTTGCACAAATACAGACAAGTGATATGTTTTTCTTTGTTAACAAAAAGTGTGACCACCCTGTCCAGGTTATTCTTAAGCCTGACTTGCTCACGGCCTGGTGTTTTGTAGACGGTTCTTCATGACAATGAAGTTGCCCCTCCGTTTCAGCGGCTGCGCAGCACCCCCAGCGCTGTCTCCCTGGAGAAGCTGACCCCGAATTCCTGAGCCAGAAACTCACCTGAGCGGAGCTCCAGGGCATCTCTGCGGGTAAGCGGGGTGGGGGTGGAGCAGCACCTGCCCTCCCCAGGGCCCCAGAGACAAACTGGCCCAGAGCCCTCCTCCAGCAGAGGAGCCCCACGTCCCTGGGAATGAGGATCAGAGGGCCCTGGTGGGTGGGCTCCGCTGCAGAGGGGGCGCTGAGGCCCAGGAGGGTCCCCACAGGCCAGGCAGACCAGACGGTGACCGCTTTAGTCTGGGCCACAGCACCCTGTGCCCTTCGGTCTGCCTTTTGCATCTCAGGAAAAGCCCCACCCTCCTGTCCATCACAGGCACTGTTTTCTGCTCCAGCTGCCTCCTCCTCTCCAGTAACGGCCTTTGCTTTGCCTTGGAGGAGCCCCACCCTTGTCGGATGCAGATAAAGATGCCAAGGGGAACCCGGCCCACCGTGGAGCAACCATCGGGGGAGGAAGAGCTGAGGGCCGGGGGAGCTCCCGATGGCATCACCTGAGCACCTGGATCCAGCCACACCTGCAGGTAGCCGCCCTTGCACCTTCGAGTTACATGAACCAATACATTCCCTTTCATTCTGAAGCCGGTTTGAAATGGGTTCTGTCCCTGACAAATGGAGCCCTAGTTGGTCCCTTCTCTGTCCCTCCAACTCCACCTTCAGCCTTCTCAGCCTGGGAAAATTCGGAGAGAAATGAAGGCCGTGGAGAGCCGGGTTCTGAGGCTGTGGCCGATGCACCCCTCCCGCCACATAGCTGGGCCGATGGTCAGAAACACCACTTCCACTGAAGGCTTTGGTCACATCCTGGTGCCCGTGGCACCCACGACTGGAGACCCCTCCCGGAACTTCTCTCTGCTCTGATGAACCCCCAGCTGCTACCCCCACACCCTGTGCTCAGCAAGACCC
Organism: Aotus nancymaae; assembly: GCF_030222135.1. Classification (NCBI taxonomy): domain Eukaryota; kingdom Metazoa; phylum Chordata; class Mammalia; order Primates; family Aotidae; genus Aotus; species Aotus nancymaae. The sequence continues at coordinate 1,925,754 of NW_026988433.1, read as the reverse complement.
CAGCTCCTCTCTGATATTGGACCCGCCCCCGCCTCCCCAGCTGTGCTCAGCCCTGAAGCAGGAGCTCCTGAATGTCCTGGGTTTCTTGGCTCCTCGCAGAGCCCCAGGGTCCCTGATAAATGTCTGGCACTGGTGGGGCACCCGGTGACTGTTCTCCCACTCCCATAAACACACTGTTTACTGCTGAATTATAAAGGGCATGGGAACAAAAGAGAGGCTTCAAATCATTGTTCTCGTTCCTATGGTTTGAATACATTTCCACCATCATCTAATTAGGCTTGTATTTCAAGCAGAGAGCACACTTCAAAATAAAATTAAGAAATAATTCTGCTATGGGAGGAAATGAATGTTTCTCATATAAAATTTCAGCCGCGGTGCCTGGCAGGCAGGAAGCTTGTGGAGGCTCGTTATCCTAATTGAAGAAGCCCCGGAAAGGAGAGCAGTTAAGAGAGGTGACATTTTCCTGGACGTCTGTCCTAAGAGGCTTCCATCCCTCCTGGATGCTCTGGGTCTCTGAGCACCTAAGCCTGTGGGTTCTGATAGGAGGTGGGCGGGGACGGGACGGGGCCTCAGGCAGGTGCCCCAGCCCAGTGGGGAGCAGAGGTGGGGCGGTGGGGACTTGCTCAGACCCTCCTCTTCCTGCAGTCCCGACACTGCACGGTGGGATCTGGGCAGGGTCCTCCCTCTCCATCTTCCCCTCGCTGGGACCCAGCACGGCACAGGAGGGACGGCCAGCACTATTTAGACACTAAAATGTCTTAAGTCATGACACTGGCTTCCCCAGGCAGCCACGCACAGCGGTCTGCGGCAGGAGAAAGTGGTCCGTGAGAAATGCAGCAGCAGCAGGAGGCTGTGTGGGTTTGCTTTTGTCAATTTGTTTAACTGCAGCCCGATTTATTTTCCTGGGTGCTGGAATTGAGTTGACTCTTGGCGGTATGAAAGTGGCAGACACCAGGATGAAGTCACTCTGGTCAGACCCGGAGAAAACAGGGTCAGGAGGCACGGGGGAGAGGAGGACGCTGCTGTGTGTCTGAGATCTGAGCTATTTCCGAGGACTTTCTGAAGCCCCGGGAGAAGTCCCTCCACCTCCTTCCCGCATCTCCGGCCTGCCAGGGCTTGCAAGGCTCACACACATACACATTTCTACGGCAAGGTTTCTCTATCAGCAGACATTCCTGAGGACTGCAATGATTGTGATCAGGTGCTCTCGAAAGGTCACTTCCCGGTGACAGCATCTCCTTCAATAAATGGATGGCAACTCTGGCTTTGAGCCCCGGGAACCAGTGAACGGTGTCTGAGCAGCTCAGGCGAACTTCGCCCCTTTGCCAACGAAGGCTTTCTCCTACCGTCCGTCGCTGGCGGCGCCCATCACTTGCCACAGCGCACTCCGGATTCTCATCCTCCTTTTCTACTCCCAGATAAATTCAACACGTATGGGGTATTTTTCTCCGATGTCTTTTCTGAGGTTGACAGCAGTTTATTCATACATAACCGTGAGCGGCCAATCATCAGTCTTGCTGCGTGGTGCTAACTGGATTTATTTTTACAACTGCTGTAAGAAAACATTTATTTCCCTAACAGACTCTGAAGCTTTAGTTAATGGATTACTATAATTAAACTCCCCGGCTCCTAGGTGTGTTTAAAAATGATCTAAGTCAGGACACGAAACTCAGCATTTCTTTACCCTAACACTGATCTGTCATTTTGTTGGAAGGTAAGGACAAGTTTTAATAGGCTTCTGACCTGAAATATCCAGCTTTCATGGCAAATTACCTGAGAACATAATAGCTGAACTTGAAATTTTAGGGAGAAGAAAGCTGAGGTTCATTTTTCCTTGGGTCCTGAACCTTCCTAGGGGCATTCATCTGATTTTTGTTAAATGAATCATGTGTTTTTTTCCTCCCAATTCTGAGGCCACCAGCTCTCAAGTCATAACAGGTCTGAGCCCCTGAGAGTCACTGAAATCCTCCATGGGCGCTTCTGGTCCCTGGACCTCGGACGGTGGGACAATTCCCTTCCTCACTCCCACCGGGGCCTGGGGGAAGTTCACCTCCCTCCCTCCTTCTCCCTTTGCAGGGCAAGCTCCCAGCCTTGCCAGCAGGAGCCCCACCCACGGCCAACTGCCCTGGGTCCTGTTGAGGGACAGTTCCGTGGGTGGCCTTGGACCGGCTCGGTTTTCTCCCCTTCCTCACTTGTAGTTCTCAAGAGTAACTGTAGAATGTGCAGGAGCGCAGCATCCTCAGCTAGGGAGGAGCTGCCTGAAACAGCCCCAGGCCTTGCTCCGTCCCTCTGGGGAATGCAGCACCTTGAGTTGGGGAAGAGCTTCCTGGGGCAGCGAGGGCTTTGTTCCTCTCTCTGCTTCACACAGGATGCCCTTCAAAGCTTTGGCCACGGGTCACATGTCCCCTGAGGCATGTCACCCCGGGTAGGCTGCCTTTCAGGGTCCCTCAGCTGTGCTGAAGCAGGCGCAGTCCAGCCTCCACCCACCCCGGCAGCTCGGCTGAGCCTGCAGGACAAGCTCGCCATGGACCCAGCCTTCTGTTGTTTCTTGCGGCCTGTGAGTAATAACCTTGCAGACAAATAGGTGACCAGGGCATGATGGCCCTAAACAGCAGCCCAGGATGCAGGGGCAGTGGGTAGGCCCTGGGCTTTGGTGCACAGATGATCCCCAGGCAGCGGGGGCTTTCTGGGATTGGTCATTGGTGAACCTGCTTCTCCACTGGGAGGAGCGGCTGCCCTGAGGACTGATCTGTGTTGAAAACGAGTTGCGAAATGTCAATGGACTCTGAACGGGAGACCAGGGGATGCCCAGACCTGCGAGGAGGCTGCATCTCACCCCATCAGGCCCTGCCCTTGGCCTCCGCAGCCCAGGACAAACACTTCAGGGCAGTTGATCGGCACTAAAGCCCCCGGGCCACACACGGAAGGAAGGAAGAAAACCCAGGCTGCCCTGGGAGCATTCGGCCTGTGTGGCCTGGGGGGCAGGAAGGAGGCTGTGCCCTTCCCAGGTGGAAGATCCAGGTGAAACATGGGGAGAGGCCTCTCACCTCAGTCCCCCAAACCATGTGTCTCAGACATGTCCTGCCCTCTGTCCCCACGTCCTCCTCTTTCCTGCGAGGCTACCCCAGGGCCATGCTTTAGAACAGCCGGTGCCCCCTGGCCCCCTGGGCTCCAACCTCCTTGGGAGGCTGAGGGTGACTTGATGGGAGGCAGGAGAGCACGGGGGAGCTCATTGCAGGTTTAAGCGCAGGGCCCGGGGCCACCCAGAGAGCGGCCACAGCCACGGCCCTGGGCTGGGGAGCAGGGAGCGGGTATGCAGGCCCTGCCCAGGTCAGTGGGAGGTGGGGGCGCACGGGGCTGTCCCAGGGACACTGGGCCATGGAGGGCATAGTGGGAAACCTCAGGGCATGGGGCCCACCCTGCGTCCCCTCCTTCTTTCCTCCTGCTCTGACTCTGCCCTCTGTTGGCCAAACCTGGGCAGGAGCCAGTGGACTGGCAGTCTGGAACCAGAGGGTCAGTCCGCTGGACACAGCCAGGGAGGGTCAGCCTGCTGGACACAGCCAGGGAGGTTGAGTGGCTTCTGAACAGAGCCGGGGGCAGTGACTCTCCACCCGCCAAGGCCTGGCTTCCTGGGTACCCCCAGCACCCTCAGCAACTGGTCCTACCATGGCCTAAGATGGGCCCAGGGTCCCCTGGGAATTGGTGACCTGGAGAAATTCAGCCATTGCTAACCTTAAGAGGGGCTCCTGGGCATAGCTTCCGTAGGCACAGGGGGTCTTTGGCAGAATGGAGGGGATTCTTTGAGCAGTGACTGTTTCCCTGACAACCCGGGCTGAGTAGGTTGAGCTCGGCTCAAAGAGCATCACTTGGGGACGGTGACCCACATGTGCTGGTTCGTTCATTCATTTATTCATCTGTTCACTCACGAATTGTGTGTCACTAAGACTACTGAGAGGAATTGTGCACAGGTGACCTCGTGGGGGACTGAATGCAAGTGTGGCCAGTTCAGAGCAGGAATCTAAACACGCAGGCCCCACCCCACTCTCCTCTCACCCCCACATTCCCTGGGCCAGGTTCCTCAGTGTCTCTGTTTCTTCCTTTATAAAATGAGGGCAGCAGCCAACTCACCTCCTGGGGAATGCCAGCAGCCAGCTCACCTCCTGGAGGTGCTGGGCTGAGTGAGTCCTGTGTGGAAGGTGCTCAGAGCCGGGCCTGGCCCAGGAGGCCCCTCAGCTCGCAGGGCCCTCACCGAGGAGCCACGGGGTAGGTGGAAATTGATTTTCTGGTTCTGCCGACGTGAGACGCCGCACCTGCGAGGCGGAGGCTGCCCAGGGCTGCTCAGGGAGCCTGGGCTCTCATTGGCCGTTCCATGATTCAGCAACTTTGGATTCTCACCATATCCACATCTGAGTTATAGGAGTTCCAAGACATGCATTTTGCAAAACAAAATGAGAGAAATAATTCAAATGGAATGAGAGAAATAATTCGAATGGAATGCCAAATTAAATTTAATGCCTCCACTATTTATTATATGCTATTCATTTCAGTCTGTATTCTGTTCGCATCTGTTCTGTATATATTTTGCAGAACCATTGGGCACTGTGTTTTGGGGAGATTTGTAAGGGTAATTTTGACCAAGCAGTTTGCCCTCTGTGCCAGCATTAGAACAGAGGGGCGCTCCATGAGGCCCGTTGTACAGAAGGAGAAACCGCCGCCGGCCCTGGTGCCTGGAGAAGGGAAGTGGCCTCCAGTGCAGGGACCTCAAATACACGGGCCCGAAGTCTCCTCTCAAGGCCACGTCCGCAGACATCGGCCCCGTTATCCTGACTCTAGAAAATCTTCCTCTCTGAGGCAACATTGAAAGAAAATGAGAAACGCGGAACGAAGTTGCTGGCACCGCTGGCTTCCACGCCTTTATCATTCTCAGCTTGCACAGCGGGTCCTCCCTCACAGAATGTCGCTGTCCTGGTGCTCAGGGAGTTCCCGGGGCCGGACTGGGCAGGCTGGGTGTGGGCGCGCGGGGGAGCTATGGGGGACCCCGTCCCTGCAGGCTTCTCCCCACAGACCAAGGGTGCTGGCTTCCTCAGGTGCTGACACAGGTGCACCGAGGCAGGACAGCCGGGGAAGGTGGGAACAGACAGCACTAGTGCCCGGGGCCCAGAGCCAGCACAGCCCGCCCACGCCCGAAGGGGTCGGGGTTTGGATTAGAGAAGGGGCGGTGGACGCAGGTTCAGGCCTGTGCAGACCCAGGGGCTTCCAAAGGGCTGGTCTCTACCCCGACAGATTAAAGCTCCTTACACCCACCTTGGGATCATTCCTACTCTCTGCAGGTGTGCTGTGCTGAAGCGGAGGGGTCAGGTACAAACCAGGAGGTGGGGCCAGGTGGGAGGGGCGGGGTCAAACCACAGGGGCGGGGCCACAGTGGAGACGTGTGGTCAAGCGGTGGGGGTGGGGTCAGGGTGGAGGGGCCAGGTCAATCTACAGGTCAATCCAAGGTGGAGCGGTGTGGCCAAGGCCTGGTCAAGTCATCGGGGGTGGGGCCGGGATGGAGGGGCGGGGTCAAGCCACAGGGGCTGGGTCAGCGTGGATAGGTGTGGTTAAACGGTAAGGGCAGGGCCAGGGTGGAGTCGAGGGATCAGAGAAGGAAATGGTTAGAAAGAGGGGTCGGGGCAGGATAAGAGGAGAAGCCAGACAGAAGGGTGGGGCCAGGATGGGGGCGTGGTCAACCATAGGGATGGGGTCAAGTATTGGGGGAAGCCAGGACGGAGGGGCAAAGGCAAACCACAGGGGTGGGACCAAGGTGGAGAACACGTGGTCAGGGTGTGGTCAGGCCATAGGGGCAGGGCCAGGTCGGAGAGGCTGGGCCAGGCATGGGCGTGGCCAGGCTGGAGGGGCGGAGCCGGGCTGGGGGCGGGGTCACACTGTCCTGTGAGAGGGGAGGGAGGACACGCCCACCCTGACACCCAGTCTTTGGGGTCTCTGCGGTCTCACTGTCCCTGCTTCAGGGCCTCCATATTTCCCGTCTTCACGACGGGTCCTCGAGAGTCGGAGCTGAAGGAACCCCACTGCGCAGAGCGTGAACATCACACACCGTCCGTCCGCGCGTGGATTCCATCAGACTTTATAACGTATTTCCTTTCCTTCCCGTTCCTCACCCCGTTCCCCTCCCTGCCGTTAGGAAATCACACTGAACCGTGTTCAACGACGATCTTGTCATTTGAACGTGTTCTTGGAGAGCGCCCATTGCTGTTACCGACGTTCTCATGTGATTAATTTCATTCTGCGATTTTTAAACTTTTACAAATAATGACGTTGTAAAGATGCTCTCCTATTGCTCCGCACGCACCAGCTCACGCTGCTCCCTCGCTGCGTGGTTCTCCGTGCGCGCCCACCCCGTTTTCCTCTGTTCTCCCGGGACACCCGCCCGGGTCCTGTGCCCCTCCCGGCCCCCACAGGCCGGCTCAGAGGTCACCTGCGGGGCTGGGTCGGCACCTCCCTGGGTGTCTACTCGAGGCGGGACCGCCGGGTCCAGGGCCCTCCGCCCACCCCCACCTGCAGGACGTCCCTGCCTCCCTGCCCGGGCTGGGCGGCCGCCAGCTTCCCAGTCACCGCCCGGGGTGGAAGGAGGCACCCTGGGCGTGGCGTCCCGGCGCGCGCGTGCTGGCACGTTGGGGGTCGCTCTCCGGGTGCTGCCTGCTCACATCCTCTGTCTGTTCTTCGGGATTTCTCCCTGTTGTCGTGTTGATTCGCAAAGTCACATTGTGTATTTCACACACTGATCACCTTCCGGTTTTAAACCTGGCAAACCTCTTCTCCCATCTTGCCAGTTGTCTAATAATTCTGTTCATGGTCTTCTTCATTAAGCAGGCGTCCCTTGTTTTGATGTGACAAAACGAATCATTTTTCTACGGTTTGCGCTTTCCACATCTGTTTACAAAATTGTTCCCAGGCACAAGTTCCCAAAGGCTCTCCGCGTTCTCCTGTTTCCGCTCTTCTCATATTCAGGTTTGACCCACCTTTGTCTGCGGTGTCGGGTGGGGATCGGCCTCACTTCTCTCCACACAGACAACCGTTTTCCTGGCACCAGTTTTACACAACGCATCTTCTGTCCACTGTTTGTGGAACCGGCTTCATCACGGTTTTAATAAATACCCTGTGAGCATATTACTCAGCGTGGTTGGTGTTCCTGAAACGTTCTATTTCTGAGGACTGTGCTCCCAGAGGAAAGCAAACAGAAACCACGCAGAAGAATGAAAACGTCCTCTCATCAATGGCCACACGCCTCGCACTTTTCCTCCAGCTGCGGTGCTGGTTAAGAGCAGAGCTTTGGAGCCTGACAGGCCTGGTCCCGGACACAGATCCTGGGATGGGGACTCGGGAACAGGTGGTGTGTGAAGGGAGGGCCTGGGAGCCGGGACAGAGACGGGGTTAGGACCAACGGAGCTGTGAGCGCCAGGAGTGACCCAGATGGCTTCCTTGTGGTCCTGCAGGGGAGCCCGGGAGCATGAACTCTGCCTCAGCCGCCCTGTTGGAGGCTCCCACACCCCGTCACTGGTCCAGGCCTCGCTGGGCGGGGAGGATGAGGCAGGGCGAGCTGCTGAGTGTGAAAAGACTCGCTCCCAGGGCAGCGGCAGCACAGCCCCTGACAGGCTTCTGGGGTGTGAATAATTTCACCGTGACTGGTGTTCAGCCTGTGTCATACCTGGTTTATATAATTCCTGAAAACTGTAAACAACAAGATCATCTCCCACAAGCTGGGAGGAGGCCGCATCAGCACGGTGGGCCCCCAGGCCGCTCTGGCTCACTGCGATGGGGCCAGTCGTGCTCAGCGGCCTAAGGACAGTTGTCAAGAGGAGTGTCGGGAGCCAGCCCTGGAGAGAAGAACACAGAAGCCCGAGAGGGGTCCCTGGGAACGGCGAGGGCCAGGGGACCTGAGTGGAGCCCCCCTGGGTCTGGGTCCAGCTCCTCCCCGACTCAGGCAGGTCCTAGAAGGTTATCAGGGAGCTGTCCCATAGCAGCTTGTGGGAGCCGATTCCCACATTTTCAGGGGTTTTATGAGCCAGTTGTTAAACTGCTAGCACTTGAAATTGGATATGCCGGAACATTTGCACCAGGGAAGCTGGCAATCTCCACAACTCTGGGTGCTGTGTCTTCCTGGAGAGCTACCTGTTAAATGTCACCAGCACCCCTGTGATTGCCTCAGCGCACCCCAGACTCTTCCTCTGTCAAATGGAAACGGGACTGTCCCTCACCCAGGTCCCTGCGGGTATTGAGTGATAGGAGAGCACGAAGCCTCAGCTCAGGGCCGAAAAACTGTGTGAAGGTTTCATCAGCCTGCCATGCCCGTGACACGCACTGGCCCTGCCCCTCCCCCCGCAGGAAGACAGTCCAAGTTCACAGAGCCCCTTAGTGCCAGGATCAATTCCAGACCTTTCTGGACCTGTGGCCAACCAGGCAGATCAGCGTCCTCGGGCGGGGCTGTGAGGGAAGCAGGTAGCTTCCCGCCCCCGCCCCCTGTAGCTCCTGCTGGCATTGCCGGGGTGGGGTGGGGTGGGGAGGGAGGCCGGTGCCCCATAGAGAGGCCAAGGCAAAGGGGCTGCTCTTTCTAGAGCTGGCGTTGGGGCCTCAGGACAAGAGGAAAGAGAACCGAGTGACCCAGCTCTGGCCTCTACCAGGTAGGACCTGGCCTCCCTGCAGCCCCACCTGCAGCCCCTGTCCTTGCTGGAGGGGCACAGAACAGCCTGCCCTGCAGACCACAGGGACCACCCAGACCCTGGGCTGTGAGGAGACCCTGTCCAGGGAGCAGGAGCACTGGTTAGGCCTCTCCTTGAAGGGGAACCCACCTCATAGGCACCCAGGGTGCAAAGTGCCTGTCTAAACACCACTGACCCTTCCCCAGGAGATGGGAGTGACTGTCCCAAATCATTCCAGGTGGAGCTGCAGGTTAGTAAATAAATGCACAAATGTACCTGATGCCAGGCAGATTTGCATTTCAGATAAACAGGAATGACTGCTGCTCTAAATATGAGCCCCACACCCCGTGGAGAGTGCTCCCAGCAGATGGGGCTGCTCCATCAGGAGGAGGAGGGGGCTGTGGGTGGGGACGTCCCCACTGGGGCTGCTTTCCCCGCTTCCCCTTCTTTCCCCGGATTTGGACCACCCTGGACAGGAGGGCCACGTGGCCACAGGAAACATGGGGATGAAAACACTTGATAACGTGTTAAAAGCTTATCCTGTGCACTAATTCCCTAGAAGATTCTCCGTGGGTGGAAAACAAGGTGTAGCCTGTAGCTCAGGGGCGACGACAGCAGAGAAACGGCTCTTTCCAGCACTGATGCGCCCGGGCATGTTACGGGCTGGGGGAGGCAGTCAGAGGAGAGGAAGCAGGTGGAGGGGCGGAAGCCCGGGGCCTCTGGAGGCAGCAGGGGGAGCAGGTGAGGGCAGGGAGGCCAGGCTGGCTGCAGCCATGAGCAGCTCTCCTGAGCCGGGAGGGGAGAGGCGGCGGGAGGTGCCATGATCGTGAGGCCTCCCCAGCCAAGTGAAACTGTGAGTCCATTAAGTCTCTAGCCTTTATAAATCACCCAGTCTTGGGTGTGTCTTTACCAGCAGCATGAGAACCGACTAACACACATATGACGGTCCAAACGTGTGTTACGGTGCACAGCACTGACAGGATCCTTTTTGATCAGCAGATAAATGATCGACGAGGTTGTCAGCCAACTGTGCCTGTTTACAAATGGTGCCCCCACAACCAGCAGCGCAGGTCAGCGTGTGTTAGCGTCCTTTGGCCCCTACTGGCACCTGCTGCACTGTTCAACACACAGGATCGTGACAAGCATGTGTGTGATGTCACTTAATTAGTCTCTAGACATAGTTTTCTTGGATGTATTATATGAAGATTTGTTAACGGGAATTGGATTAACTCTTATGTAATCATCGGCCATTTTTTCCAAGAGAGATCTGCACACTCTGTGAATTTTGCCTGTTAGAGCCAAGAGGTGATCGACTGCACTCCCAGCCAATCGCAGCAAGGCACTCTGTAGATTGTGTCAACTGATCCTAAAGTTCACATGGAAAGGAAAGTGCTCGAACAGCCAACCCCATGAGGAAGAAGAAGAACAGAGTTGGAGGACCCACGTACCTGACTTCAAGTCCTACCATAAAACTACAATAACCAAGACAGCGTGGTGTTGTCACCGACAGCCATTCTCCCAGTGACAGGGTCTTTCCCCGTTGGGTGTCAGGAAGCCAATACATGGAACTGAAAGTGAGCGTCGAGCAGTGCAGGCTTTGTTCCAAGGCCGTGAGCTTGAGGAGCGGGGCACAGCTCACAGATCAACCCGGCATGGGAGGGAGGGGTGGGGAGGCTGACGTGGGAGGGTTGGAGAGGCTGACATGGGAGGGGTGGAGAGGCTGACATGGGAGGGATGGGGAGGCTGACATGGGAGGGGTGGAGAGGCTGACATGGGAGGGATGGGGAGGCTGATGTGGGAGGGGTGGGGAGGCTGACATGGGAGGGGTGGGGGGGCTGACATGTGGGACTCATGGGAGGGGTGGGCAGGTGGACATTCGGGGACTCTCTCTTGAAAGGGCTGGATATGCCAAGCAAGGGGAGGAGTATTCACGTCTTTTCTGGGAACGGGCAGTGAGCTTCCCGGAACGCGTGCAGCTCTCCTTTTTGCCTCTCTAAGGCTTCTTCCAGTCATTGTCATGGCGATTTTCAACTCTCATGGCACTGAGGGGAGTGTCACTGAGCATGGAAATGACATGATAATGAGGCTTGAGGCCTTTTGAAGTGGTTTGGTCTGCTATCTGGGTTTGAACCAGTCTCAGCTGGTCTGGTTACAATGGGAATTTTTATCCCAGGCGTCCTGTTTCCTAAAGATAAGCAGAGTTAGTACAGGTAGAAATCCAGCTCTGTCCCGTAGGCATTCAGCCCAGGTAACAGTGTCAATGAAAGAACAGATAAATGGATCACTGGGATGAACCAGGGAGCCCAGGGAGAGACTCGCAAAAGCCAGCCAGCTGATCTGTGATGGGGAAAGCCGGCTCTGCTGTGGCCTTTGCCTGGCGGCTGCCGTCCAAGAACAAGGACACACGGGACGCAGGGGCCACAAGGGAGAGGATGCAAGGGATGCTGGGACAGAGGAGAGGGGACATGGGACACAAGGGACACAGGAGAGGGGACACAGGGGAGAGGATGCAAGGGATGCTGGGACAGAGGAGAGGGGACACAGGGGACACAGGAGAGGGGACACGGGACACAGGAGAGGGGATGCAGGGGAGGGGATACAGGGGAGGGGACACCAGGGACATAGGGAAGGGGACACCAGGGACACAGGGAAGGGAATGAAGGGAAGGGGACATCAGGGAACAGGGGACGGGACACAGGGGACACTGGGGGGTGGAGGACCACGGGGGAGAGCTGGGCCAGAAAACTTCTTCTGTAAAGACCATTTGGGAAATACCTTCATCTTCGAGGGTCATGGGGCTCTCCCACAGCTACCGAAACCTGCCAGACATTGCAGACACTGAAATGTCATTGTGTGAAAGTGCAGAGACTGAAGAGCCTTCCCTACAGGGGACGAAACTGGGCAGTGAGAGCCCACAGATGCCTTCTGCTCCCTTCCTCCTCTTCCTCCTACCCCTCTTCCTCCTCCTCTTCCCCACTTCCTCCCCCGCCTTCTCCTCATTCCCTTCCACTTCCTCGTTCTCTTCCTCCTCCTCCTCCTCCTCTTCCCCACTTCCTCTTCCTCCTCCTTGCGTCCTCCTCCTGTCCCTACTGGGTGAGCCATCAGCAGTGAGCAGTCACACACTGAGTCTGAGGATTCTGGTCTTGCCTCTGCCTTAGCCTTGCTCTGTGGCCCTGGGTAAGTCCTGTCCCTTCTCTGGGCCTCAGTTTCCCCACTTGTAAAATGAGGAAACTGAACTCGTTCTTGGCTTCCCAAACTGCAGTCTCCACTTCCCACTTCCCATGTTCTATACAGATTACTCAGTCCACGTTTTTCTTTAAATCATCTCACTTTCACTTCGCTAAATTCCTCTAAAGAGGAAACATCATGTCACTACCATAAGCAGAAAATCATTCTCCCCGGCCGTAAACAGAAGGTGCTTTGAACGTGAAATGAAGACAGAATGACGTTACTCACAACCAGCTAAGGCCTCATCCGTCCAAAGCTCTGAGCCCGATGCCCACTCACAGGGGTGGAAAAATCAGATGCCACCAGGGGCAGGAAGCGACCTGCATGCAGGATGGGGTTTTATTTGCATATTAAAGTGATGATGATGATGATGAAGCTTAACAATCTGTGTTCTTCAGGAGTACGGGCTCATTCAACCCTCATGAGAGCCAGAAGAGGGGCTGGGCGTGGTGGCTCAAGCCTGTAATCCCAGCAGTCTGGGAGGCCGAGGTGGCAGGATCGCTTCAGCCCATAAGTCAGACACCAGCCTGGGCAACATGGCGAGGCCTCATCTCTATTGAAATTGTTTTTTAAAAAGAGCCAGAAGTGGCAGGTGCTGTTCTCATCCCCATTTCACAGGTGAGGAACCTGAGGGTCCGAGACACAGGCAGCTGCTCCATCCTCCAGCCGGGACGGGGAGGCTGAGGGACAGCCCAGGCCACCCGGCTCTGAGTGTGGAGTTTTACCGTGAATTTTCCACAACGGTGAGGAAATGTTCATCCAGGGGTTCTGGAAACACTCCGTCCTCATGGTCTAGCTTCTGTTTTCCTAATTTTGGTAAACATGAAAAAAACAAACAAACAATAAAAACCCTTCCCTCTCCCTGTTGGTCTGTTCTGAGGAAGCCTCACCCAGTGTGGTGACAAACAGCAGGTGGCATCAGCCCCAGCGTGGGAGCAACAGGGCACGGTGGGGACTGTGGTGCAGAGAGGGTGCCGTCCCCACCCGAAGGAGAGCAGCAGCTCCACACACAGACGCTGCAGAAAGGAGAGCCCGGTGCCAGCTGCCCAGGCTGCAGGATTCAGTCAGGGATCCGGCTTGAACGTGGCCCCACGAAGGGGTCTCCACGCAGGCAGGGCCTTTGTTTCCCACGTGTCTATCCCCAGCACCCACAGCAGTGCCCAGCTCAGAGCTACGGCGAGATAAATGGTGTGTGAACAGAAGAATTCTCGGAAATCTCCCTTTTCAACGACTGGGGATTAATTGCATGTTTTCAGTCTGGGTTGGAAGTGCTGCCTGGCCCTCCAGGTGTGTCCTCTGTCGGGTGCTAGAGGACACCCCAAGGTCAGCGGTCTCTGAGCCGTTATTCTCCCGTCTGTCTCACGTGGACGCAAGTTTCCCGGGTGGAGTTTAGTTGAGAGATCTCAGTAGGTCACGGGAGGAAACCTGCTGCTTCCTCAGGGGCGCAGTGAGCTTTGCGCGTTAGGACGGAGCCAACATCCGCGCTTCCTAAGGCCTGAACGTGAATTTCTCTCGACTCCCTTTCCTTGGGAATTAGCAAATCAGACCAGTGTCTCAAATCCCCCTTCTCCCCAGCTGAGCCCAAGCAGAGTGAAGGGTCAGAGGGTGCCACAGGGTCGACAGTTGAGAAGTTTAATTAAAGCCTCAGGTTCAGTCGAGGGGTGATCGTGACCCATCACTGAGGTGCAGCCGCTCCTCCTTCACGGAGAGACAGCCCAGCCCCGAGGATCAGAGCCACGTCTCAGACGGAGGAGAAGTCAACGCCTGACAGCCTTCGCTCATTTGACAGACGCTTCTCCTGAATTCTCCTCTTGGTAATAAAGTGGTCTCCATGGTAACCGTTGAGGCCTTGACGATGGATTAGACAGGTTGGTTTTAATCATTCTGAAAACAATGCTGGCAGGCAGATAAAATCTTCCAGAACCTTCCAGCTCAGCCCAGCCACCAGCAGGGTACAACTGAGGAAGTGAACCCAGGCAACACCACAGCAGAAGAGCCACCCGGCTGGGCCCTGCCAGAGATCCTGAGCACAGAAATGTCAGAAATAATAGATCATTGATTTTGTTTGAAGTGGCAGCATTTTTGGGTGGTTTGTGAAGCAGAGAGACATGAGAGCAGGTGGCACAGACTGGGCATGGCTGGGACTTTAGTCAGCCAGGAGGAGCTGTCCGGCCTGGCCATCCGCTGGTCTAGAACCCGGGCCACACCGTCCTGCAGCTGGTGACCTGCAGCTCACGTTAGTGCCGCGTGGCCCTGCTCCTCCCTCTTCCTCATTAGGTCTTTACTGCCCTCCTGGAATGTCGGGCTTTAATTTCCATTCAGCTTAATGAGTCCTCCTGACCGTGTGCTCATACACTGAAATTAATTTCTCCAGCCTGGCTCTGGCGATTTTCATCCTTAATTCCTCCATGTCCCCAGGGTGCCTCTAGGAATGTTGTTTCTTAATTCATCTTCTGTGATTTGAGGAAGGGATCGTCCCAGCGTGGGGCATCACATGCCATACACGTCTCACCACAGCCACACCTGGGCCAGGTAGGAGCAGTTCAGAGCTGCTCTTGAGGGGCTGTGGTCACAGACACCAAGGGGAAGGTCCATTTCTGGTCACAGACTTGCGTCCAAGCTCTGTCTGCAGCCAAATGGGAGCAGCTGCATTTGCTGAAGTCACGTGGCCTGTGGTTGCATGTCCTGTGGCATTTTGGCTGCCTGGCATTTGTTCCCTCTACTTCCAGTAACAAACCCTGATTGGCTGTGCGCAGCCACACCTGCCCCCTCAGCTCTCACAACTCCTTTGGAATCGCTTTCTCCTGGCCCAGGCATTTCACAGAGGCTGCACCACTCAGCCCCTCCCAGTCCCCTGGAGAAAGTGGGCGAGGGAGTGGTGGGGGATAATTGCATTTCCAAGGTCAGGGCAATCAGCCAGTGTAAACAAGCACGTGAGTCACAGTGTTGGGCTCTCTGGGAATCAGGTAAATTAAATACACATAATTTCCCAGCATCCCAATGCATTCTGCATGAGCTGGGATGGGGGAGGCCACCGTTCCTCTGGACTGTTTCTCCTCTCAGCTCTGAGCAGAGCAGCAGGTGGGCTCCTGAATCCCCATCTCCTGGCTCACAGCTGCTGGTCACCTGCCTGACAGCCCCTTCTCACCTGAGCCAGGTGCTCTCTGCCCTGCTCTGCAGAAATCTCCCCAGCCTGGCCAGCAGCCTCAGAGGCTTGAGAAAATGTCCTGGCTGCAGGTGAAAGAGGACGAGGGTGCCGCTTCCCCAGCATGCTCTGAGTTCAACCCACTGGACACAACCCCTTCTCACAGTCACACGGGCTCCCAGGTTCCCCTGTGGGAAAGGCCAGTGGAAATGGCAGCGTGGGCGAAGGCATCTGTGGCCCCGTGATGCGTGGCTGTGTAAACGGCAGATCTGAGAATTCACCCGGTCCTGAGCGCTGCCCCATCCCGGCCACCCTATCCTGCTTCTCTTCTCCTTTCCTCTGACGACCTTCTGCCCCTCTGGGCTCCTCACTGAGGACCACCAGTACTGTCCCCAACACCGATGCTGACTGGGATGTCTGGGTGTCCGCTTCCACGCGGTCTGTGCATGGGTGCTGGTGTGAGGCCCACTGTCGGGGGACACCACGGGCGGGCGGCCCACCCAGGTGCTGAGGGAATCCAGAAGGAGTGCAGCGTCCTTTGTGGCAAGGTCTGAAGGTTCTCTGCCCACAGAGCCGCTGTGGCTACACGCTGTTACATCTCCAGAAGATGTGCCTTGTATGCCCTCAGCACTTATGAAAAATGAATTCTTTTTCCACAATTTATTCCCGTGCTTTAAAAGTTTGAATTTACAGTGGAAAAGCAGCAAGAAGATATGAGCTTCAAGAATGGCCCTGGAAATGGGGATGGTGATTGTACTTCATCCACCAAAACTTCCCACAGGAGCAATGCATTACTTCTGCTGACACCCAGAGTCCCCAGCTCATCCCCTCTCTCAGGAGGCTGAGGGGTCACAGGTCCACAGTGTGCCCCAGGGCTCATCCTCCAGCGGGGGGCCTGCCTTCCTCAGTGAGTAATTCTCACCACACACGTCAGGTGTGGGGCACCGTATGACACAAACCGTAACGGGAGCTGATGAAAAGCAAAACGGCTTCATCTGTATCTCTCCAGTTCTTAGCAAGCTTCCACTGGGCTCTCAGTTCCAGGCCTATTTTGCATACACTCAGTGCCCGTTGAACCTTTGAATTTAAATTATGACTTTTGAGGACTCTGAAGGGTAACAGGCGTCCATGCCCTGTCTGCGTGTAATCCTCAGCCTTATTGATGCATCAGCTCCACTCAAGCTCATTTCTTGAGAAATGTCAAAATGCAACCTCCCCTTCCATTTACTTCTTAACCCTCTTTTGACTATGTTTTCTAGACTGGAATTTCCTCTTCCAAGAATGGTCGACATAGAAAGATATGTCAACTTGAAGGTGTTCTTTATCATTGTCAAAATGGAAGGGCTTCGAGCACTTGTGCTGTAAAAAAGAAAAAAAAACAATTGAAGGACATTTTCTTTCTCTTCCCTTCTACTTCAATCTATTTTAGGTCAAAAAGTATTTACAAATTTTGGTTCTCCCATGTTGTTTATGTACATTGTAGATGAAAAGAGCCTAATTCTGTAAAATATTTGAAGAGATTTATTCTGAGCCAAATATGAGTGACAAATGGCCTGTGACAGCCCTCAGGAGGTCCCGAGAGAATGTGCCTCGGGTAGTTGGGCCACAATTTGTTTTTGTATATTTTAGGGAGACACAAGACATTAATGAATACATGTGAGATGTAATTGGTTTGGTCCAGAAAGATGAGGCAACTGAACTTCCAAGTCATGGGTGATTCAAAGGCTTTCTGATTGGCAATTGATTGACAGAGTTATAATCAATAGAAAGGAATATAAGATAAAGGGTTGTGGAGAGGGAAGTTTTACTATGCAGATGAAGCCCCCAGGTAGCAGGCTTTAGAGAGAATGGATTGTAAACGGTTGTCTTTTTTTTTTTTTTCTTTAATCAGACTGAGTCTGTTCCAGTAGCTCCAGAAGGGAGGAATGCCTGGCTCCTCCTTCCCAGCATGGCCTGAACTAAGTTTTCAGGTTAACTCTGGAATACTCTTGGCTGAGAGGAAGAGTCCATTCAGATAATTGGGGAGGCCTTATAATTTTATTTTTGGTTTACAACATGTACTTCAGGCCTGGATGGTTCTTTTAAATAACCTTGCACTTCCCTGAGGGGGATGATCATGTTGCAGTTACCATTGTGATACAGGCGCTAGACAGAAATTATTTAGGCAGTTAGTGAGGGGAAGAGAGTCCTTGGTAATGTTTCCCTTTGAATAAAAAGCCGCCCCCAAATCATTTCTTTTCTAACAAAGAGCAGCCTGAAAAACTTCAGACATAGAAAAGCAAGCTAGAAGCTCACGTGGGTGAATGTCGGCAGTTGTGCCAAAAGGAAAAGTTACCCGGGAGCCAGGCATGTCCAACATGGAGGCTCTATCTTCCCTTTTCTTTGTCAACCACATGTACAATAAAGAAGCGGGCAACATGGCACCGTCCAAGTAGAGAATCCATCTGCAAAATAAAAGATTAGGATGGGATGAACAGCTTCTTCATGTGCTGTGCAAATGGCACGCCTGCTTCTACCAATATCTTGCCCCACATGTAAATCAGACGTCGCCTCCTCAAGCTCATCTGTAAAGTCCTATGCATTTCACTGCAGGACCAGAAGACCCACTTGAGAGCCCCTCTCTCACTCTGCAGGACAGAGAGCTTCTCTCTTTCTTTCACTTAGGAAACTTCCACTCTTAACCTCACTCTTTGTGTGGCCACATCCTTGATTTCCTTGGCATGAGGCAACAAACCTTGGGTATTACCCCAGACAAATGACACCTCTTCAATTGCAGAGCCTGCAGTCAGACAGCTCGTGTATGGTTCTGTCTCTACCCTCATTAGGTGTGGCCTTGATAAAGTCACTTTGTCTCCCTTAGCTTTGGTTTCCACATCTAAATTACAGGAAAAAATCACACGAAATAGATGGAATAAGTCAGAAAATACACAGAGTTTAGCCTGGCACTTGGCAAGCACTCAATGAATGCCATTATGGTCATTACTATAATTGCTAAACTTTCTCGTTTATGCTCATTTGTTCCCTTAGGGTACATTGCTTTCCAAGAACATTTGAATTGTGGCTCCTGGTTATTTATAAAGATCCGAAGTAACTTAGGCTTTGTCAGACCTGAAACCAAGGGAGGGACACAAGAGGAGTCCTTGCCGAAAGGAAAACAAAACAAAAGAGTAGTCCCCACATCTGAGACACACACTCTATGTAAAACACTGGGTTCGGTACAGTTGTGTCTGTCTGTTAATTTTTGAAACATCCCCGTCAAATATATACTATGACAATCTCTATTTTATAGACAAAGGAAAGGAGACTCAGAGACGCTCAGTAATTTGCCTCAGGCCCACAGCACAGACCAACTCAAAGCTGACTCTGAAGTCTTTGCTCATTTTCCCCTCACCATTCTTCCTCCCTGTTCCATTCCTAATCATTTCATGCTGAATTCTCAAATCTATAGCACAGTATAAACAAAATAACTGTAAACTTTTCACTTTAATTCATATTTTTCTGAGCTCTACTCTGAAGTAAATATTATTTTTTGCATCTCTTTTTTTTCTCTTTTTAATTGAGATTGTTTAATATCTACTGCTCTATCTTCTAGATTACTTATTCTTTCCTTAGCTGTGTCAAGTTAACTGATAAATCTGTGGAAGTCATCTGCATTGCTGTCACTATGTTATTTTCTCTTGCATTAGCATTTAATGTAGTACAGTTGCCATCTCTTTAGTAAAATTCCCTACCCGTTCAAGTATGTTTTTCATATTTTTCATTAGATCCCTTAACATAATATCATCATTATTTTGAATTCTCTGTCTTATAGTTCCAACATCTGTGACATATTTGTCTAATTCTGTTGGTTGCTTTGTCTCTTGACAATGAACTCTTCTGTGCTTTTTTCTGTGTCTTGTAATTTTTGGTTGGAAGTTGGACATCAGCATATATAATTCAAAATTCAGATAAATACTGGACAATATAAATTGACATACATAGTATTTATACCTGGCATACCTCTTCTTTTAATAGGCCTTTATTTGAGAGTTGAAGGATAAGTGAATCTTCTCCCTCTTCATGGAATGTAGCACTTGCTCTTCCCTCTATTTAGAATGTTCTTCCTGATACATCCACATGTCTGATTCCTTCTCAGCTTTGAGATCTCAGTACAAAAGTCCCTTCAGAGAGAACAACTCTGACCCTATGGAAGGAGCCTCCCCAAGGTTTCTCGATCTTTTCACTTTTTGGTTTCTTTTGTAGCAATTATCACTATCTACAATTATCTTGCTTTGCTACGCATTTGCCATTTTTTGTCTGTGTTCTAAGAGAGAAGGGCCCTTATTACACTTGATCTCCATTGGTCAACAGTGCCTGGATAGTGTCAGTGATGCAGTAGACAAAATTCTCCTGAAGTGATGAAGAAACCAGTGCACAAATGAACGAATTCAGCAACTTTCTATGATTCTAATGAAGAAACTCTACTGGTTTTTCCTCCTCTGCTATGACGCCTTCCTTCCTCCTCCCTGGACTGTCAGGAGGTAGTGCTCCCAAGTCATGAGGCTGAGGAAAGAATCAGGTCTTCACCAGTGGCTTCCTCAATGCGGTGCTTCTTCTCCTAGCCCAGCCCTGCCACTCGTCCTCTTTCCTACATTTGTCCACTGCTTCTGTTATCTCCTGCTCAGCCCAGCTGCACCAGAACTTGGTTGAGCAGTCCCTGTACCCACCCTGAAGTCTGCCCACCCTGAGTGTTCACCCTAACCCCTACCACCCCAAATCCAAAGTGGTATCAGACTCAGATCAGCCTTGTTGGCCCCGGGCAATCTTTCTTCTTGGTTAAGAAAAAGAAAATCTTTGTGTTTCTCTTTGGCCTTAAACAAATTTGCCATTTGTTACACTGAATTTAACCATCTCTCCCAAAGCATTCTTGTAAATGCAGTGAGCATCTATTCTCAAGCCATCAACTCACGTGTGCAGAATTGCCTGGTTCCTTTATAACTGCATATAATCTCCCTTGAGAGCCCACACACTGTCTAATGGCAAAAAAGAGTAGACTCAGTTCCAGGTGAACAGCATCAATTTGGGGTGATAGTTGTTTTTAGACCATTAAGGATTTTCTCCCTCCCCAAGTTGCCTGTATGTTGCTGGTTCTCATGGGGCCAGGATGAGATCCTCAGCCATTCTCTCTCATGCCAACACCTGCTGTCCGTGCACATCCCATTCAGGACCTGGCTGTGCAGTACTCAGCATGCCTGGTGTCAGCTCCTCTAGCCCAGAGCAGCCCTGCTGCTGCCACATCCCTCCCTCCACTGCCTGGACCTCTTCTGGGGTTCAGGGTGCATCACTCCCTCCCCGACTTACTGGGAGGTAAGAACCCAAACAGCCTCTCCTGGGTCTCTGGCCCTGAAACCTCAGCAGCCGTCTCTTCTCTGTTTACCCTCATCTGGCAGCATGGGGTCCACCGCGAGGTCACCACTTACGAACTCCCAGGTAGGAAATGACCTTTTGTCCTTTTTACTTTCAGACCCCAGATGCAGCAGGCTCATGAGTCATTTTCCATTTTAGGGTTAAGGATTTAGGCATTTGGTGCAGGCCCCTTCCTGTAGACCCTCCCCAGTGTCTCTGTTTCTTCTCTGACTCTTTTCTCTTCCCCAACCTAGAAATAATTTCTACCTATTTTAGGACTGGGGAAAAAGAACTGGCTTTGAAAACATTTTCCAAGTTTCTCTGCATTGCAGCAGGGGAATGTACTTCAAACAGACACGCACGTTCTAAAAGCAGTAATTTATTGCTTTGTTCTCTATTTTGGCTGGAGGGCTTCCTCTTGGGAGCTAAAGCCTCCACAGTGAGGACCCCAGTGGGGAAGGGTCAGGGAATAAAAGAGACACCCCAAGGGAAACATACATCAGTCAAAGCTCAACAATATTATCCTGCTGACTGGGCATTCTGGCCTTTCCTGGAGGGGAATGGCCAGCCTTGGAGTCTGCTCTTGAATGGCTCAGCACCAGGCATAGGAAGCTGCCCCTGGTGTCTCCAGGCCCCACTCAGAGGAACCTGGATTTACTGTCCCTACGTCAGCATTGCACAGTTGTTTTCCTCAAATCTCCTGAGCCAGCAGGGAGGGAAGGCCCCAGGAGCTTCAGTGGCAGCACAGCCTGGGCCCTCCACTGCCCATCATCAGCACACTTCCCCTTCCCCTTATCCTGTGCCATGAGGGAGGCATGCAAGGGCACCATGCCCTGAACACGCTGCACCCACGGACCACCCTGCAGGTGGCCCAGAGTAGACAGGTGGAGGAGGAGGGAAGAGGGAGGAAGGAGATGGGGAAGAAGGGGAGGAGGAGGAGAAGGGAAAGGGGGGGAAGAGGAGAGGGAAGAGAAAAAAGAAGAGGAAGGGAGAAGGAGGAGGAGGAAGGAGAGGAAGGGAAGGGGAAGAGGAGAAAGCCACAGAGACCTGGGCAGGCTAGAATCCTTTAAGAACTCATAGGAGTGAGGATGTACTATTGAGGCCACAAGGATGGCCACACCTGGGCCAGGTGCCCTCCTGGACAATGTCATGGCATCATATGGCCCCCATGCATCTGTCAAAGCCCTTACCTTAAAAACAAAGGATGACATTGGCTGATTAGGTGAACGTGAGCTCCTGTAAAGGGCATTGGGGAGGGCTGGAGACAGGCGGGGAGGAGGCACAGAGCCAGCCAGAACCAGCCAGGTGAGGAGTCAGCTCCTGCTGCAGCTGTGCCAGCTCCACACACACCCAGAGGGGAGGAGGTGGGATTTCTGATCCAGCTCACATTCATATGTTGGCAAATTTGCCAAGCGTATGTATTTTAACAATGCTCACTTTACCCGTGCAGAACTTAGAACACCTGGGAAGAGAGTGAGTGGAGATCCTGACCTGGCTGGAGACCTCTCCACCAAGGACACAGATGGGAGGAAGAAACGGAAGTGTTTCCATCATGGAAAGACGATTTTAAAATTACTTTCCTGCACATGGGGTTGCAGACTGAGCTTCCTAGTTAATGTGTTTCTGACTCCGAATCAGCCATGGTGATGGAACATGTCTTCCCGGAATTCCAGCTCTTGCTGCACAAGCTCCTGCCCAGCCTTCTGAGTGGAGAGCCCACGTGCAGACACCTGGGAGGGAAGCAGACTGTCCTGCAGTGAATTCCATTTGGCAGCTGCTGTTCCTGGCCATTGAAAGGCCATGGGATTTACTGCTCTGTGGAGGATAATTAATTTGAGTGAAAAGACAGAAGGCAGGAAAGGTTCCTCCACCTACTCTGGAGGGCCGAGGGCAGGGTTATTTGTGCACTGCTGGGATAAGTCCTCCTTCACTGAACAGCTGCCACCCTGGTCACCCTTACCCTGGAGGAAATGCCCTGTATCCCTCAGGGACACAACACATGTGTCACCTGTGATTAAGCTTTGACCCTTATGCCCTGTGAGTTCCTGCTGTCTCTAGTAATTAACTTTGCACAAATCTATTGATCCGAACTGTCAGCAGTGTAAGGCTGGCTGCTTTGCTGAGAGCTTGGACACACCCCCTCCCTTCACGGGGCCCTCGGACACGCCCCCTCCCCTCGTGGGGAGCTCGGACACGCCCCCTCCCTTCACAGGGCCCTCGGACACGCCCCCTCCCCTCGTGGGGAGCTCGGACACGCCCCCTCCCCTCACGGGGACCTCGGACACGCCCCCTACCTCGCTGGGAGCTTGGACACGCCTCCTTCCCTTGCCGGGAGCTCGGACACACCTCCACTCCCTCCCCCGGGAGCCCGGGGGAAAAAAAGCCCTGTCAGGACCTCCTGATAGCATTTTGTCCCATCCAGGCCCCACTCCCTACCTACCATTTTATTCTATCCAGGCCCCAATCCGTGCCTGTCATTTTGTCTTCCTGCTTACCATTTTGTCCTATCTGGGCCCCACTCCCTACCTACCATTTTGTCCTATCTGGGCCCCACTCCCTGCCATTTTGTTCCATCCGGGCCCCAGTCCCCACCATTTTATCTCACTCACCTTGGGCACAGCCAATCAAACGCCTCCACTCCCTATAAAACCCTGTGCCTGAGGGGAGTCCGTGCGACTTCTCCGGCCCCTCTTGTTGGACCGCAGAACCTCACCCGGGATCCTGAATAAATTCCCTTGCGTTGGATTATTTTCATGCTGGCCTCAGTTTCTTCAACTTACACTCGGTGAGAACAGACCTTACAAGCGGGTGGACAATTGCTACATGACAGTCCCTAGTGTCTGTTTCCCTTCTTCAATGACAACCTCCCATTTCCTGCTGGGAAGAGACCTCATAGAAAGATTCATTCAGTCCGGGTGATGATGCCCCTCCTGACGAAAGCAGCGCCCGCTCTCCAGGGCCTCGGGTCCTAAGTGAGAAACGCATGGGTGGAGTGAGTCAGTGGGGCTCATACACTCCACAGAGACCCTGAACGGGCTCCATGAGCAGCTCCTGCTTGTGGACCCCGAGCTCTCCTTTCCCAGTCGGGTGTCCTACCCTCCCCTTTGGTTTCCATTGCTTGTGACCCCAAAGTCCTGACTGCTCCGGCTGGCCACCCCAAGGGCACCTGGATACTAAGGTCACGTTAGCTCCATGCCAGCGAGCCATGGGGCCTGGATGGGGAATCCCACCGCCTGAGCCTTGACCAGAGCCCCTGAATGGGATAAAGTGGCTCCTCCAAGAACTGAGCACCCACGCTGTGCCAAACAAGCACCTGTTACACACACCTGTGATGAGTGAGAAGCTCCTGTTACACATAACTGTGATGAGTGAGAAACACCTGTTACACATGCCTGTGATGAGTGAGAAGCTCCATGTTACACACGCCTGTGATGAGTGAGAAGCTCCATGTTGCACACACCTGTGGTGAGTGAGAAGCTCCATGTTACACACGCCTGTGATGAGTGAGAAGCTCCATGCTAGCACGCCCGTGATGACTGAGACGCTCCATGTTACACATGCCTGTGGTGAGTGAGAAGCTCCATGTTACACACGCCTGTGGTGAGTGAGAAGCTCCATGTTGCACACACCTGTGGTGAGTGAGAAGCTCCATGTTACACACGCCTGTGATGAGTGAGAAGCTCCATGCTAGCACGCCCGTGATGACTGAGACGCTCCATGATACACACGCCTGTGGTGAGTGAGAAGCTCCATGTTACACACGCCTGTGGTGAGTGAGAAGCTCCATGTTGCACACACCTGTGGTGAGTGAGAAGCTCCATGTTACACACGCCTGTGATGAGTGAGAAGCTCCATGTTGCACACACCTGTGGTGAGTGAGAAGCTCCATGTTACACATGCCTGTGATGAGTGAGAAACTCCATGTTGCACACACCTGTGGTGAGTGAGAAGCTCCATGTTACACACGCCTGTGATGAGTGAGAAGCTCCATGTTGCACACACCTGTGGTGAGTGAGAAGCTCCATGTTACACACGCCTGTGATGAGTGAGAAGCTCCATGTTGCACACACCTGTGGTGAGTGAGAAGCTCCATGTTACACACGCCTGTGATGAGTGAGAAGCTCCATGCTAGCACGCCCGTGATGACTGAGATGCTCCATGTTACACATGCCTGTGGTGAGTGAGAAGCTCCATGTTACACACGCCTGTGGTGAGTGAGAAGCTCCGTGTTGCACACACCTGTGGTGAGTGAGAAGCTCCATGTTACACACGCCTGTGGTGAGAAGCTCCATGTTACACACGCCTGTGGTGAGTGAGAAGCTCCATGTTACACATGCCTGTGGTGAGTGAGAAGCTCCATGTTACACACACCTGTGGTGAGTGAGAAGCTCCATGTTAACACGCCCGTGATGACTGAGAAGCTCCATGTTACACATGCCTGTGATGAGTTAGAAACTCCATGTTAACACGCCTGTGATGAGTGAAAAGCTCCATGTTACACACGCCTGTGATGAGTGAGAAGCTCCATGTTAACACGCCTGTGATGAGTGAGAAGCTCCATGTTAAACACGCCTATGGGGAGTGAAAAGCTCCATGTTAACGGTGCCCTGGTGAGGGAGGAGGGCTGGTGTGGGGGCAGTGGTGTTAATTCACTTCTTGGTTGACCAAGGCGTTGTCCCTTAGCTGTCCGGAGACTAATCCTGGAGATATTAAAATTCATGCTTAACACCTTCAGTACCCAAAGGGGTTCATCAACTTTGGGTTTACGTAAGACACAACCATCAGTAGCAGCTGCACACCTTCGTGTGTCTTATTTTATCTGACATGGGATTTTCAGTAGCGATTCTTAAAAAAATTAAGAGACCTCAAATGAACAAATGTCTTATTAACACTTTAATTTGAGCCTGGAGTTTCCAGATAAATTCTTATGCCAGTGCAAAGAAAATTTTTTGATTCTCAGAATTTTAGCTCACTCTGATGGGGAGACATTTCTGCACTGTTGATCCATACATGTAGCTTAGGCTAAGCTCTCATTAACTCCTTGGGTAGAAGTCTGGATGGGAGGGTGTAGTGGGTTGAATAGTGGTTCCCAAAAAGATATGTCTGCGCCCTAATACCAGGAAGCTGTGAAAGCAACCTTATTTGGAAGGAGCATCTTTGCAGATGTAATTAATTTAAGGATCTCAAGAAGAGCTCATCCTGGATTAAGGGTGTAAGTTCAGTGACTAGTGTCCTTACATGAGAATCACAGGAATACCTGAAACGTAAAGCACGAGACGGCCACGTGAAGACATGAGACGGCCACGTGAAGCACGAGACAGCCATGTGAAGACACGAGACAGCCACGTGAAGCATGAGACAGCCACGTGAAGACACGAGACAGCCACGGGAAGCACGAGACAGCCACGTGAAGACACGAGACAGCCACGTGAAGACACGAGACAGTCACGTGAAGCACGAGACAGCCACGTGAAGACACAAGACAGCCATGTGAGGACAGAGGCTGAGATGGAAATGATGCATCTGCAAGCCAAGGATCATCAAAGATTTCCAGCAGCCACCAGAAGCTGCAGAGATGAGAGATGGATGGTCCCTCAGAGGCCCCAGAAAGAACCATCCCTGCACGCTCCTTGGTTTTGGACTTCCGGCCTTCAGAGCTGTGAGAGAATAAATATCCATTGTTATAAGCCACACTTTGTCCCTTAAGGAAAAGCAGCAGAGTGTGGTGTGAGGAGCTGAAGAGAAAGAGCAGGTGAAGCTGCCTGGGCCCCAGCTGGGTGCTGCTCATCTCCACCTCCTACCCAGGATGCGGCTGCCCAGGGGTGCACAGACACGGTTCACCCACGTCCATGGCTGCAGCCTCAGTGCCAAGACCGATGCCTCCCACATAGTATGTGCCCAGAACAGGCATTAGAACGAACGGACAGATGGAAGTTATCAGAGGATAGGAGCCTGCTGTGTCATTTTTTCTAATTGTAGTAAGAGTGCTTAACTAAAGATCCACCTGCTTGCCACAGTATTAAGTGTGCATTACACTGCTTTGAAGTATAGGCACAGTGTTGTGCAACTGATCCCCAGAACGTTCTCATCTTGCAGAACTGAAACTCACACGAGCTGGACAGCAACTCCCCTTCCCCAGTCTCAGGCCACCACCATTCTACTCTGTTTCTATGAGTTTGACAGTTTTAGAGGCCTCCTACAAATGGAATCAAAGGCAAAGGACTCCAGTAGAAATTTCTCCAAGGAAGACACACAAATAACCAAGAGGTGTGTGAGAAAGATGCTCAGCATCATGAATCATGGGGGAAATGCACATCGAAGCCACACCTGTTGAGAGGCCATTATCAAAAACACAAGAGGTAAGTGCCGGTGGGAGATGGAGAAACTGGACCTACTTTATACCACCGAAAGGAATCTAAAACGAGGTAGTTGCTATGGAAGACAATACGGCAGCTTCTCAGAAAACGAAAACTAGCACTACCATATGATTCAGCCGTCCCACTTCTGGGCAGTTACCCAAACGAACTGGGCTTAGGACCTTGACGAGATATCTGCACCTCTCATTGCAGCACTGTCACAATAGCGAGGCCACCATCTAGCCAACAAAGAGGGAGAGCCTACCACGTGCAGTACCGTGGATGAACCTGGAAGCCGTCATGCTAAGTAAAATAAGCAGAAACAGAAGATCCCACTGGGTCTTGAGCTCAGAAGTTGTTCAGCAAACTCTTCTCTGCAGAAGCAAGTTTGGGAGGGGAATGCAGGGAGCTCCTTACCGAGGAGATATTGACATGGCTATGGGCAGTGATCGGGGAGAGGGTTGCCCATCCAGACTCAAAGTGAGGTCCAAGCCTGGGGTAGACATAGAGGCTGTCAGGTCACACCACGGGGAGGTGCAGACAGAGACCCCACAGGCTGCTGTGTCTACTGTACGGGACATGGAGGGGAGCTCCAGACACTCCCTCCAGGCTCTTGATGACCATCCTAGGAGCTTGGGTCAGCAGGACCAGAGGGGGCTCGAGCTGTGGCCAACTTCCCACACATTTCCAGAGGGCTATGGGGCCTTCACAGTCTTGGCCACACAGGTCATGCCCTCAGAGAACATCTGGTCCTCCCACACCCTGCACAAGTGAGGCAGTCAGGAGAAGCCATCTGAAGTATTGGCTGAGAGCACCTTTGGGGGGACCAATGGCTTGTTCTGTGGGGACACATGATGAAAGGAACAAACCCTGCAGAGAGGCCGGGCTCCTCTGCTTCACAAGGGCCAGTGACAGGATCTCCCTGTGCAGTCAGGTCAGAGGGCTCAGGAGCCAGACTGCCCTGTCCACACCCTGCCCACTTGCCAGCTATGTGCTGGTACTCAGGACCCGAGCCTCAGTTTCCACAGCTGTAGAATGGGGAGGCAAACATCTCCTACCCCATAGGCCTGCCATGAGGATCAGTGAGATCATTCACACGACATGTTAGCACAGTGCCTGGTGGAGGGTGTGCTCCATAAACAGCCTGATACTTTCACCGTGCAAGGATAAAAGAAAGAGAGAAGGTGGATGTATTAGTTTGTTCTCACATTGCTGTAAGAACTGCCTGAGACTGGGTAATTTACAAAAGAAAGAGGTTTGTTGACTCACAGTTCTGTCTGACTGGGGAGTGCCCAGGAGACTTACAGTCATGGTGGAGTTGGGGGGGGCAGGCACTTCTTCACAAGGTGACAGGTGAGAGAATGAACGAAGGGGGTACTTGCCAAACACTTGTAAAATCATCAAATCTCGTGAGAACTCGCTCCCTATAACAAGGGGCAGCACGGGGGAAACTGCCCCCACGATCCAGTCCCCTCTGCTGGGTCCCTCCCGTGACACGTGCAGATTATGGGGATTACGATTCAAGATGAGATTTGGGTGGGACACAGCCAAGCTGCATCAGTGGAGAAGAGGAGGTAGGGGACCCATGACTGTGAGTTGAATGTACTTGAACTTCAGACACTGGAGCCAGGCTTCATAGGGCATCCTTGGACCATCATGCCTGGGAGCTTCCCCTCTCTACCAAGGCCCAAACAAACCTGCTCTGGAACTGGCCCAATATCCCCACAGAACCAAAGCTCGAGAAGACTGTTATTTGAGTTCATGTCTCAGGAAACCAACCATCAGCACTCCCAGATAGTATCAAGGAACTGAACTTTCCCAGATCCCTGCATCCAACCAATGAGATCTGCTGCTTGTTGGCCAACTCCTCTTCCTTACTCCTAATAGTGGGTTAGAGAGATCCATCTGGGACTGGTCTCCCGTCTCCCATCACCTGCATCCAGGCCTTCTTCTCTGGCAGCACTTGTCTCAGTGATCTGCTTTCTGTGTGGTGAGCAACTGGACCTAACCAAACCCCAGTGCTTGCCAACACATCCGTGAGGAGGCAGCAATCTGGGCTGAGGAACAAGGAGCGGGGAGTCCATGGCTCCAGTGTGGGAACAGGTGCATCTATCAGGAGGGTTCAGCTGCGGGAACAGGGACCGCTGTATAAGAGTGGCTTAAATAAAATGGGGATTGTCCTGTTATAGACAATCTAGGCATAAGCTGTCCAGGGTCCTGTGGTGACCCCAGGATGTCAAGGTCCCCATCTTTCTACATGGTTGCTCCACCAGCCCTAGATGCTCCTTCACCCTACTGTGATCCAAGATGGCTCCAGGCATCCACTTACCTCCAGGACCAAGGGGAGAGGAGGAAGAGGGCAGGCTTCAGGGGCATGACCTGGAGGTGCTGCACACCATTTTCTCTCTCATCCCATTGGCCAGAACATGACAAT
Source organism: Aotus nancymaae (assembly GCF_030222135.1). NCBI lineage: Eukaryota > Metazoa > Chordata > Mammalia > Primates > Aotidae > Aotus > Aotus nancymaae. Next base: position 1,896,513 of record NW_026988433.1, on the reverse strand, counting down.
GTGACCACACTATGCTGTGAGGGATGCTGGGAATTGTAGTCTTTATTCCGGGACCTCATGTGTCCTTCTAAATCCTGGGGACGCTATTGCCACAGCACAAAAGAGAAGGAAAGCACACTGGCGGCAGCAGTCACTGCTCCACGGCTGTGCCCAGGGGAATATCAGAGCCTTGAGGGCCTTCCCATTCCTAACTGTAAATAATTAGCGATGAGCAAGGAGAACTCAAGGGAGAAGTCTCAGCTGGGTCGGGTGACCCCCCACAAGGTTATGGGGAAAGAAGGATTTCAAACAAGCTGGAATTCTAAGTTCACGAGGCTTGTTTTCCTAGAAGCAATTAGATAATACAAATTTAAAAATTAAAAAGGCACCAGCCAGCTCCACGTGGGAAGGATGCGGAAGCTGCTTGTTAGAACGTTTATGCTGCAGCAGCCAGCAGAGCCCGCCTCGATGCTGGATGATATTTCTGAGCTGCTTTTGTGCTACTGGAGTCTCTTTAGCAGTCGCTGCTCTTACCATTTGTCATGATGACAAGTCCTCTAATGCGTTTCGTAATCCACGTGTCAAGTGTCCTCCCTTTGCGACGTGCATCCAACACAGCCATCTCCCGAACAGCTGTTTCCTTCCCAGGAAGCTCCCCTCGGGGCAGGCAGGCTGCTCTGTCCCTCTGCCGTGGAGCTCAGGCAGCAGGCACGGGCGACACCGCCGCTCCAGGTGCACACGGGGCCCGGACTCCACACGGGAAAAGTGCCATCTGAAAGGAGAACTGGAATGCACGGCCAGTCTGGCGCTGGTCTCGCTGAGACATTAAAAATGAACAGCCCCCGCATCTGTACGCGTGGAAGTCAAAACCGCCAGCTGTGTGAGGACCAATCTTTCTCTCTCTTTTCATGCACGGTTTTCCCGCACAATAGCCACGAATGTGTCTTTCATTTCTGGGGACGATTGTCCACCCCAGTGTCAGATGAAGGAGAATTATCTCCAAGATGCAGTGCAGGAGCACGACGGTGTTTCCCGTGCTGAGGCTTTCTCTGCAGCTCTCTGAGCCTGTGTCAACGCGTCTGCAGGCAGACACCAGAGTCTGTGCTCGGGAGGCAGCCCTTGAAAGGGAGCCAGGAGGCCCAGACACACGCAGACACCTGTGCCCAAATCTGGGCGATGATCCAGAAACTAAACGCCCAGGTCTGTGTCTAATTGTGCGCTTCAGCAACGCGGCCCACCTAATCCATCACTCTCTCATGTGAAGGGAGGGGAACTGCAGCCAGCGAGTCTGGTCTTTCCTCTGGAAAGGTCTGTGAATATCAGAGGAGTGGCAGCAGCAAGCCACCTCACGGGAACCCTGAGCTGCTCTGTGTCCCCAAGGGGCGGAGCCTGCAGCTGCTGGGGTCTGGGATGGAAGGGCTTCGCACTGGACACCTGAGCTATCCAGGGTGTGGGGCTACACAGGGGCCCAGACAGGGGCTGAGGGGCCACCAGGCAGAGCAGAGCAGCTCAGGGGAGGTTTCCGGGCTCCCTGCCCGGAAGGGGGTAGGGGGTAGGAGGCACCGAAACAAGGCCCCTCCCCCTTGGATCTGCAGGGCCTGGGCTGGTCTTATGTCAGCTGTTGCTGCCACAGAAGTCAGCGTTCCGGGATGGAGTGAGCCCGGGGTGACTTGGCGATTCTGCAGCCACTGTGACAAGACGTGGAGTGTCTTTCGGGTCCCCTGCGGGCTGGTATTAGAACACCGAGTTACATAACCCATGTGTCCCTGGGCTTCCCAACACAGCACAGGCTTTCCCACAGGCCCTCCTTCACCTTTGACAGGAAGGGTGGAATCCGAGGAATCCTCTTCTCCATCAGGATGCCGGCGCCTGCAGCAGCTGCTCCGCGAGGGCGCGCATGTCCGCAGACTTGGACCTCAGGAAGGGCATACAGGTGACCAGAGCAGTGCGTTCGGGAAAGTTCGGGGCCAGCTGGTGGCCACGTGAGGAGCCTGCCCTCCCAGGTCGGCTGGTCTCCTGGCCCTGGTGCTCTGGCCCAGTGTGGCACAGCCGCCTGCACCCTGCTGGGAGGACTCCACGGCTCTTCTAGGACTGCCCGTCTCTCCCTGCAGGTCCCTCAGTCAGGGATGGAGGCTGCAGAGTCATCCCCTCTCCACTGTCCAGGCCCGGCCCTCAGCGGGGCAGAACAGGAGCCTCCCTTCCCAGGAGGAGGCCCACGTGTGGCTGAGGGCACCTTGAGAAAGCAGCAGCTCCTGCCTGCACGGGACCCGGGAGGCTGGAGACGGGCGCTCCAGGGCCTCCTCCTGTTGCCAGTGTCTACCCTCTGTGCCTCCGGTCCCTGGCACTGCAGAGGCTCAGGGTGAGGAATCTGCACATGCTCCTGCCCCCAATACAGGCAGATAAATCAGAGTGTCCAGGGGCAGAGAGTCCAGCATGGCAGGGATTGGTGAGGAGTAGCCTGTCCCGGGTGCAAGTGATGCGGCGCCCAGAAAGGCTGGGACACAAGCACATGGGGTTGCCACTCGGGGCGGGTGCCTCCCATCCCGGGTTCATCACCTGGCGCGTGGCTGAGTCTGGCAGCATGCCCCCCGTTCCATCACCCGGAGTCTACGCAATAACGAGAGCTCGCAGCAGCTCCGTGAAGCAGGCATTGTCATTCTCCCTTTTGTGCCGAGGAGAAACTGAGGCACAGGGAGCTTAAGTCTCCTGTCCCATGTCTTATTCCTAAGGAACATCTGTGTCTGGGCGGATGTCCAGGCAGCCTGGCCTCAGGTCTCTGCTCTCAGCCTCAGTGCTGGGAAGGTGCTGCCCTGAGCACGTCAGGGAGTGGTCTGAGGCCCATCGCTCTAGCCTTGGAGACAAGGCCTGGCTGCACTTCCCCTCTGGAATCCGCCCCCAGACTCTGGCTCCGCAGAGACCCTGGAGATCCTTCCCCATCCTCCCTCCTCACAGGAGAGTCCTCCCTCATCCTGCCCCGCGTCCTCCTCAGTTTCACTTCCCATCTTTGCCACATCAGCCTTTTATTATCCAGCAAAACGTAGCTACATCTGCTCTCCTCTGGGTCTTCCTCTGTTCTGTTCCCTCTTCCTGAAGCTATTCCGGCTTCTGTTTCCCCATTTGGGGGCGGGAACCCCAGCTTTGCTCTGACCTGGGCTGAGGCTGCGTCCCAGGGACATTTGCAGCAGGCCCGTCTCCCGGCTCTGTGCTTTTCTAGGCTGATCCTCACCTGTCCCTCCTTCGTGACTCAATCCTCTGGGTCTCCAGGCAGTACACGGCTTGCGTCACCGGCATGAGTCAGGCTCAGTCCTCCTACTGCCAGGGCTGTCTCCAACCAGTAATTGGGCTGCATCTCCCGACGTTGGTCAAGTGGTTTCTCCGAAATCACCCCTCAGGGTCCCTGAACTGACATTAATCAGCTTCAGCCTCAGTTATTTCCTGGACTGGGTCACCTGTACCCGAGGCTCCCAGCTTCAGCCAGATTCAGGCCTCTGACATTTCTCAGCTCGCCTGGTCATTAACCTGACGGTCTACTCAGGAGCCAGCCTCAGGCATCTAAATGTGAGTCCTCACATCTCTGCTCACAGAAGTCGAAGCGGGTGCTGCGGGGAACCAATCTCTCCTTTTTGATGAGATATTTTCCCTGTGAAATGCCCTGCACTTTGCCTTCTGTTTCCAGGAGCAGTCGTCCATCTGCCTGTCAGATAAAAGACCCAGACGCAGTCCCAGGTGCAATCATGACTCTCAGCACCGAGGCGTCCCCTTCAGTGTTCTGATTGTGTCTGTTTTTCAAGCACCATCATCTGAGTCTGTCCATCAGCAGCAAAGCAGCCTCCTTAAATGGCTCCCACAGGACCTGGACACACACACACACACACACACACACACACACACACGTCCGACCCCATGGCAGTGGTCTAGAAGCCAAATCCCAGGTATCTCTCAGTCAGACGTCTCAGGAGTGCTGTCAACCCAGTGATCACCCTAGATTCAAAGTGAGGCGAGAAACTGCAGCTCTCAACCTCTTTAAAATTGCCAGACGATGTCAAAGGCACGGAGTGGGATGGGCAGGCTTGGTTCTCAGTTACCGAAGCTGTGAGTGACCTGTGTCCCTCGTGGGGAGCTGAGCCTGTGACTGCTGCGTGTGCAGGGTGGGAAATCCAGACTGACGGCCTGAGTCCTCCACCAGCTCACGGGGTGCAGAGCCCCAGGGGACCTGGGCAGGGCTTCAGGGTTATTGACCTTCCAGGGCAGGCCCGAGGCCGGGTCCCCTCTCAGGGGGTGGTTGTCCTGGGTTTACCTGCAGTGCCTCGGGGTCTGCAAGCCCTAAAACAAGCCCCCTCCGCCTCTTAGACCCAGGGCTCAGGGGCAGCTTTCAGTACCTTGGCTGTTGCTGCCATGGGCATCTGGGCGCCTGGGTTAAAAATGGAGCAGGCAGTTTTTCAAATTTTGATAAGTGCTGTTTGTTTGATGACACATCACAATGGCCACAGGTAATGCAATCCACATGGGGGCTTCACTTCTCATCATTCCAGCAACCCCCACCGCGTGTGGAAATGCACCTTCTGTTCTCGGGGGACATGTTCCTCCCATCCAACCGTCTGCTTCCAGGAAGATAATGTGCTCATATATGACTCCCCCACCATAACCACCACTGATTGGTCTATGGGTGGTCACCTGGCCCCAGACACGCCTATTGGAAGTGTTCCCTGGGATTTTTCAAACTGGAACTGACATGAAGCCAAGGGGGGAAGAGACCGCATGCTTTCTGGCATATGGAGAAGGCTGATCTACTGTGACAAAGAGTTAAGCCAATCTCATTAGAAGATAGAGGAGGTGGGGCTCTGCTGCTCTGATGCTCACCTGCACATCTGACTTGCTCTTTGCCTGCACAACCCGAGTCTGAGAGCAGACCCACAGGCCTCCCTGCAGAGAGTCCAATGCAGAGGCTATTTACAGAGGTCTAAATAGGGGTGTGGAACCTGCACCCGATGAACTGGAACAGCAGGGAAGCTGTTATCCACCATAAGCCCCAGGGCAGAGGTTAAGGGCTTTGTTTCTGGAATGCAGGCAGGGTTGTAACTCTGGGAGAGGGGTCACCTGGCAGGATCTAAGATCTTACTTGGGAAAAACTTCACTGCCAAAGCTCAATCAGACAGGAGCAATACTTGCTCCAACCTTTGTCTTTTCCCATCTCAGCCTTCTCCTGCTGACTCTCATCAGCCAAACCAACAGAATCCAGAGGGCGGGGAGCCCCACCGGTGCCGTTTACAGAGGTCAGCCTGCTGGGCACAGTGATGTCACAGGAGGGCACAGAATCGATGCAGAGGGACAGTCAGAGAATAGCTTGTGCAAAACAGCCCTTCGTGTATTCCTTGAGTCGGTAAATGTTCCCATTGGTCTTAGCATTTCTGAGCTGCATTTATCTTATTTGACTCCAAAAGTCCTATTCTGTAACTAACTCCCCAAGGACAGTAAGTTTCTCAAGCCAGTTACTGAATCAAGTACAGGGGCCGGTGAAGCTCAGTAATGCCTGTTGGATGGCCGGATGAGAAGGCGAGAAAGCGCTGCAGAGGCTCCATCACTGCCAGACAGATGCTGCCCTGGTTTCATCATCCGTTTCCCAACCTTAGGCAGCATCTTTGTCAAAGCATCTTACGATCTTGGCCAAGATTACTTGTGATGGAGCACGGAGGTTCTTGGCAGCAGAATGTCTCTTTTCACGGTCTTTTATAAATCCAGCGGCCCAGCAGTGCCTGAGACGGAGCAGATATTTGATTCATCTTTGAATGAAGGGGTGGATGTTTGATGATAGATGATGGATGGGTGGAGAGATGAAGAAACAAATGGGTAGATGGATGGGTGGATGGATGGACCAGTAATGGGTAAATGGGTGGGTGGATGAATAAGTAAGAGAGGAGATGGGCAGGTGGGTGGTGGATAACTCACAAATGGATGGATGGGTGAGTGGGTAGATGTGTGGATGGATGGCTGGAAGATGAAGGGATGAGTGTGTGGATCAGTGAATGAATAAGGAAACGGTAGATGGGTGAATGGCTGGCTGGATGATGGATGGATGATAAGAGGATGGACGGATAGGTGGATGGGTAGTTGGGTGGATGGATGGATGATGGATGGCCAATAAGTGAATGGATGGGTGACTAGGTGAATAGGTATATGAGTGTGTGAGAGATGGGTGGATGGATGGGTGACTGATGAATGGTAAGTGAATGGACAGATGGATAGATGGATGGATGGGTAAGTGAATGCGTATAGGAGTTAGTGGATGGATGAATAGATGAATGATGGATGGATAAATGTGTGGATGGGTGGATAAGTGGGTGGATGATGGATAGATGCTAGTGACTGTTTCCACACCATCAGGAAGCCGAGTGCCCCCTAAGAGAATTAGCACTGGGGCTGAGACTTTAGAAAGGCAGCGTCCTAACTCATCTCTGTGACCCTTACAGCTTAACTCCCACACTCCAGAAACTTCCCGCTGGGAGGATCTTGACCACGAGGAGTCCTTATTTCATGATCTCACCAGGATGAGCAGCTGACCTTCCCTGGGGGGCTTCACGTTGAGTAACCGCACTCATAGTTCCACAACATCCTCTTGAACTGAGCTTTGACAAGGGCGGTTGCTAATTCCAGTTCATATTTTGTTGCAGAAGTTTAACAAGTGCTGGTCGCTCCCAGCTCTAGTACAGAAGTCTGTGGGATCTCAGAGCAGCTCAATGGGCAATTAAAATTCAGGTAGATGTGAGGGGTCAAGTGTGTGCCGATGTGGAGAATGAATGGACCCAGGAGCAGCAAGATGAAGGGTCCTTCACAGTGGGCCTGAACCAAGGCACCTATTCAAGCTCAGACTCTCAGTCACAGCAGGGGCCTTTCGAGCAGGTATTTAACTATCGCCTTTTACCTTTTAAGAACAGGCTAGGGTATTTGCTTTCCCTTCTCCCTCTGGGACACAAGAGCTTGAGTCTCTCAACATTAATCAGGCGGAGTCACCCGTATGAAGACTAATTCCTCTTCATGGACCACACTGATTCTCCAACCATTCACCAGGCTGACTCCAGACTACCCAGGCTGAATCTCCTGGAAATATCCGGGGAAGTCCCCGGATATTAATTATCTCTGTTGCCCAGTTATTCGCGAGACTGAGTCTCCAACCGTGAACCAACGCCAAGCCCCCGCATGTCTTAGAATCATTCCCCAGGAGCTGGGCCAGGAACGGTGGCACCAGCCCGGCCCACACGCTGGACACTGCCCTGGTTGACTTCCCGTCATTCACCACGGTGGATCTCTGGACAGAAGGCCACCCCAGGCCCTGCACCTGAGTCAGCTGATGGGACAGCGTTCAGTCCTAGCCCTTTGAGCATGGGCCAGCCTGTCCATGAGGCTTCTGAAGCCACAGGGCTTGCTGTCTGGTCCTCTGGAGAAGTGCTGCTGTGAGCTGGAGAGGAGACCGTGGAGGCAGCTTCCCGAGGAACATGGGAGAGACGCCAGGGCACGGCACGCGGCCCTGGTCCTCAGGGGAGGGCTGCAACTCTGTCCAGAAGGGATTCTTAACCGTTTTCAGGTGCTGTCTCAGCCCATCAGCATGTCTGGGCACCCTGGCCCAGTCTTCCCAGCAGTTCCTCTAAGAGACTGGTCGTATGGAAACCTCCCAGCCTCAGGCAGTCCAGAATCCAGTCCCACAGCCCCGTGCAGGGACAGCAGTGCTGCCCAGGCTCCAGTTACCTCTCACCTGAGGTATGTGTTACAACGGACACTTCTCCTGCAGGGGAGCAAGGACAGCTCAGCCCTGGCAGGAGTCAGTGGGCACCTGCCTGGCACACCTGGCTTCTGTGCATCAGGTGGGGTGATCTGAGATCACTGCAGAGCCGGAAGCTGAGCTGGGCTCAGGACTGACGTGAGCGTTGCACTCACTGTGAGGACATGGGGCCAACCAGGCCACGCCCCTGGAGTCCCAAATCCCGGCCACGTCTCCACCATGCGTTCCTCTGACTGAGAGCTGGCCCAGGCTTCCGTGGAGGGCAAACAGGGAGAGACAGGCAGTGCCGGGTGCCCCTGGAATTTGTCTGTCAGGGCCTTTCCAGGGCAAGAGAGGGAAACCCCATTAACCTGGATTAGAGCATGCAGGAGCCTCCCTGACTCCCCTCACCAGCCAGAATGAGCAGGACTGAGAGGCTGAAACATCCCATCCAGTCTTCCTGGCCCATCTCGGCTCATTGACCCTGGACTCGTTTATGTGATGACAGCGTCTGTGTGTGTGTATTAATTTCTGTCCCTGTAGTAGTTTACCTATGTGGGGTCCTCCCGCAGATGGCCACCCCATCTCCAGCCCACACTCCCACTCACATGACTCTGATGAGCAGAACACACCAGCTTTATCACTATCAGGCAGACAACAGGGGACCGCAGAATCCTTGGATCTGTGGCACGTCAGTCTCCGGAGCTCAGCCATGGAGGAGGGAGTCTCACTGTGCGGCCGGCCCTCGTGGGCACTGCAGCTGAGAACTTAGGAAAGCGCCCGCCCTGGGTTTTCTACCCCGGGGACACGTGATTGGTGGGTTAACTGAGGTAGGACATCCTGTTCTAGGAAGGGTGGGGACAGAGGCTAGGCTGCTCCAGACGGTCCCTTCTCATCTGGGATGTTGCAGTCTCAGCACGTTTTTCAGTTGTTTGAAAACCACAGCTGAGAAGGGAAGGCTGGGTCAGCCACACACACGCGGGGACCACCCTGCACCAGCCAGATTCCAGACGCAGGTCCCTCACTTCCATTCTCTTCCTTGCCTGTTGTCCTTGTGGGGAAACATAGCACTGTTGGATTATACAATGAGGCACAGCCCTTCTGGGTTATAGACAGAGACCATCCACCGTCAGATCACAGTGCCTCCTGGTTCCTTTCTCCTGTTTCCCTAAATCAGTCATTCCGAAGCTCTGCCACACATTGGGGTCACCCAGAAGCTCTAACTGCTCCCCAACCAGATGCCAATTAGCTCTCAGAAGTTTTGGGGGTGCAAAGCAGGCATCAGAACCTTTTAAAGCCCTCAGGAGGCTGCACTGTGCAGCAGATGTGAGAACCGATTCCTCAAAGTAGCAATTCTCAAGCTGGATGAGCGCAGGGACTCCTGGGGGGTCTGGTTAAAATGTTCGTTCTGATTGGATAAGTGAGGGGGAGGGTCCAAGAATTCAAATCTCTAATGAGCTCCAGGTGGCGCTGATGCTGTACGTGGAGACAGGGGGCCCCAGGGCATCCTGAAACCCGTTCTTGATGCGCCATTTATTTTGGAGGGACTTTGGAGGGACCACTTGGAATTAAATTGTGAAAACCACCTTAGTTTAAACAGCAGCAACAAACCACCCTGAAAATCCCACTACCGCAGGGTAAATGCTGCTCTTGCTTTTCAGGGAATGAGCTAAGGTGAAGCCAGCTGCGGTCTCAAGCACAGACACACAATGAAGAAGAAGCACATGGCAGAGAAGTTCCTGCACCTTACTGCGTCTCAGCGTTCCCAGGTGGAAAACTCAGCTGAACGACCAGGCAACCTTATCTTTATTCTCCCCTCAGAGTCTCCGGGTGATCTCAGGGAAGAATCCTTGCTTGGAGCCCATGAGGAAAGGGGAGCAGCCCCGGATGTTCATAAAACCCAGTCTCTTTCCTGGAGAGAAGACGAGACCCAGGCTTCTCAGAGCTACTCCTCCTTGGACGGTTCTTGTTCCTGAAAAAGGATCCTGCAGACTGCACAGCTCTAAGGACCTCTGAGAAGTTTGCAGCAGTCAAGTGCAGTTTGGTGGGGTGCATGAATCACACCTAAAAGCCGTCTCTAGTGCGTGTCCAGAACCAAGGAATGGAAAGAAGCCAGTGGCTGAGGCAGCACAGGTGGTGACCTCGGGAGGTGGGCAGGGCTGGCTCATGGGGAGAGGGCTCCTCAGCCTTGATAGAAATTTTATTCCAAAGATTATGGAAGAATCGGAAGTGTCCCAGTGTGGGAGGGACACCACTGGGCTACATCTGGGGAAGGTTTGTGTGGGGGATGATAAGACGGGGGGTGGGGGAGTGGAAGAGAGAGACGGATGACTTCATCTCAGTGAGAGAAGCAGGGTGATTGGGCATCCCCTACGCACTTCCCATTTATGTTTCTCCACACCACATCATCTGACATGTAGATATTTTACCAATGTATTAATTTATTGCCTGTTTTTCCCCATTAAAATGCAGTGCTCAGGAGGGGCCATTTTGCTTTGTTCACTTTTGTCCATGGTACCTGAAACAGTCACTGGCACACCACAGACACTCGACAAAATTGGCTGAACAAATGGACAAATGAATGGATAGATGGAGGGATGGATGGATGGGTGGGTGGGTGGGTGGAGGGCTGAATTTGTGTGTGGGTGGATGAGTGGGAAGGGTGAGTGGATAGATGGGTGGATGATGGATGGGTGGGTGGATGGATGGGTGGATGGATGAATGGATGATGGATGAATGGGTGGATGGATGGATGGGTGAATGGATGGATGATGGATGAATGGATGAGTGGAAGGATAAATAGCTGGATGATGGATGGATAGATGGATGATGGATGGATGAGTGGATGCATAGATGGATGAATAGTGGATGAATGGTTGGATGTGTAGACAGATGAATGGATGGATGATGGATGGATAATGAATGGATGATGGATGGGTGGGTGAATGGATGAATTATGGATGGGTGGGTGGATGAATGGATGATGGATGGAAGGATGATGGATGGATGGGTAGATGGACAGATGCATGGGTGCCTGGGTGGATGGATGGATGGATGATGGATGGATAGGTGGATGGGTGAATGGATGGATGGATGGCAGATGGATGGGTAGATGGGTGGATGGATGAATGGATGATGAATGGGTGGGTGGCTGGATGGATGGATAATGGATGCGTGGATGGGTGATGGATGAGTGGGTGGGTGGATGGATGGATGATGGATGATCAGGAGATGGATGGATGGATAGATGATGGATGGGTGGGGGGTGCAAGGATGGATGGATGATGGATGGGTTGGGGGTGAGTGGATGACTTAATGAGTGACAGACCAATTGCTTGACCTTCTGGACAGAGGCAGTCTGGAAATCTATGAGTCAGTCTTTCATTCTTGATTTCCTCCTTCTGGATATTTCTTGCCCTCTCAACTGTTGCTCAGGGGTCTCCAGGCTCAGACACTCCCCCAGTTTGTCCCCATTATTGCCACTTGCCCTGGCAGAGGGTCCTTCTGCCCAGGCTCCCCTTGCCTCGGCTCCTAGAATGGGGAGGAACTTGGGTTCTGTTCACATTCCTCTTTGTGCAGATAGAGGAACTGAGGCACATGGGGGTGATAACTTTCTCAAGGCCTCTTGGCTGAGTGCTGGTGACCAGCAGACCAGACTGCCGGTCAACTCCTGCCTAGTAGTGTCCTGTCCCCTTCATTACGTGCCCCGCTCATGTCCTGGCTGGTGCTTTGCATCTGCCTCTGACCAGTAGAGCTTTTCCCTGTGTCCCAAGGTGGCTCCTCAGTCACCCCTCTGTCTTCTTCAGAAAGCTGTGTCCTCTCTGTATCTCGCTGGTCCTGCATCCCCACAGATGATGAGCACAGTCTCCAGGAGGATTCACGGCCTGGCATGGCCTCCCTGGCAGGAGTCCGGTGAAGGCTGAGCAGCTGTGACAGGGCTGGGAGGGGCAGGAAGAAGGGCTTCTGGGGGCCTGGATTCAGCTCTGATTGAGGATCCCAGAGACTCGGGTGTCAGCACCAAGGTAGGGACAGGCCCAGAGGCATGGCCCAGGGGACCCAGGTGTGGTGAGTATCAGGGAGCACATCACTGTGGAGTCCCAACCTGCTGACAGAAATAGTGGTTTTCCTGCGGGCACGAATCATTCCTGCATAGAATCACTGACTGGTAACATCCTAAGGTACATTATAGTTACTTTTCTTTCCTGTTTTTCTTGATATTTTCGGATACATTGTACGAACTCTGAGGCAGAGATTTGGGCCCCTCAGTTCCCAAAGTGACCCCAGTGCCTAGAGCCTGGCCAGCACTCACAAAGTACTCACTGATGAATGAATGATTGAGTAGTGAGTGAGTGAGGAATGAGTGAGTGAGTGAATGAGGGAGTGAATGACGGGGTGAGTGAGGAGTTAATGAGTGAGTGAGGAGTCAGTGAGTGAGAGAGCAGTGAGTGAGTGAGGAGTGAGTGAGGACTGAGTGAGGAATGAGTGAGGAGTGAGTGAGTGAGGAGTGAGTGAGGAGTGAGTGAGTGAGGAGTGAGTGAGGAGTGAGTGACTAAGTGAGGAGTGAGTGAAGAGTGAGAGAGTGAGGAGTGAGTGATGAGTGAGGAGTGAGTGAGGAGTGAATGAGTGAGTGGATGAGTGTGGAGTGAGTGAGTGAGGAGTGAGTAATGAGTGAGAAGTGAGTGAGTGAGGAGTAGTGAATGAGGAGTGAGCGAGTGAGGAGTGAGTGAGGAGTGAGGACTGAGTGAGAAGTGAGTTAGGAGTGAGTGAAGAGTCAGTGAGTTAGTGACTGAGGAGTGAGTCAGTGTGGAGTGAATGAGTGAGTAAGGAGTTAGTGAATGAGGAGTGAGGGAGTGAGAAGTGACTGAGTGATGAGTGAGTGAGAAGTGAGTGCATGAGTGAATGAGGAGTGAGTGAGATAGAAGTGACTGAGGAGTGAGGAGTGAATGGGTGAGGAGGGAGGGAGGAGTGACTGAGGACTGAGGAGTGAGTGAGTGAGGAGTGAGTGAGAAGTGAGTGAGTGAGGAGTGAGTGAGAAGTGAGTGAGTGAGGAGTGCTTGAGGAGTGAGTGAGAGAGGAGCAAGTAAGTGACTGAGGAGTGAGTGAGGAGTGAGTGGGTGAGTGAGGAGTGAGTGAGTGAGGAGTGAGTGAAGAGTGAGTGAGGAGTGAGTGAGTGAGGAGTGAGTGAAGAGTGAGTGAGGACTGAGTGAGTGAAGAGTGAGTGACAAGGGAGTGAGTGAGTCAGTGAAGAGTGAGTCAGTGATTGCGAGGAGTGAGTGAGTGAGTAAGTTATTGTGTGAGTGAGGAGTGAGTGAGGAGTGAGTGCATGAGGAGTGAGGAGTGACTGAGGAGTGAGTGAGTGAGGAGTCAGTGAGGAGTGAGTCAGTGAGGAGTGAGTGAGTGGCTGAAGAATGAGTGAGGAGTGAGTTAGGAGTGAGTGAGTGAGGAGTGAGTGATGAGTAAGTGAGGAGTGAGTGAGGAGTGAGTGAGGAGTTAGTGAGTAGTGAGTGAGGAGTGACTGAGTGAGTGAGTGAGGAGTGAGTGAGCAGTGTGTGAGGAGTGTGTGAGGAGGGAATGAGTGAGGAGTGAAGAGTGAGTGAGGAGTGAGTCAGGAATGAGTCAGTGAGTGAGGAGTGAGTGAGGAGTGAGTGCATGAGGAGTAAGTGTTGAGGAGTGAGTGAGTGACGAGTCAGTGAGGAGTGAGTCAGGAGTTAGTGAGTGAGGAGTGAGTGAGGAGTGAGTCAGTGAATGAGGAGTGAGGAGTGAGTGAGGAGTGAGTGAGTGAGGAGTGAGTGAGGAGTGAGGAGTGAGTGAGTGAGGAGTGAGGAGTGAGTGAGGAGAGAGTGAGGAGTGAGTGAGTGAGGAGTGAGTGATTGAGGACTGAGTGAGGAGTGACGACTGAGTGAGGAGTGAGGAGTGAGTGAGGAGTGAGTGAGGAGTGAGGACTGAGTGAGGAGTGAGTGAGTGAGGAATGAGGAGTGAGTGAGTGAGGAGTGAGTGAGGAGTGAGGAGTGAGGAGTGAGGAGTGAGGAGTGAGTGAGTGAGGGAGGAGTGAGTGAAGAGTGAGTGAGTGAGTGAGGAGTGAGTGAGGAGTGAGTGAGGAGTCAGGAGTGAGGAGTGAGTGAGGAGAGAGGAGGGAGTGAGGAGTGAGTGAGGAGTGAATGAGGAGTGAGTGAGGAGTGAGTGAGGAGTGAGGAGTGAGTGAGGAGTGAGGAGTGAGTGAGGAGTGAGTGAGGAGTCAGGAGTGAGGAGTGAGTGAGGAGAGAGGAGGGAGAGAGGAGTGAGTGAGTGAGGAGTGAGTGAGGAGTGAGGAGGAGTCAGGAGTGAGGAGTGAGTGAGGAGTGAAGAGTGAGTGAGGAGTGAGGGAGGAGTGAGTGAGGAGTGAGTGAGGAGTGAGGAGTGAGGAGTGAGGAGTGAGTGAGTTATTGTGTGAGTGAGTGAGGAGTGAGTGAGGAGTCAGGAGTGAGGAGTGAGTGAGGAGTGAGGAGGGAGTGAGGAGTGAGTGAGTGAGTAGTGAGTGAGGAGTGAGTGAGGAGTGAGGAGTGAGTGAGGAGTAAATGAGGAGTGAGTGAGGAGTGAGTGAGGAGTGAGTGACGAGTGAGTGAGGAGTGAGTGAGTGAGGAGTGAGTGAGTGAGGAGTGAGGAGTAAATGAGGAGTGAGTGAGGAGTGAGTGAGGAGTGAGTGAGTGAGGAGTGAGTGAGTGAGGAGTGAGGAGTAAATGAGGAGTGAGTGAGGAGTGAGTGAGGAGTGAGGAGTGAGTGAGGAGTGAGTGATGAGTGAGTGAGGAGTGAGTGAGTGAGGAGTGAGTGAGTGAGGAGTGAGGAGTAAATGAGGAGTGAGTGAGGAGTGAGTGAGGAGTGAGGAGTGAGGAGTGAGTGAGGAGGGAGGAGGGAGTGAGGAGTGAGTGAGTGAGGAGTGAGTGAGGAGTGAGTGAGGAGTCAGGAGTGAGGAGTCAGTGAGGACTGAGGAGGGAGTGAGGAGTGAGGGAGTGAGGAGTGAGTGAGGAGTGAGTGAGGAGTGAGTGAGGAGTGAGTGAGTGAGGAGTGAGTGAGTGAGGAGTGAGGAGTAAATGAGGAGTGAGTGAGGAGTGAGTGAGGAGTGAGGAGTGAGTGAGGAGTGAGTGATGAGTGAGTGAGGAGTGAGTGAGGAGTGAGTGAGTGAGGAGTGAGTGAGTGAGGAGTGAGGAGTAAATGAGGAGTGAGTGAGGAGTGAGTGAGGAGTGAGGAGTGAGGAGTGAGTGAAGAGGGAGGAGGGAGTGAGGAGTGAGTGAGTGAGGAGTGAGTGAGGAGTGAGTGAGGAGTCAGGAGTGAGGAGTCAGTGAGGACTGAGGAGGGAGTGAGGAGTGAGGGAGTGAGGAGTGAGTGAGGAGTGAGTGAGGAGTGAGTGAGGAGTGAGTGAGTGAGGAGTGAGTGAGTGAGGAGTGAGGAGTAAATGAGGAGTGAGTGAGGAGTGAGTGAGAAGTGAGGAGTGAGTGAGGAGTGAGTGATGAGTGAGTGAGGAGTGAGTGAGTGAGGAGTGAGTGAGTGAGGAGTGAGGAGTAAATGAGGAGTGAGTGAGGAGTGAGTGAGGAGTGAGGAGTGAGGAGTGAGTGAGGAGGGAGGAGGGAGTGAGGAGTGAGTGAGTGAGGAGTGAGTGAGGAGTGAGTGAGGAGTCAGGAGTGAGGAGTCAGTGAGGACTGAGGAGGGAGTGAGGAGTGAGGGAGTGAGGAGTGAGTGAGGAGTGAGTGAGGAGTGAGTGAGGAGTGAGTGAGTGAGGAGTGAGTGAGTGAGGAGTGAGGAGTAAATGAGGAGTGAGTGAGGAGTGAGTGAGGAGTGAGGAGTGAGTGAAGAGGGAGGAGGGAGTGAGGAGTGAGTGAGTGAGGAGTGAGTGAGGAGTGAGTGAGGAGTCAGGAGTGAGGAGTCAGTGAGGACTGAGGAGGGAGTGAGGAGTGAGGGAGTGAGGAGTGAGTGAGGAGTGAGTGAGGAGTGAGTGAGGAGTGAGTGAGTGAGGAGTGAGTGAGTGAGGAGTGAGGAGTAAATGAGGAGTGAGTGAGGAGTGAGTGAGGAGTGAGGAGTGAGTGAGGAGTGAGTGATGAGTGAGTGAGGAGTGAGTGAGTGAGGAGTGAGTGAGTGAGGAGTGAGGAGTAAATGAGGAGTGAGTGAGGAGTGAGTGAGGAGTGAGGAGTGAGGAGTGAGTGAGGAGGGAGGAGGGAGTGAGGAGTGAGTGAGTGAGGAGTGAGTGAGGAGTGAGTGAGGAGTCAGGAGTGAGGAGTCAGTGAGGACTGAGGAGGGACTGAGGAGTGAGGGAGTGAGGAGTGAGTGAGGAGTGAGTGAGGAGTGAGGAGTGAGTGAGGAGTGAGTGAGGAGTGACTCAGTGAATGAGGAGTGAGGAGTGAGTGAGGACTGAGTGAGTGGAGTGAGTGAGTGAGGAGTGAGGAGTGAGTGAGTGAGGAGTGAGGAGTGAGTGAGGAGTGAATGAGGAGTGAGGAGTGAGTGAGGAGTGAGTGAGGAGTGAGGAGGGAGTGAGTAGTGAGTGAGTGAGGAGTGAGTGAGGAGTGAGAAGTGAGTGAGGAGTGAGTGAGTGAGTGAGGAATGAGGAGTGAGTGAGTGAGGAGTGAGTGAGGAGTCAGGAGTGAGGAGTGAGTGAGGAGAGAGGAGGGAGTGAGGAGTGAGTGAGTGAGGAGTGAGTGAGGAGTGAGTGAGGAGTCAGGAGTGAGGAGTGAGTGAGGAGTCAGGAGTGAGGAGTGAGTGAGGAGTGAGGAGTGAGTGAGGAGTAAGTGAGTGAGGAGTGAGTGAGTGAGGAGTGAGTGAGTAGTGAGGGCTGAGTGAAGAGTGAGTGAGGAGTGAGTGAGTGAATGAGGAATGAGGAGTGAGTGAGTGAGGACTGAGTGAGGAGTGAGTGAGTGAGGACTGAGTGAGGAGTGAGGACTGAGTGAGGAGTGAGGAGTGAGTGAGGAGTGAGTGAGCAGTCAGGAGTGAGGAGTGAGTGAGGAGAGAGGAGGGAGTGAGGAGTAAGTGAGTGAGGAGTGAGTGAGTGAGGAGTGAGTGAGTAGTGAGGGCTGAGTGAAGAGTGAGTGAGGAGTGAGTGAGTGAATGAGGAATGAGGAGTGAGTGAGTGAGGACTGAGTGAGGAGTGAGTTAGTGAGGACTGAGTGAGTAGTGAGGACTGAGTGAAGAGTGAGTGAGGAGTGAGTGAGTGAATGAGGAATGAGGAGTGAGTGAGTGAGGAGTGAGTGAGGAGTGAGTGAGTGAGGACTGAGTGAGGAGTGAGGAGGGAGTGAGGAGTCAGTGAGTGAGCAGTGAGTGAGGAGTGAGTGAGGAGTCAGTAGTGAGGAGTGAGTGAGGAGTGAGGAGTGAGTGATGAGTGAGGAATGAGTGAGTGAGGAGTGAGTGAGGAATCAGGAGTGAGGAGTGAGTGAGGAGAGAGGAGGGAGTGAGGAGTGAGTGAGTGAGGAGTGAGTGAGGAGTGAGGAGGGAGTGAAGAGTGAGTGAGGAATGAGGAGGGAGTGAGGAGTAAATGAGGAGTGAGGAGTGAGTGAGGAGTGAGGAGGGAGTGAGGAGGGAGTGAGGAGTGAGTGAGTGAGGAGTGAGTGAGGAGTGAGTGAGGAATCAGGAGTGAGGAGTGAGTGAGGAGAGAGGAGGGAGTGAGGAGTGAGTGAGTGAGGAGTGAGTGAGTGAGTGAGGAGTGAGGAATGAGTGAGTGAGGAGTGAGTGAGGGGTGAGTGAGGAATCAGGAGTGAGGAGTGAGTGAGGAGAGAGGAGGGAGTGAGGAGTGAGTGAGTGAGGAGTGAGTGAGGAGTCAGGAGTGAGGAGTGAGTGAGGAGTGAGGAGGGAGTGAGGAGTGAGTGAGGAATGAGGAGGGAGTGAGGAGTGAATGAGGAGTGAGGAGTGAGTGAGGAGTCAGGAGTGAGGAGTGAGTAAGGAGTGAGTGAGGAGTCAGGAGTGAGGAGTGAGTGAGGAGTGAGGAGGGAGTGAGGAGTGAGTGAGGAGGGAGTGAGGAATGAGTGAGGAATGAGGAGGGAGTGAGGACTGAGTGAGGAGTGAGTGAGGAGTGAGTGAGTGAGGAGTCAGGAGTGAGTGAGGAGTCAGGAGTGAGGAGTCAGTGAGGAGTGAGTGAGTGAGGACTGAGGAGTGGGTGAGGAGTCAGGAGTGAGGAGTGAGTGAGGAGTGAGGAGGGAGTGAGGAGTGAGTGAGGAGTGAGTGAGTGAGTAGTGAGTGAGGAGTGACTGAGGAGTGAGGAGTGAGTGAGGAGTGAGGAGTGAGTGAGGAGTAAGGAGTGAGTGAGGAGTGAGTGAGGAGTGAGGAGTGAGTGAGGAGTGAGGAGTGAGTGAGGAGTGAGTGAGGAGGGAGTGAGGAGTGAGTGAGGAATGAGGAGGGAGTGAGGAGTGAGTGAGGAGTGAGTGAGGAGTGAGTGAGTGAGGAGTGAGGAGTGAGTGAGGAGTCAGGAGTGAGGAGTGAGTGAGGAGTGAGTGAGTGAGGACTGAGGAGTGAGTGAGGAGTCAGGAGTGAGGAGTGAGTGAGTGAGGCGTGAGTGATTGAGGACGGAGTGAGGACTGAGTGAGTGAGTGAGGAGTGAGTGAGGAGTGAGTGAGGAGTGAGTGAGTGAGGAGTGAGGAGTGAATGAGTGAGGAGTGAGTGAGGAGTCAGGAGTGAGGAGTGAGTGAGGAGGGAGTGAGGAGTGAGTGAGTGAGTAGTGAGTGAGGAGTGAGTGAGGAGTGAGGAGTGAGTGAGGAGTGAGTGAGGAGTAAGAAGTGAGTGAGGAGTGAGTGAGGAGTGAGGAGTGAGTGAGGAGTAAGGAGTGAGTGAGGAGTGAGTGAGGAGTGAGGAGTGAGGGAGGAATGAGTGAGGAGGGAGTGAGGAGTGAGTGAGGAATGAGGAGGGAGTGAGGAGTGAGTGAGGAATGAGGAGGAGTGAGGAGTGAGTGAGGAGTGAGTGAGGAGTGAGTGAGTGAGGACTGAGGAGTGAGTGGGGAGTCAGGAGGGAGTGAGGAGTGAGTGAGTGAGTAGTGAGTGAGGAGTGAGTGAGGAGTGAGGAGTGAGTGAGGAGTAAGGAGTGAGTGAGGAGTGAGTGAGGAGTGAGTGAGGAGTGAGTGAAGAGTGAGGAGTGAGTGAGGAGTAAGGAGTGAGTGAGTTATTGTGTGAGTGAGTGAGGAGTGTGTGAGTGAGGAGTGAGGAGTGAGTGAGTGAGGAGTGAGGAGTGAGTGAGTTATTGTGTGAGTGAGTGAGGAGTGAGTGAGGAGTCAGGAGTGAGGAGTGAGTGAGGAGTGAGGAGGGAGTGAGGAGTGAGTGAGTGAGGAGTGAGTGAGGAGTGAGTGAGGAGTAAGGAGTGAGTGAGGAGTGAGTGAGGAGTGAGTGAGGAGTGAGTGAGGAGTGAGTGAGGAGTGAGGAGTGAGTGAGGAGTGAGGAGTGAGTGAGGAGTGAGTGAGGAGTGAGGAGTGAGTGAGGAGTGAGTGAGGAGTGAGGAGTGAGTGAGGAGTGAGTGAGGAGTGAGTGAGGAGTGAGGAGTGAGTGAGGAGTGAGTGAGGAGTGAGGAGTGAGTGAGGAGTGAGGAGTGAGTTAGGAGTGAGTGAGGAGTGAGGAGTGAGTGAGGAGTGAGTGAGGAGTGAGTGAGGAGTGAGGAGTGAGTGAGGAGTGAGTGAGGAGTGAGGAGTGAGTGAGGAGTGAGGAGTGAGTGAGGAGTGGGGAGTGAGTGAGGAGTGCGTGAGTGAGGAGTGAGAAGTGAGTGAGTGAGGAGTGAGTGAGGAGTGAGGAGTGAGTGAGGAGTGAGTGTGGAGTGAGTGAGCAGTGAGGAGTGAGTGAGGAGTGAGGAGTGAGTGAGTTATTGTGTGAGTGAGTGAGGAGTGAGTGAGGAGTCAGGAGTGAGGAGTGAGTGAGGAGTGAGGAGGGAGTGAGGAGTGAGTGAGTGAGTAGTGAGTGAGTAGTGAGTGAGGAGTGAGTGAGGAGTAAGAAGTGAGTGAGGAGTGAATGAGGAGTGAGTGAGGAGTGAGTGAGGAGTGAGGAGTGAGTGAGGAGTGAGTGAGGAGTGAGGAGTGAGTGAGGAGTGAGTGAGGAGTGAGGAGTGAGTGAGGAGTGAGGAGTGAGTTAGGAGTGAGTGAGGAGTGAGGAGTGAGTGAGGAGTGAGTGAGGAGTGAGTGAGGAGTGAGGAGTGAGTGAGGAGTGAGGAGTGAGTGAGGAGTGAGGAGTGAGTGAGGAGTGGGGAGTGAGTGAGGAGTGCGTGAGTGAGGAGTGAGAAGTGAGTGAGTGAGGAGTGAGTGAGGAGTGAGGAGTGAGTGAGGAGTGAGTGTGGAGTGAGTGAGCAGTGAGGAGTGAGTGAGGAGTGAGGAGTGAGTGAGTTATTGTGTGAGTGAGTGAGGAGTGAGTGAGGAGTCAGGAGTGAGGAGTGAGTGAGGAGTGAGGAGGGAGTGAGGAGTGAGTGAGTGAGTAGTGAGTGAGTAGTGAGTGAGGAGTGAGTGAGGAGTAAGAAGTGAGTGAGGAGTGAATGAGGAGTGAGTGAGGAGTGAGTGAGGAGTGAGTGAGGAGTAAGGAGTGAGTGAGGAGTGAGTGAGGAGTGAGTGAGGAGTGAGTGAGGAGTGAGGAGTGAGTGAGGAGTGAGGAGTGAGTGAGGAGTGAGGAGTGAGTGAGGATTGAGTGAGTGAGGAGTGAGTGAGGAGTCAGGAGTGAGTGAGTTATTGTGTGAGTGAGTGAGGAGTGCGTGAGTGAGGAGTGAGTGAGTGAGGAGTGAATGAGGAGTGAGTGAGTGAGGAGTGAGTGAGGAGTGAGTGAGTTATTGTGTGAGTGAGTGAGGAGTGCGTGAGTGAGGAGTGAGGAGTTAGTGAGGAGTGAGTGAGGAGTGAGTGAGGAGTGAGTGACGTGTGAGTCAGCAGTGAGGAGTGAGTGAGGAGTGAGTGAGTTATTGTGTGAGTGAGTGAGGAGTGAGTGAGTGAGGAGTGAGTGAGGAGTCAGGAGTGAGGAGTGAGTGAGGAGTGAGGAGGGAGTGAGGAGTGAGTGAGTGAGTAGTGAGTGAGGAGTGAGTGAGGAGTAAGAAGTGAGTGAGGAGTGAGTGGGGAGTGAGTGAGGAGTGAGTGAGGAGTGAGGAGTGAGTGAGGAGTAAGGAGTGAGTGAGGAGTGAGTGAGGAGTGAGGAGTGAGTGAGGAGTGAGTGAGGAGTGAGGAGTGAGTGAGGAGTGAGTGAGGAGTGAGGAGTGAGTGAGGAGTCAGGAGTGAGGAGTGAGTGAGGAGAGAGTGAGTGAGGAGTGAGTGATTGAGGACGGAGTGAGGACTGAGTGAGGAGTGAGGAGTGAGTGAGGAGTGAGTGAGGAGTGAGTGAGGAGTGAGGAGTGAGTGAGGAGTCAGGAGTGAGTGAGGAGTGAGGAGTGAGTGAGTTATTGTGTGAGTGAGTGAGGAGTGCCTGAGGGGTGAGGAGTGAGCAGTGAGTGAGGAGTCAGGAGTGAGTGAGGAGTGAAGAGTTAGGAGTGAGGAGGGAGGGAGTGAGGGAGTGAGTGAGTGAGTTTTTCAGAATTGAGTGAGTGAGGGAGTGGCGGGGTGCGGCTCTGAAGTCAGGGACCTTCTCACTGTATGTTTCTGTGACCTCATGGCAGCCCCTCTGCTTTCGTCAGTCTAGCGTGCTGTTGTCCTGGAAGGCTTCACCATTTTGTCCACCAAGGCCTGGCCCCTGACCCACTCTCCAGCAGACCTTGGTCTTCCCATGCCCTGTGGACTCTGCAGCTCCTGTTAGGCTGCGTACCTGGGGCTGCCTCTAAACGGCCCTGGCCTGAGTCTTCCCCAGAAGACCACTGTGCTTCAGGACTCCCGTGTCCAGCTCCCAACAGGAGCTGACATGGCTGACTGCCTGATGGCATCCTCTCCACTGGCCCTGCCATGGGGTGCCTCAGCCACATCCTGCCTTCATGATTCTGCACGTGGAACGTGCCACTGGCCTTTCCGTGACTCATCCCCAGACTGCTGGGCGTGCACCCAGACCCCCACACACCCCAGGCCTCCCAGACATGGCTTCCAGAGTTCTAGTTGCTCCCAGAAAGACGCACCCTCTCCAGGCACCGAATCTCAACCAGGGCGTCTCAGGCGCACTCACGTGGCTGGGACTCACACCCCTGACTTTACTGCAGTCGCTCTGCTGTCTGCCCCCGACACCCTGCACCTCCGTGAGCCTGGCCTGTGAGTCTCCTTTAGCCATCAGACCCCTCTGACTCCCACCACGGAATTGTGGGCTCAGTCCCTTCCTGGAGTGCTGGGTGGTGTGATGGGCAGCTCTCAGCCACGCTGTGAACCAATGTCCTTGAGGGCCCCATTTAGCCCTGATCTGCGCCCCCAGCCCCTGTGAATGATCCTGAGCTCCAGGGCACCCCATGGAGTAAGCCCAGAATAGCAATCACAGATGACGAGCCTGTGAATGGGTTATCTTTGCAGGAAAAGAAATGACGAAAGAAGAGCAGAGATAAACAGGTCCATTGGGAGGACACTAAAAGAAGAAAATAAAGTCAACCTTACCTTCCCTGCTCAATTTCCCGGAACACTCCTGCGTGTGCGTCCCTGAGGGCGCCCAAATGAGGTGCAGAGGGCCCCTGGCAGACTCTCCACTGGCGTCAGGAGTGGTGACTCAGCTTGGCAGGACCGGAGACGCTCTGGCTCCAGCAACAGCCTGGAACCCGGTGACTCGAAGGGTGCGTGCTCCTGGGGCTTGCTCTGCATTTGCTGCTTCCAGCTTTTCTTGCTAAACTACATTTGTCAGGGTCCTTTCTGTGGCAAGTGACAAACCCAACTGAAGCTGGCTTAGGTGGAAAAACAGATAAAACCCACGCACCCTTTCGTGTGGCGAGAGCGTCTGTCCAGACCGCAAGAGCAGTCACTTCCTGTCCTCTCCCGGGCTTTCTCCAGCTTTGGTTTGCTTTCCTGTGTGCGATGCTCTCAGCCACCCCAGCCTGACACCCCACCAGCCTCCCAACTCAGTGGAGAGGGAGCTCCCTGCTTCTGCCAGTTCCCACAAAGGTGTGGAATTCAGCCTCCTGGCCTGGCAGGGGCGTGAGCCCATCTCTAACCCATCGCTGAGTCCGGGGCCAAGGCTGACGCTGACCAGCCCGGGCTGCAGGAGCTGGGGTGGAGGATGGATCAGGCTCCTTCAAATCACAGGGGACAGAGGGAAAGGGGTGGGCAGGGAAAGGTAAGAACTGTGTCGAAGGGAAGGAGAACAGGCGTTTGGCAGGATCTAGCCACGTGACCACAAACGAAGTTAATTCCTGTGCGCTGCGGGGTGAGCTCCTCAAGTCGGGAGGAAAGAGGACGCGGGTCGTTCCAGCCAGAACTAACTTCCGGGTCCTTCATCTGCAAGGTGGCCGGTCTCCTCTCCTTTGTCCCCGTGTCGGAATCCCCCAGAGCACGTCCCCTGGAACAAGGAGCTGACCCATTCAGACCAACTGCGTCTGGAGGAGAAACAGTCTGGACTCAGCGCTGTGTGGTCAGGGTAGGCGAGAGACCCTAACAGCAGACTCCACCCCTGCAGGGGCTTCAACCAGTGTGGTCCAGTGTTCCTTCGGGACGTTCCAAAGTAGGGCACAGGATCACCCCTTCCCCCCACAGTCAGTCAGGGCCCGGACTCCTGCCTCTCCCTCCCCTGTCCTCTGAGCCCCTGGGGTCCTCTCTGTCCAACTGGCTGATAAGGAAGAGAAAATGCAGGGCCTTCTTCATGGTTGGCCTGGAAGTGCTGCGCCCTGGGCAGAGCTTGGTCACCTGACACCCCCTGACCCAGGGGGGCTGGGAATGGGCTCTAAGGGTGCCCAGGAGGGAGGGGACATGGGTCCTGGAGCACTGCAGGCTCTGCCCCATGAGGACCTCTCTCTGCAGGCACCTACTGTTTACCGAGCAAGGGACAAAGCTGTTCTGGAATAATTTCAAGCATTTCCCAATCAGCCCAGTGAGAGGGAAGAGGATGGAGGGGGCGGGGTGTGGGCTGGGGCACACTGGGGTCTCCCCCTCCACAATGTGGGCCCTAAGCATGATCTAAGTGTCAGAGCGCCCATTGCTCGGGGCTCAGCCAGGCTGGGACGGGGGATGAGGACAGTCAGAGCTCCAAGAACTCACCCTGAGGAGCTGAGATTACGTTGACTCAGTGCCAGGGATGCCTCATTAAGACAGTCACACACCTCCTCATGAAAGCACAGCCTCCTGGGAGGGCACAGCTCATGTGCAAAGCTGAGTGGTGTCCTCAGATCAAGGTAGGTCCCAGGGAGTCTGGGCACCCCACCAGCTGCATTTCTGATAATTGATTTTCCTGAAAGCGGCCCCGGAGCCAGAGCCAGGGCAATGACAAGTTTAATTACAGCCTTGCCCCTGAAAGCAAAGCTGCCCGCCCCCTGCCTGGTGGTCCTGCCTGCAGAGATGTGGCCTGCTCAGGCCTCCAAGACGCCTGGGATGACTTCATGAGGGCCCAGCAGCTCAACTTATAAATGCATCCCGAAGTCTCCTGATGACTTGGGAAGTGAACAGAGCTTCTGTGGTGCTGTTGACTTGCACGGAGAGAGAGAATCGCACAGAACCACAGCCTGGATCCAATCCCCAGTGCTGGGCCACCCTGGCTGCTGCAATCCACTCAAATGAACACACGTTCCTTGATTAGCACAGTGGTTTCCCGGGCCAGGTCAAGACACTCTAGCTCCTGGAAACGGGGTGTGTTAGGAGTGCCTTTCCCAGACGTGATCACCTCAGAGAGGGCTCCTGCCGTCCTGCTCATGACGTGTCTATAAATACTGGGAGTAGATTCCTCCCATTGCCCCCAGGACACAGCAGAGACCCCGACCTGTGCCATAGCCCAGACTCAGGAACCATGGAGTGACTGAGGTGACTCCCCGCAGGGGCTCTGGGGGCCTCCACCCACTCACAGCAAACCCACGCCACATCCCATGGCCCGCGAGGCCCCGTGGCCTGGCCTCCATCTCCCCTCTGCTTATTTTGCTGCAGCGTCTCTGGCCTTCCTGCCGTTCCTCGAATGCTCCACGCTGACTCCACCCCAGGGCCTCTGCACGTGCTGTGCCACCTGCCCCAGCACTTCTCACAACCCGCATCCTTCCCGTCTCCAACCAGGGCCTGCTCAGAGAGGCCGTCCGTGACCTCTCACCGAATGTCCTCCTCACACCCAGTCACACACCACGCTCTTGACGGTCTTGATGGTACTTTCCACTGTCTCAAAGTATTTGCCTATCAGTTTACGGTGCTGTTTCTGAGTCCACTGATTATGGGACCAGGTGCTTGCTCTGAATCCCAGCACTAGCACGTCCTGTGTGCCTTGAGGAAGGTGACTTGACTTCTCTGTGCCTCAGTTTCTCATTTATCAAGTGGAGATCATGAGCACTTACCCCAGGTGTTGTGGTGTCAGTTGAGTGACCCAACATATGTGGGTGTCGAGAACAGTGTCTGGTGCATGGTAAGGGCCGTCTAATGTTTATTGGGATTGCTACTACAGTGCTGCTTCCCCTGCTGATACTGTCATGACCGTCATCACCATCACCATCATTATCACCATCACCATCATGATCATCACCATCATCACCGCCATCATCACCACCGTCATCATTATTATCACCACATCACCCTCATCCCATCACCATCACTGTCATGACCATCGTGACAATCATCACCATCCCCCTTGCCACCATCATCATCACCATCATCCCCATAACCATCATGCCATGACCATCATCATCACTAACACCATCATCATCATTATTCCATTAGGGACTTAAGCTCAGTGTGACCTGTGAGCTGTACGTTCACTCTGCCCAGCGTCTAGATCTGTGTCTGGCACATAGGATACAGGTAGGGTATGTATTGAGTTAACACGGGAGTTATAAAATGAGTACCTGGGCAAATACCCAGGTTGCCCGTGGAATTCTGCGGCAGCGCCAGCATTACAGGGCATCGACATCTCACCGCTGGAGCCTGACGTTACAGCACCAAAAATAAAAGCCGCCCTTCGGCCCACTCTGGACGCTCCCCTCGCCTGGCCTTCACTCCCGGGGCCTTCCGAGTCACACGGGGCTCCCTGCAGCCTCATTGATTAAATGCCCAGATGCACTAAGTGATGGATTTTGCATCAATACCATCCCGCCCTGGAAGCAGGCCCGGGCAGGAAATCTCCCTAAATAAAGACATCCAGTGACGGGTTTGTGAGCCTGGGCGCAGAGAGGCAGGGGAGGGAGCTTCCATCTCATCAGCCGAGGCCAGAGGAGGCTGAGCAGGGGGAGGCGTGGGGGCTGAAGCCCGTGCTGGCTCTGAGTCAGAGAAGCCTGGCTCCCGAGAGCTGATTCTGGTGAGGAGCCCGGAGGCCGCTCAGAACTTCAAAGGAGACTGGGAAGGTCAGTCAGGCAAGAGTTTCCATCCCATCTGCCTGAAGATGGCCAGGAATAAGAGGTGGGGAGGACGTTGGGGTGACCGTCCAACCAGGTCAACGGGCAACCAGACATCAGACAACATTGTTCATAAAATTTAGTCCTCTGGGTTACAGTAGGAATTTGGTTATCTCATATTAGCAATATTTTACTAAACCAGATCAAGAAAATATATGTCCATGTATCATTCACACTTCCAATGAAAAATTAAAATAAAAAACTGCTACTTATAGCTTTCCTTGACACGTGTTTTTAAATTGTTAATATCCTTGCACATCTTACGCCCGGCAAATGGTACAGATCTTTCCTCAGGATTCTCTTCTTTGGATTTTGAAAGTTCAGTGAGATCCCCAGGGTTTGACATATTCCCGGGGGAGGATGTCTCCTCCGGCACTCAGCTCCCAATCACTTCATTCATTTCTTCAACTCACAGAGCCAGCTTCCATTCTGCCCAGGGAGCACCAGGAGTTGGGACAGAGCTTTGTTCTTGATTTTCAGGAGGAAGTTGGGGAAAGAGGGGGAAAGAGAGAGAAGGAGGCAGAGAGAGAGGAAAGTGGGTTTTCCCTGCGGGAACTTAGGTACAGTGGAAAAATGCAGTCAAATATTCTGCTCTTGGCCTTGAAGATTCACAGTGCTGACCTGGGGACCACAGGGTTTGTGCCAGGCAGGTCCCCATCTGCAGACCAGATGAACTTGGCCAAGATGGACAGGGAACTGCAGGTTGGAGAGGAAGCCAGAGAGAAGGGACTTAGACTGTGACCCTGTGCTGGGTAAAAGGTCGGGTGATGCATGGGACAGGGGCCCTGGCTCTTCCCACGTGGACCTCCATATCACAACCACACCCATCTCCGTCTCAAACCTACACCCACCCTCCATATCACACCCACACTCACCCTCCATATCACACCCACACTCACCCTCCACATCACACCCACTCACACCTCACATCACACCCACACTCACCCTTCATATCACACCACACCCTCCATATTACACCCACTCACACCTCATATCACACCCACACTCACTCTCCATATCACACCCACACCCTCCATATCACACCCACACTCACCCTCCATATCACACCCACACTCACCCTCCATATCACACCACACCCTCCATATCACACCCACACTGACACCTCATATCACACCCACATCACCCTCCATATCACACCCACACTCACACCTCATATCACACCCACACTCACCCTCCATATCACACCACACCCTCCATATCACACCCACACTCACACCTCATCTCACACCCACACTCACCCTCCATATCACACCCACACTCACCCTCCATATCACACCACACCCTCCATATCACACCACACCCTCCATATCACACCCACACTGACACCTCATATCACACCCACACTCACCCTCCATATCACACCACACCCTCCATATCACACCCACACTGACACCTCATCTCACACCCACATCACCCTCCATATCACACCCACACTCACACCTCATATCACACCCACACTCACCCTCCATATCACACCACACCCTCCATATCACACCACACCCTCCATATCACACCCACACTCACACCTCATATCACACCCACACTCACCCTCCATATCACACCACACCCTCCATATCACACCACACCCTCCATATCACACCCATACTCACACCTCATATCACACCACACTCACCCTCCATATCACACCCACACTCACCCTCCATATCACACCCACACCCTCCATATCACACCCACACTCACACCTCATATCACACCCACACTCACCCTCCATATCACACCACACCCTCCATATCACACCACACCCTCCATATCACACCCACACTCACACCTCATATCACACCACACTCACCCTCCATATCACACCACACCCTCCATATCACACCCACACTCACACCTCATGTCACACCCACACTCACCCTCCATATCACACCCACACTCACCCTCCATATCACACCCACACTCACCCTCCATATCACACCCACACTCACCCTCCATATCACACCACACCCTCCATATCACACCACACCCTCCATATCACACCCACACTCACACCTCATATCACACCCACACTCACCCTCCATATCACACCCACACTCACCCCCCATATCACACCCACACCCTCCATATCACACCCACACTGACACCTCATATCACACCCACATCACCCTCCATATCACACCCACACTCACACCTCATATCACACCCACACCCATCCTCCATATCACACCACACTCACCCTCCATATCACACCCACACCCACACCTCATATCACACCCATACCCACTGTCTATATCACACCCACATGTAACCCCCACATGACACCATGCCCACCCCGCATGCTCTGGCCCCTGAGATGGAAGGGGGGCTGGACAGGGCAGCTCTGACTGTTGCATGCTGCTGGTCTTTCTCCATGTGCTGCATGACTGAACGCAGGGGCTGCTGCTGCCCACAGATGCCACTTATAGTTTCTGTTGAGTTTGGCCAAGGGAGGCCCGAGTTGGAGACTGGGACAGGAGGAGGGAGCTTTTTCACCCCTGCAGGGAGGGAGACTCATCGCAGGTGGCTCGGACTCCCAGACCCGGAGAGCCCCCTGCACACCTGGGCACATGGCCTGGGGTCACCCTTGCCCCTGGTTTCCAAAGCCTCCTCTCTCCCCAATGCCACTCCCTCTCCTCCCCTAGAAATGGACTCAGAGCTGCCTGAATCTGCAAACAGAGCTCCCAGAGATGATCCTGACAGGCAGTCACAGTAACAAGGGCACAGCCCAGGGAGCAGCGCGCCATTGCGGGGAACACTCTGAAGGGACAGGGCAGACCCGAGTCCCCTGGGTCCCAGCCCTGGCCACCTGCCCTGCATCAGAGGTTCCCAAAGCGGCGGACACGGACACCCCTGGGAATGTGGAAAAGGCTACCTCCATCTCAGCATCTGGCTCCGGACAGGGATGAAGAACAAACACGTGCATCCGAAGTCCTCCCCTCCCTGCACCAAGCCGTTTCTAAGGCAGGTAGTCTGCAGGCCACCCCTGGGGAACATGTCCTCAGGCCATGCTGGGGCCACACCTCCATCTCTCCTTCCTGGGACAGAGCCGGGAAGATCTTTGGGGCTGGCACGTAAGAGTATGCACCCAGGAGCCATTTGTCACCCAGGTCATTATGAGGAGGCGTCCCTTGGAACCAACAGTAGCTCTTTAGGACACACGAAAATTGCTGTCGAAATGACTCAGCATCTCAGCAGCTAAGGACCGTTGCTTTGTCCTGCCCTTGACAGGGATGTCTTGTCACTTAATTTCAAACCCTTGCCAGAGAGCTTTAGAAATATGGAGTGTGTGTGCACTGTATTACAAATGCGCACGCTGTTTGCATGCACCTGCCTATTAGTGGCACTAGTTTTACAAGGAAAATGCTGGGAACGTTTAGGTGGCAGGGACAGCTCTCAGCACAGGTCATCTTCCTCTCACCATCATATTAACTGGGAGCATTAAATGGCCATGTAAAAGTCACAGCCGTCGCTGGGAAGGACAGTGTCCTCACCCGCCTGTGTGCTCTGGAAGTCAAAGCAGAACCTGAGGGAACACGACCTATGGGTGGATCTGTGCTCCCCACTGTTACTAAATCACCTGGTGGTGAGTGCCAGCACTGAATTATTAAACACAGACATGCTGGCCCCTAAGCAGACTTCCTGTAAACTTGGTGCTGGGATAAAAGGTCACAGCAGAAACTGTGTGGAGATGAAAGAAAACCTACAGAGAGACCTGGCCCGGTGGTCAGTAGCCGCAGCCAGGGGAAGAAGAGAGCCAATGTCTGCTGCTAGAGGAGAAGAGAGCCCCAGCCCCCCAGCTCACCGTGGGCCATGGGTCCCAGCCCACAGAGGGGTTTTGTTCTGATTCCTGAGCAAGCATCCTGAAGCAACACTGATCTAATGGGAGCTTCCAGAAGGAATCTAAGCCAATGCCTGCTCCACCTACTATGGCTGCTCCGGCACCTGCTAACCTGGTTCTGAGGATCTGTCTCTTTGCTGTGGCCATGCCAGAGTGCCGGTGGACCACTCATGACATGAAAATGCCACATGCCATCCACATAAGGTCGCTGGGCTATTTGATCTTGAGTTCTCTATCTTAGGTTCAGATTTTGGAGACGGAAATGAACCCTAGATCTTCAGACCTCAGTCTAGGACTCTTCCTGACTGTGAACCTGTTTCAGACCAAATTTCTTCCCTCAGGAAACTTAAGCTGCCACCCAGCCTCTGGCCTCCAAGCCTCTGGTGTGGCTTGGCTGGGTCTGTCTCGGTGGCTTGGCTGTAATAGGTGAGGCTCTCTGCACTCCTGTCCCCACAAAGCTGAGATTCTCCATTTCTGGGAGCCTCGCCCACTTAATCAACACAGTGAAGTGAGACCCAGTTGTCCACAAAGACCCAAGGCAAGAGCCTGCTGTGACACATGCTACCCATGGGGAGATGGTGCTCTTCTCCAGAAGCTGAGAATGAGTCTCCTTTCTCCAGGACGGGATTTCAGCACCCACGGCTAGGGCTTCCAGCTCCTTCCCACAGCCTGCCCTTGAGGACTATAAGAAGTAGAAAAGTTCTTCCAAGTTTCCTTTCTTGTTAAATAATAAATCATTAGTGTTAGACATGACAGTTTGTTTTAAAGTCTTTCTTCGAAGCTTTCTTGCTTTTTGCGAATAACTCTTTGTTAAGCTCTATCCTATGTGGCTGTAGACATGCTCACAGGTGTGCAGTACAGTCTATGTCCTTGGACTTTAACCAAGATATTTATGCTATGAGCTTTCTAAGTCCTTTCGCAAGCAACTTCCTGTCCCTTCCTCATTTAGACTTCTTCTTTTCCTTTTGTACTTCATTGCTTTTACCTACTCAAGAAAGTTTTAAGTTATTAGCCAGTCAGGTTCAGTTTTAGATTGTGAGGTCTGGCTTCAGCCAATGATCAGACACAGCAGTAAGGATGACCCCAAATGTGGAAGGGATAAATATGTCTGCTTTTCCTTTGTTTGTTGTACTCTTGTGGCAAGACGGCTAATGGGAGAACCTTTTCTGCAGAAAGCAAAATTGCCTTGCTGAGAGACCCTTTGTCTCAGTGCTGATTTTTCTTTGCGGCACCAAGTATCTATTTCTAACAAGGACCCCCAGGTAGGGACCCCATGAGCTGCCCTCAGGGGTCTGCGCCCAAGGACTGGCAGGTGGGGCAGGCCTGGTCCAGGGCTCTGGGAGGGAAGCTGGTGGGCTCTCTGCTCTTCCTTCAAGCTGTGTCCTCTGCCTGTGGGAAGGGACCTGCCCGTGTCTGGGGTGTGAACCTAGAAAATCTGAGAGAGTTTTCAGTTAATTTAGAAAGCTTGTTGTGCCAAGGTTGAGGATGCGCCCATGACACAGCCTCAGGAGGTCCTGGCAACATGTGCCCGGGGTGGTCGGGGTACAGCTTGGTTTTTTTTTTTTTTTTCTTTTTTTGAGACAGTGTTTCGCTCTCGTTACCCAGGCTGGAGCGCAATGGCACGATCTCAGCTCACCACAACCTCCGCCTCCTGGGTTCAAGCAATTCTCCTGCCTCAGTCTCCTGAGTAGCTGGGATTACAGGCACGTGCCAGCTAATTTTTATATTTTTAGTAGAGACGGGGTTTCACCATGTTGACCAGGATGGTCTCAATCTCTTGACCTCATAATCCACCCGCCTTGGCCTCCCAAAGTGCTGGGATTATAGGCGTGAGCCACCGCATCCGGCCTAACAGCTTAGTTTTATACATTTTAGGGAGACGTGAGATATCAGTCACTATGCATAAGAGGTACAGTGGCTCAGTCTGGAAAGGCAGGGCAACTTGAAGCAAAGGCAAGAAGACTGGAAGTGGGGAGGGAGCTTCCGGGTCACAGATCGGTGATACACAAATGGTTGCATTCTTTGGAGTTTCTGACAAGCCTTTCCAGAGGAGGCAAATCAGATATGCATCTATCTCAGTGAGCAGCAGACTGACTGAACAGAATGGGAAGCAGGTGTGCCATAAGCAGTTCCCAGCTTGAGTTTTCCTTAGTGATTTTTGGGGGCCCAGGAAATTTTCCTTTCCCTTGAGGAAGGGAGTTAGGGCCAGCTCCAGCATCAATGTTCAGGAGGCCACCTCTGTTCCCACAGCTTCCGTCCTCAGCACCGCCCCTGCCCCGTGCACTCAGGGCCCACTGTGGGGTGGAAGCTGTGCCATTCTTGTTTGTGCCTGCACCCCTCACCAGGTGAGCTGCACTGAAGACATTCAGCCCTGGTGGGCGTGGCCTCCCTGGGGCCTCTGCTTTGCTGCGGGGTCACCTCCAACCCAGGGACTCCAGGACACCAGTGCCACCTCTGCTCTGCTGCAGGGTCACCTCTGGCTCAGTCTGGGGACTCAGGACACCAGTGTCACCTCTGCTCTGCTGTGGGGTCACCTCTGGCTCAGCCTGGCGACTCAGGACACCAGTGTCACCTCTGCTCTGCTGCAGGGTCACCTCTGGCTCAGTCTGGGGACTCAGGACACCAGTGTCACCTCTGCTCTGCTGCAGGGTCACCTCTGGCTCAGTCTGGGGACTCAGGACACCAGTGTCACCTCTGCTCTGCTGCAGGGTCACCTCTGGCTCAGCCTGGGGACTCAGGACACCAGTGTCACCTCTGCTCTGCTGCGGGGTCACCTCTGGCTCAGTCTGGGGACTCGGGACACCAGTGTCACCTCTGCTCTGCTGCGGGGTCACCTCTGGCTCAGCCTGGGGACTCAGGACACCAGTGTCGCCTCTGCTCTGCTGCGGGGTCACCTCTGGCTCAGTCTGGGGACTCAGGACACCAGTGTCACCTCTGCTCTGCTGCAGGGTCACCTCTGGCTCAGTCTGGGGACTCAGGACACCAGTGTCACCTCTGCTCTGCTGCAGGGTCACCTCTGGCTCAGTCTGGGGACTCAGGACACCAGTGTCACCTCTGCTCTGCTGCGGGATCACCTCTGGCTCAGTCTGGGGACTCAGGACACCAGTGTCGCCTCTGCTCTGCTGCTGTAACTGCCAGCTCAGCTGCAGGAGGAGGGGGAGGAGCTGGGACATCAGGAAAGAGGAATGGAGCTCCTTTGTAGAGAATCTCAGAGGTTTCCAGAATGCAAAGCAGGCCTCCTGCCTCAGAGCACCCTGAGGTTGGAACAGTAAAGCCCAGGCTTCTTGAACCCCAGCCCCAGTTGAGGCCCTGCCTTGGGGAGCAGCAGACTCCAGGCTTCAGGGTGGGAACTCTGTTCTCTCCGTTGGTGACAAATGTGGACCTAACAATTACAGCTGATTAGCATGCAAAAGACAAACAACATTTGGCAGAAACGCCTTTCACCTGTAATGGTTCCCATCTGAGCTGTCAAAATGGTCGCTTGACACCTGATTTGAGTGGGCCCAGGGGGTTTGCTCCGCCCCATGGCTCGGGGAGGGGGAAGTGGGGGGAGGACCGTGGGGGAGGCAGCAGCTGGAGCCCAGAGGACTCCAGGCCTGTGGTTCCTTCTGTCCCAGGCCCCAGTTTTGCCTTTCCCCAGGCTTCAGAGTCCTCCCGCACTTGTTGAGTGATGCCTGGGATATTTTGTTGGGAGTGGGAGGCACCAGGAGGGCAGCATTGCTCCATCTTGGCAGGAACCAGAGGGCCTCCTGGATTTTGTGTGGCTATGGTAGTCGTAGCTTTGATGGTTGTGCTTAGGTTTTGAGGTACAGCAAGGCCACTTGGTGTACGGTCACCCAGGACGTGAGAGCATCCATGCACCCCGATTCCGCCCCCACCAGGTCCAACTGCCCTGGCAGCTCCCTGACATGGATGCCACAGTGAGGGCCATGTGTCCACAACAAACGGGAAAAGCGCGGGGATCCCTCTGGCAACCGGCTTGCTTTTTGGTGCTGACAGCTCGGGCGTGTTCTCAGGGGTGGTCTGCAGCTCCAAGCCAGACTTTCTCCCCACAGCTCACACCAGCATTTGTGAGGTCACTCTCAGGCAGGGGCCACAGCACGGCTTCAAGGTGCTGCTGCTTGTCTGTCTGACGGCCTCAGAGCAGAGACATGGACAGTCTGGGCAGACCAGTTCCTGAAACAGATACAAAGGCCCCAGGGACCATCCACTCCAGGACGGGGCAGAGCGGGTCAGTCCAAAGTTTCACAAGCCCTCAGACAACCACCAGCCACTCAGGGCACCCACAGTGTGTGGAGAGGGAGAGGGAAAGGGAGAGGGGCTCCTCCCCCAAGGCCAGACTCTTTTTTTCAGCCGAGCTCTGTCCCCTCCCACCCAGGACATGATCTCTTAGACGAGCCTCCAGCATGGAAGGAGAGGAGCCAGCAGGAGCTTCACCCAGGGCTTCCGCTCAGGGGCACCTCAGAAGAGGGGGTCCCCCAGAGGCCACATCTCTGGGGATAACAGGAGGACATGGTTGGGTGCTGCAGCCCATGGGTGTGGATGAGACCCCAAGCTCTCCAGACACACATGAGTTGGCGGGAGAGGGTGTCTGGGCTCTGTGGACCTGGCCAGGCTTTCTCCTGCTGGGGGTCAGTTTCATCAGGGTGGGGAGCAGGCTCTGTCTGACGTGAGGCTCAGAACCCCTCAGGCGCCTGATCCTGGAAACCCTCCAGGGGCCTCTGCCCGGGGTGGGGGTGAGGCAGGGGCTGCACTTGCAATTTGCAGACAACAGCCCCTCCAGGTGGCTGCTTTGACCCCATGGGGACCCAGGATTCAGCCCTTCCTAGGACTTTAGTGAAATTCCCCAGTTCTCCAGGTTTGCAATCCCGCAGTGACTGCCCTCATCCCAGGACCACAGCAGACTGGGGATGGTGAGGTGGCCATCTGCTCCCCGGAGAGCCTTGGTGATTTATGTTAGAGATTTGCAGAATCTCCCTGAAATTTACTTTAAAATGTTATTTGCCCTGACTTTACTGAACTCTCATTAGAGCAATCAATCCACACACTTTGCATAAACTTTTGATCTTAATAAGAAATAAGAATGCTGGCACTAGGTCCATTTTGACTATTTCTTAACATCTAAGCTTAACTAACTTAAATAATTCAGTAGGTGGCCATAGAAAACCTGGAGATATTTCTACCTAAGGACAACATGTTCAAAGACTTATGGGTTATTTATTCCTTTAATTTCCCCTCAAATGCAGCCGTACATCCATATTATGTGGTTTTAATGAATATTTATTTCTCAAATGAAATATGTGCCTGTTCAGATTTTCTAATGAAAGGCAGGGGAGGAGGGAGGCCCAGCCTTTTGCAGGCGCTGCCGGCCCCGACGGCCCCAGATGCTCCCAGAACCACCAGTGCAGGAGGCCCTGACCCATCAGGGTCTGCAGGGGGCTCTGGAGAAAGGAGCAGAAGCAGGTGAGGGCGGCAAAGACGCTCCCACCACCTGCCGGGGTGCACTGCACTTCACAGTTTGCGGGGACCCCATGCTGTGTCTAGCAGGGCTGGGATGCAAGGCATTCACTCTCAGTCTCCTTCAGCTTCCCGTGCCTCAGGTACCTGGCAAATGGGCGCAGGTGTTACGGGGTCAGTCCTGCCCCGTAGGAGCCCATGCATCATTACCTGTGGCCTCAGCATCAGGGACACAGACTCCGTGCTCAAGGCCATATGGGGACAGTGCCACGCCCCGCAACCAGTGTCCCCACGATGGGATCTCGGAGAGGGGCCGGGGTTACACCCTCTATGTTTATGGCTGCCCTCTTTCTCCATCTCCCAGCTTCCGGCTCTCTCCCCACGATCACAGCGTCTCCATTTCCTTCCACATCCGCACCTCATTCCTTATTTATGTGAGATTCTCCGAAGGCAGATGCTATGGAGCAGAAAATCGGTTTTGGAGCAGACTGCCTCCATGAATTTTCAGGGTGACTTGCATGGAATGTCCATCGGTAGAAATGGAGATTTCTTTTCCTGTGAGGAGAGGTTTCCCTGCTCAGTCTGGGTGCTGAACCTCGGCCGGACCCTCTCCAGGGGCAGGCAGGGGACACGCCAGGTGTCAGCAGTGTTTCCATGGCGCCCGTTCCCTCCTGAGGCCTGGGGTGGGTCTGGGGCAGCTGACAAAGCTCTGCGGGGTCCCCTGGCTGCTGGACCCTCAGGGTCTGGGGCCCTCGTCCCTCGTCCCTCCTGGACACCAGAGGCAGGGTCTGCTGGAGGCTGGTGCATGGGCTTTTGAGTCTGGCGAGCCTGGGACTGAGCCCCGGTGTCCCTGGTGTCACGCAGGTGCATCTGTGCCCTGGAGGGTGAGCATGAAAGGAGGCAACAGCAGATCTAGCCCAGTGCCAGTCACTTAATAGGCGGGAATACACGCAGGTGTCCTCAGGAGAGGTGCAGAGCCAGCCCCAGCCCCCAGTGTGGGGCGCGGATGGGCCCTCTGCGGCCACATGGCACACACCAACTCCAGCCCTCCTGGTGCCCGACACAGGCCCCTGCCAAGGATGGAGGGTGGGATGTGGCCTCCCTTGATTAGCCTGGTCACTGCATGAGGGGAGGCTGGACAGGGCTGGGGTCTCAGCTCTCAGTGGGTAAGGAGGGGGAACTGAGAGACCCAGGGTTCCAAACCCCCAGGGCAAGTTCCATTGAACTTCACTCACAAAGCCCAAAACATAAAATTAAGAATCTCGAGATCCTTGCAGTCTGACTGCAGGGCTTCTGGGCATGGAGGGAGCCTCTGACCTTCAGACGCATCTGTGCAGGACTCGAGGGACAGCTGAGTGCTGGGGCTGCTCCAGCCTCACCCTAATGGGACAGCGCCATTGTGATTCCCATTCTACAGAGCAGGAAGCAGGCACAGAAGGCTGGGTAGCTTTCCCAGGGTGCTTGGGAGGGAGATGGAGAGCCAGGCTCACACCCAGGTGTCCGGCTCTGCTAAGATCCGTGCTGGCCACATAGTGAGCTCCGTATCATCGTCACCATCCTCCACGTCAGCCCCCAAAGGAGGACGCTGCCCGCCGTCCAAGCCTCCCGCCGCGGAAGAGGGAGGTTTGATAAAGAAGGAACGGGTCTCAGAGTCCCAGGCTCTGGGTGCTGAGAGAGGGGATCAGAAATGGCGCTTCCAGGGTGCTGGAAGGAGGGAGGCAGCTGCCAGCGTCACTGTCATGGTCTATGCTGAGGATGACACCACAGCACCCTCGATGGTCTTTCCAGGGGGCTCCCCGCCTGGCTCAGCTGAGGATCTGCCCAGCCGCAGCCCATCCTCACCCTCGGCAGAGCTGGGGCCTGGGCAGCTCCCCGTCTCCTTCCAGAGGGGTTCAGACGTCCTCGGGCACTGAGGGTCAACGCACGTCCTGGCATCTCCCCAGCCCTGGGTGGGGGTCCCCCGCGTGAGTGCCGGAGTCAGCACCCCGCGGGTGGGAGGAGCCCTTCCCTGGCAGGCAGGAGTGTGCCCGCTGCAGTCCCGTGTGCGGGGAGACTCGCCACGTTGAGGGCGATGGCTTCTCTTCAGCGCTTCCAGGCCCTGGCATTGATCTCCTTGTCCACAGGCGGAAGGACGGGGTTCTAGAGCCGAGAGGCAGAAATCCAGGTGGCGGCCGCTGACCCTGGAGCCCACGGGTGGGACGAAGGTGGAGGGGATGCAGAGCTGCCCCAGCCCCAGGCCCTGCTCGCCTCCCAGCGCCGGGCACGGCCCCACCCAGGAACCCACAGACCAAGACGGGGCTCTCCAGGAAACGTGCCC
Organism: Aotus nancymaae; assembly: GCF_030222135.1. Taxonomy (NCBI): domain Eukaryota; kingdom Metazoa; phylum Chordata; class Mammalia; order Primates; family Aotidae; genus Aotus; species Aotus nancymaae. The sequence continues at coordinate 1,858,779 of NW_026988433.1, read as the reverse complement.
ACCCTCTGGGCGTCCCGCGGGAGACTGGCCAGACTTGGCTCCGACCACACAAGGTCCAGGCTGGACCGTTCCCAGGAGCAGAGGCTGGGGACGCTAGGAGCGGGCGGAGCCCAGGAGCATCCCCAGGACACCAACAACGTAACAACACAACAACCACACAACACCAACACACACCACACCACAACACAAAACACCACCACACACCACACTATCAACATAACACAAAACACCACACACCACACCACAACATAACACAAAACAACACCACACACCACACCACAAAACACCACCGCACACCACACCACAACACAAAACACCACCACACACCACACTATCAACATAACACAAAACACCACACACCACACCACAACATAACACAAAACAACACTGCACACCACGCCACAACATAACACAAAATGCCACCACACATCATACCATAACATAACACAAAACAATATCACACACCGCATCATCAACATAACAACACAATATAACTGCACCAACCACACAATACCACCACCACACCACAACAACATCAAAAACAACACCATACACCACACCATCAACAGCAGGACATCAACAAGATAACACAACAACACAACAGCAGGAACTTCAACAACCGTACACACCACACCATGAAAACAACCCTAAAACAGCACCACACACCACAGCACACCACAACATAACATCAGCATCAACAATACACAACACACAACACACCGCACCAACATCACACAAAGCACAACCATACACCACACCACAACATAACCACAGAACATCAACCACACGACACACCACAATGCCACAAATGCCATGACAGCAGCACCACGACACAACACCCCACGTGGTTCTGTCATGTGCAGTCAACAGTGCTCTCCCTCGTCTCCCCCTCCCCTTCCCTCCCCTTCCCTCCCCTTCTTTCCCCCTTCTCTCCCCCCCTCCCCTCCTCCTTCCTTATCCTCCCCTCCCCTCCCCAGCTCTCCTCTCCTCCTCTCCCCCTCCACTCCCCTCAAGGAGGAGGTAGAAATCCAGGTTTTCCCTGGAACATCCCAACTTTGAACTATGGGCGACAGACAGAATTTCACACGACGCCATATGGGCTACATGGAGCGTCCCAGGCTGGGTGGAGCCTCCGCCCCGCTGGGAGTGAGGGTCCCGGGCGCTGTGTGTTTCTGATGAATGACTCACCTTCCTAACAAACTTCAGGGAAATGCCATCAAATCAAGCTGCTGGTTCTGACCCCAGAACTTGCATGAAACGCAGGGGAGGGAGGAGCATCTCCAAGGACCCCTGCGGATGTGATCAGCACCAATCTGGACAGCAGACTCACAGGACAAATGGCACAGCCCTGTCCTTCCGCAAAGAAATCGCATGGAGAAAAGAAGGGGCTGGAGGAGAGGGGAGAAGGAAACGGCTGGAATGTGTGGATACCTTACCCCCATAGCCAGCGGTGTGCTCGCAGAGGCTGAGCAACAGGACTCTTGGCGTGTGTGTCTGCTCACGCACGTGTGCGCAGATTTCCATTTTTACTGATATAAAGGCTCTGCAGCACCCAGTTTTGAATAGTGAAATATACCATGCCCTTTATTGGGAATTCCATATTGTACCCAGTTGCTGCAGGATGTTTTCACTGATTTTTACTGAGCTATTCTGTTCACAGTTGACCTCTGGGTGCTGGTTATTGATTTATTGCCTCTGAGTTCCAAAGCTGCCCTGCTTTGTCTGCAAGGCGGAAATGGGTCTGGGCCTGGCACCATTTCTATGTCAGCTGGCGCGGTGTTGAGCACAGTCAGCAGAGGGCGCCGAGGAGGCCTGGCGGGAGGAAAGGTGCGGCTCTCAGGTCCCTAAACCAGCTCTGGCGGGCTGGGCTGGAAGGGCCGCGCTGGGCTGATGGCGTCTCCAGTGCCGGCGCCCGTATGAGCTTCTCTCATGTGCTTTGGAGTTCTCTGTACTCCTTAATCCTCAACTCCTCATTACCACAGTCCTCTGTTAAATCGCACAAGCCTTTAACTGAAACCTGCCCTGTTGAAGTCACCGTGCGGTTTCCCTCTCCCGATGGAACCCGAGCCGACACACTCTGGCTGCCGATGGAGCGGGATTCGCCAGAAACAGACAGTGAGTCAGTGCCGTCACCGTCAGACTCCGCAAGAGACTCGCGGGGCCGGCAAACGGGGGCCGTTCTGATGTGCGCCCGGGCTGTGTTTTCACTGCACTGACCTCCGTGAGACGAGATCACACGTGTCAGCGCAGGTCAGACGGAAGCTGGCGCCGCAGCCCCACTTGCTCATCAATGAAGGAGCAGCTTCTCGCTTAATCAGAAAATCATTTTCAGGCCGGGTGCGGCGGCTCACGCCAGTGATCCCAGCACTTCGGGAGGCCGTGGTGGGAGAATTGCTCTATTCCAGGAGCTTGAGGCCCCCTGGAAAATCCCATCTGCCTCTATAAAAAATAGTTTACAAATTAGCTGGATGTGGTGGCGTGTGCCCGTAGTCCCAGCTGCTCGGGAGTCCGAGGTGGGAGGACTGCTTGAGCCCAGGAGGCTGAGGCTGCCGTGAGCCGGGATTGCGCCGCTGCACACGTGAGCCTGGGCAACAGAGTGAGACCCTGTCTCCAAAAGACAGTAAAAAATAGAAAAGGAAATGGTTTTCTCACGCTGGAAGAACATTTCCTCATTTTTTTGTGCTACTCACGGTGTGTCGGCTACCGACAGAAAATGTGTTTAACCTGAATCTGCACGATGAACATGTGTCTTCTGCATTTTCTTAAGTCTGGAAACTCTAGAGAAGAATAAATTAGGCCTCATTTGCACAGTTTGATGATTGCCACGGTTTAAGTACCCTCGCCGTGGCTGGTTCAAGCTGTCACCGGAGGTCTCTGGACGGACCTGGGGAGAGGCGTGCAGCCCGGCACCACCATTTCGCCAGGCAGACACCACGAACACCAGGAACCCTGAGGGCGGAGGCCACGGGAGAATGTCGCAAAGTCATCACAAGGACACTGAGAGAGTTTCTTCCTTTGTTTCCACATAATTTAGTCAATTGCAAGTTTACAGGATTTAATTTACAACAACAGCTGTGTTTCATGACTAGTCAGCCCCAGCACCCACTGCCCCCACTCCAGCCCCAGAGTCCCCGACAGAAGTGGACGCGAGACGGACCCCAGGTCGGCCCCTCCTCCTCCTCCTCCATCCTGGCGTCCACACGCTGCACAGTGTCAGCCTCTCCCCACACGATCCTCATGATTAAAATCAGTCTTTCACTACAAGTGACCCCTAAATCTAAAGCAATGACAGCATCTGTGACTCACTGAGGCCCGGGATCCGGGGCTGGCATGTGGTGCGGGGACGCTGACGGCTCAGACCCGGCCGTGGCCTGAAACCAGCCAGGAGGAGAGGCCAAGGTGAGGAGCCAGGTGCCCGCCCTCCACCCTCCGTGGCCCCTCTGTAAAGTGACCTCCTGCTCAGAGCAGGGACGTGGATGTGACATTTGGGCAGACGCCCGATGAAGTGAGGGAGGTGTGTGAACACTCAGAGCAGGGCCTTCCTGGCAGTGGGGACAGGGGTGAAAAGGCCCTGAGGACAGGGGAACTCGGCGTGTTCCAGGCATAGCAGGGGCAGCTGCTGGAGGGGTTGGGGGGACATAAATTCAGGACATCAGAGCAGCCGAATGTGCGGGGCCTGCGCAGAGCTCTGTCCCAGGCTCAGGCCCAGCGTGTGTTCTGAATATGCAGGGAAACCTTGGAGGCTTTGAGCAGGGAAGGGACCAGGCCTGTCCTACGTTTAGGACACTTGCCCTCCCGTCCCCACTTTCCACACCACACCCAGCACCCGTGAGTCCACACCCAGCACCCGTGGATCCACACCCAGCACCCGTGGGTCCACACCCAGCACCTGTGGGTCCACACCCAGCACCCGTGGGTCCACACCCAGCACCGTGGGTCCACACCCAGCACCTGTGGGTCCAGGCAGGGTCAAGGGCAGCATTTCCACTGCAATTCTCACCATTTCTGATGGCAGCCCAGCTCTGGGGACTGCACAGGGGCAGAGTTCCATCCGTCCTGTCTCCCAGCGTGTTTATCTAATCACTGTGTGGCGGGTGGTCTTGGACATTACTCCCTCTGATTAGTTGCTGATAATTCACTGAAATGGAATCTCAAGGTGTGCAGCTCATTTAAGCCTCTAATGAGAAGGGCAGGGTGGGCTCCCGTGGCCCTCGTCGGCTCCTTGTGCCTTTGCAGCGGTGATTGATGACCTGACCAGCCTCAGATGCAGCGGTGACTGATGACCCGAGCCTCAGATGCTGGCCTCTTGATCCACACAGGAGGGGCCCTTGGGGTCCTGTGAGGCCAGGGCTGGGGGCAGCAGGGGAGCTGCGTTTGCCGGTGGAAGGTCCGGGCTGGGCTCCCTCGTAGGGTCTGAGTGGCCGAGTGCATCCTAGAGACCTTGGTGACAGTGATGGAGCCCACCCCAGGGGCTCAGGTGGTGGTGGGGATTCGAGGGCCCACAGAGCTGAGATTCCAGGGTCGGGGCCGGGCCTCTCGGCCAGGACATCTTCCAGGCCATGGGACTCAGCTCCCCCATTCCTGCCTGGCTTTCTTCTCTGGAGGTTGCTTGTTTTTTTTTTTTTAATTGTAGTAAAAGACATAACATAAAACTTTTCATCTTCACCTTTTCTTCTATGTGTGTATACAGCAGCATTAACCAAATGCACACCTGGTGCACAAGATCTCTAGAACGTTTTCATCTTGCAAAACGGAATCCCTCTATCCATGGAGCAGCTCCCTTTCCCCGCCCCCTGCCCCTGGTAGCAGCCATTCTTTCTGTGTCTAAGAGTCTGACTGTTTCAGGGATCTCAAGTGAGTGGAATCGTGCTGTGTTTGTCTTTTTGTGACTGGTATTGACTGAGCACAGTATCCTCAGGATTCACCCATGTCGTAGCTCACGGCAGGATGTCCTTCCTTCTGCAGACTGAAGGGGGTTCTGCCGTGTATAACCCCACACCGTCTCTCTCCACTCACCCTTCAAAGGACATTAGCCTGCGCCTGCCTCTTGGTCACGGTGAGCAAGCCTGCAGTGCACAAGGGTGTGCAGATCTCTCTCTGAGATGCTGTCATCAGCTCTTTTGCATAAATACCCAGAAGTGGGACTGCTGGATCACAGGGAGTTGTTGAAGAACACCACACTGTTCATTTGACCACATCTTGAGGGCTTATTTCTGGGTTCTCTATTCTGTTCCATTGGTCCATATTCTGTCTTTATGCCTATAGCATACTGTTTTGATTACTGTAGCTTTGTAACACATTTTTGGTTTTCTTTCACCAGATCGTTTTTGCTATTCAGGGTTCTTCAAGATTCCATATGAATTTGAGAATGCTTTCTAACTTCTCTATTTCTGTGAGAACTCCCACTGGGACATTGATAGGGATTGCACCAGATCTGTGGATCTCATAGGGTGGTGTGGAAATTATAATGCTACTGACTCTTCCAATCCATGAACACAACGTATCTTTCCATTCTTTTGTGTCTGCTTTAATCTCTTTCAACAATATTTCGTAGTTTTCAGTGTACAAGTATTTTGCCTCTTGGTTACGTTTGTTCCTAATTTTTTTTCTTTGATGGTGTTATAATAGGATTGTTTTCTTTTTTTTTTTTTTTTTTTAGCAACTTTTAGCAGGCTTCTACTAATGAATGTGGAACCGAGGGACTGGCAGCTCCATTTCCTCTGATATTAACATTTTTTTTTTTTTTTTTAAAGAGAAAGAGAGAATAGGAAGGAGGAAAAAGGAAGAGAAAGAGAGAGAGAGAATGGGGAGGAGGGAGAAGGAAAAGAAAGAGGGAGAGAGAATGGAAGTATTACTTTCTTGCCCAGGCTAGAATGCAATTTAGTAATGGGTATTGAAAACCTCTTTTATACTGATAATTATACTTAATGATGTAGTCAGGAAGGAATAAGGGAAGAAGATAACAAACAAACAGTCAACCAATATTTAATTTAAACCTATGAAATGCTATGCGATTACTGAGGAGTGATTTACTTCCAATTATATAGTCACCTTTGGAATAGGTGTGAGGTGGTAATGTATGTTTTGTGTATTTGAAGTGGAGAGTTCTATAAATGTTTATTAAGTTTACTTGTTCCGGGTCCGAGTTCAAGTTCTGAATATCCTTGTTAATTTTCTATGTCGTTGATCTATAGAATCGTTAGCTCTTCTTGTTGCATTGATCCTTTTGCCATTATGTAATGTCATTCCTCGCCTCTTTTGATCTTTGTTGCTTTAAAGTCTACTTTATCAGAGGTGAGAATTGCATCTCCTGCTTTTTGTTTATTAGTTTATTTTTACTCTCTGTTTGATTGGTAAATCTTCCTCCTTCTCTCTGAGTCTTTGTGTATTGTTGCATGTAAGATGGGCCCGGATGCAGCATACCGATGGGTTTTGGCTTTTTATCCAATTAAAATATATATAAGTTTAATACCGGTGTTTGATGCTAGCTGGCTGTTTTGCCCATTAGTTGATGTAAATTTTTTATTGTGTTAAAGTTCTTTGCTTTTTGATATATTTTTGGAAAGGCTGATATTGGTTGTTCCTTTATATGTATAGTGCTTCTTTCAGAAGCTCTTGTAAAGCAGGCCTGGTGGTGGTGAACTCTCTAAGTACTTGTTTGTTCGCAAAAGATTTAATTTTTCCTTCACTCATAAAGCTTAGTTTGGCTGGATAGGAAATTCTGGGTTGAAAGTTCTTTTCTTTAAGGATGTTAAATATTGGTCCCCACTCTTTTCTGGCTTGTAGGGTTTCTGCTGAGAGATCTGCTGTAAGTCTGATAGGTTTCCCTTTATGGGTAACCTGACCTTTCTCTCTGGCTGCCCTTAGTATTTTCTCCTTCATTTCAACCCTAATAAATCTGGCGATTATGTGCCTTGGGGTTGGTCTTCTTGAAGAATATCTTTGTGGTGTTCTCTGTATTACCTGGAGTTGAATATTACCCTGCCTTGCCAGGTTGGGAAAATTTTCCTGAATGATATCCTGAAGAGTATTTTCCAACTTGGATTCATTCTCTTCATCACATTCAGGTACACCTATCAAACGTAAATTAGGTCTTTTCACATAGTCCCATATTTCCTGGAGACTTTGCTCATTCCTTTTCATCCTTTTTTCTGCATTCTTGTCTTCTCGTTTCATTTCACTGAGCTGGTCCTCGACTTCTGATAGCCTTCCTTCTGCTTGATCAATTCGACTGTTTAAACTTGTGCATGCTTCGCGAAGTTCTCGTGTTGTATTTTTCAGCTCCATCAATTCACTTATATTCTTCTCTAAATTGTCCATTCTCATTAACATTTCGTCAAACCTTTTTTCAAGGTTCTTAGTTTCTTTGCATTGGGTTAGAATAAGTTCTTTTAATTCACAGAAGTTTCTTATCACCCACGTTTGGAAACCTGCTTCTGTTATTGGAACACCCGTGTAATCTATTAAGCCTTGTTCCGTTACTGATGAGGAATTGCAATCCCCTGTAGAGGGAGAGGCATTCTGATTTTGAGTATTCTCTACCTTTTTATGCTGGTTTCTTCCCTTCATTATATATTTGTCCGTCTGTCGTCTTTATAATTACCGACTTTCTAACTGGGTCTCTGACGTCCAACTTGTTGATTCCCTGTGCCGAAATCTGAGCAATCCACTGAGCCGGCCAAAACAGCGGTGTTAAGATTGATGGTGCTTTTCTGCCCGGGAATCTCCGGACTCTGCACCAAGAACTGGCGTGCTAAGGCACCAGCAAAACCGCCACGCCGGCCACAAGAGTCGCCCTGGCGACCCGTGGTGCTCCTCCACTGGGAATCTCCTGGTCCATGAGCAACTAATATTCGTCTGAAAGTGTGGCGTCCTCTCGTTCTTTGCGCTTTCACTGGGAGGTACGTGCCCGAGCTGCTAATCATCAGCCATCTTGGATCTCTCTCCAGGATTGTTTTCTTAATTTCCTTTGGAGATTGTTCATTGTTAGTGTATTGAGATGACACTGAGTTTTCCATGTTGATTTTATATCTTGCAACTTTGTTAAATTAGTTTATTAGTTCTTTTTATTTTTTTAAGATGAAGTCTCCCTCTGTCACTGAGGTTGGAGTTCAGTGGCCCTGCAATCTTGGCTCACTGCAACCTCTGCTTCCCAGGTTCAAGCAATTCTCCTGCCTCAGCAACCCAAGTAGCTGAGATTACAGGCACCCACCACCACACCCAGCTAATTTTTGTATATTTTTTTTTAAGTAGAGATTGGGTTTCACTATATTGGCCAGGCTGGTCTCAAACTCCTGACCTCAGGCTATTCATCTGCCTCAGCCTCCCAAAGTGCTGAAATTACAGGGGTGAGCCACTGTGCCCAGCCAGTTTATTATTTCTAACTGGTTTTTGGGGGAGTTTTTAAGCTTTGAAAAAACATATACTATGTCATCTGCAAATAGATATAATTTTATATCTCCCTTTCTGATGTGGTTGCTTTGTATTTCTTTTTCTTGCCTCATTGCTCTGGCTAAAACTTCCAATATTATGTTGAATAGAAGTGGTGAGAGTGAGCGTCCTTGCCTTGCTTTTGATCTTAGAGGAAATTCTTTCAGTTTTAAGCACTGAGTTTATGTGGGAGATTTTCATAAATGGACTTTATTATGTTCAAGCAATTTCCTTCTACTTATAGTTTTCTGTTTTTTTTTTAAATAATAAAATAGTATTAAATTTTGTTGAATGTTTTTTCTGCATCAGTTGAGATGACCATGTGGTTTTTGTCTTTCATTCTGTTTATGTGGTATATCACATTAATTTCATATGTTGAACCATCCTTGCATTCCAGGAATCTATCCCACTTGGTCATGATGTGTAATCCTTTTAATCTGTTACTAAATTTTGTTTGTTAGCATTTTGTTTAGTATTTTTATATGAATATTCATCAGAGATTTGGTGCTGTAATTTTCTCTTTTTGTAGTATATTTGATTTTGGTATCAGGGTAATACTGGTCTCATAGAATGAGTTTGGAAGTGTTCCCTCTTCTTCAGTTTTTTGGAAGAGTTTGAGAAGGATTGATTCTTCTTTAAATGTTTGGTAGAATTCTCCATGAAGCCATCTGGTCCTGGGCATTTCTTCTTTGGGAGGTTTTTGATTATTGATTCAATTTCCTTACTAGTTATTGGTTGGTTCAGATTTTTTGTTTCTTCATGGTTCTGTCTTGGTAGGTTGGATGTTTTTGGAAATTTATCTATTTTTTTCCAGGTTATCCAAATTGTTGGCATGTAATCGTTCATGCTAGTTTCTTATGATCCTTTTCATTTCTGTGGCATCGGTTGTACTGCCGCCTCTTTTATTCCTGAGTTTCGTTTTTTGAATCTTGTCTCTTTTTTTAGTCTAGTAGAGGATTATTGATTTTATGGATCTTTTAAAAAAGCAGCTCTTAGTTTTATTGATTTTTTTCTAGTGTTTTTCTATTTTCTATTTTATTTTGGCACTGACAGTTATTATTTATTTTTTATGTTAACTTCGGATTCAATTTGTTCTTTGTCTAGTTCTCTGAGGTATAAAGTTAGGCTGTTGATTTGAGGGTTTTTTTTCTCTTTTTAAGGTTGGCATTCACCATGGTAAGCATCCCTCTTAGTGCTGCTTTTGCTTAGTATTGTATGTTTGTACCTAATGTATAACTTTGGTATTTTGTGTTTTTATTTTCATTTGCCTCAAGATATTTGCTAGCTCCCTTGTGTTTCTTCTTTTACCCATTGATGACTCAAGAACGTGTTGTTTAATTTCCACATGTTTGTAAGAGTTTCCAATTGTCCTTTTGCTGTTGACTTCCAGTTTCATCCCACTGTTGGAAAAGATACTCTGCATAATTTCGGTCTTCTTAAATTTATTATGATTTATTTTTTATTATGATCTTTCCTGGAGAATGTTTCATGTGTGCTTAGAAGAATGTGTGTTCTGCTGTTGCTGGAGAGTGTTCTGTGTGTGTCTGTCAGGCCCAGTTGGCCTGTGCTGTTGCTCAAGTCCTCTCTCCCTGTTCTTCTGTCTGGCTGATGAATCCATTCTTTGAAGTGGGGTAGCAAGACCTCCTGCTGCATTTCTGTGTATTTCCCCTTCAGTTCTGTCAGTTCATTTGACATATTAGTGTGCTTTGTTAATAGGCGCATATGTATTTATAATTGCTATATATTGCTGGTAAATTTATCTCTTCATCATTGTACAAAGTCCTTTTTGTCTCTTGTGACAGTTTTTGACTTGATGTCTATTTCGTCTGACGTGAGTGTGGCCATCTCTGCCCTCTTTTGTTTATCATTTGCTTGGGGTATCTTTTTCCATCCTGTCGCTTTGAACCTGTGTATGTCCTTATATCTAAAGTGATATGGAGGTAGAGAGTGGAATGACAGATAACAGAGACGGGGAGGGGTAAGTGGGGAGAGGGGGAGGATGAAGAAAAGTTGGTTGAAGGGTACAAAAAAGCAGTAAGGTGGAAAATATAAATTCAATGTTCGATAGCAGAGTAGGGTGACTTCAGTTAACAAAAGCATATTGTACTTGGGTGATGGACACCCTATTACCCTGACTTAACCACTATGCATTACATATGTGTGACAAAATTTCACATGTGCTCCTTAAATTTGTAAAAAACAAAAAATGAAGTGTCTCGTAGACAGCATATAGCTGCATCTTACTGTCCATTCAGCCACTCTGTGTCTTTTGAGTGGGGAGTTTGACCCACTTACGTTTAAATTAATTACTGATGGGGAAGAACTTACTGTTGCTATTTTGTTGTTTTCTGTCTTATCGTGATTTTTTCCTGTTTTCCTCTCTTGTTGGCTTTCTTTGTGTTTCTTTGTTTTTGTTTTTTTTTTTTTACTGAATGGCTTTGAATACTTTTCCATTTTCTTTTGTGCATCTTCTATAGGTATTTTCTTCTGGAGGGGTCTGATCTTACTTGTTACTCAAAAAAATCTTTCTTTTGTCTGCATGCGGACTTAGAAGCCGAAGCTCCCCACGTGGAGAGCCTGCATTTCCTGGCAGTCTGCTCCTGATGGTCTTCCGTGGCCTCTTTCATTCTCATGGGCAGCGTGTAGCTGACTCTGCAGCCTCTGCCTTATTTTTCACAGTTCACTGTTTCTTCAGAGCAAGACGCCGACGTTTGTGCTGCAGGACACGTGGGGTAACAAGACGCTGAGTCGTGGGTGCTTTGGTCCTCGGTTTCTTACATTCTTTGTTTAAGGGCTTTCGACATATTCCTGGACGTCGTCTTCTTTAGAGACATTGAAAAGTCTGTGGGTTCTGCTAGCTCTTCTGCGCCCAGGCAGCGAGGCACTGTAGTATCGGTCAGTCCGGGAAGCTCCTTCTCTCCAGTTATTATTATTTTTTACAATAACCAAGTTGAGAATGCTCAGATTGGCATCCACAAAGCAACCGCAAACAGATTTTCACTGTCTTTCTCCAGTTCTCCGTGGTCTATGGCAGGAATGCTGCTTAGTAGCAGGTGGACACGGCCATGAGTCGGGTCATCCTGCTTCGTGGGAAACCCCGTTTGCTGTTCCCCCCACTGATCGGACCACAGAACCCTTCCATGCTTCACAAGAGCATCAGCAGCAGCTTCTGTGGCCACAGGCATCTCATACCAAGTATGAAGTTGGCATTCATCGTCCACCTCAATGAGCTTCCGGCAGCCAGTGGCTGGGATGGGGTTCAGCTTCATCTTGAGGCAGCCCTTCTGTTGGTATTTTCTTTGTGGTTTCTATGGGGACTGCATAAAACATCTCATCACAATCTATCTTAAGCTGATAACAACTCCAACTGCATGCAAAACTCCACTCCTTTATACAACCCCCGCTTTATGTCATCAATGTCACAGATTACACCTTACGCTTGGTCTCAATTTGCAGAGCTCTGTAGCTGCCTCAGAAAGGCTTCTGGGCCTTGGTGTTGTGAGTCAGCGTCTCTGGGGGCTGGAGGTCTGGGCTTCCTGATCCGCCTCTGTGCTCTCCTCTCTGGAGGTCTAAGCGCTCAGCCAGGATCATGTGACAGCCTTGGATGCTCTGTGCTTCCGTCCTCCCCAGAACAACCTCCTGAGAAAGTGCCCTGAAAGAGTAACCTGGCAGCCCTGAGGCGGTCGTCCTGGGCAAGGCCTGCTGGCCAGGGTGCCCTTGGCTGGTGTCTGGGAATCTGGCTGTAGCAGTTCCCTGCACGGATACACAACCGCCCTCAATAGCGAGGAGCTCCTGTGTCCAAACTCCGGTGGAAACCACGTGGTCTAACCTGAGCCCCGGCTTCCTTCTGGGTCTCTGGAATGTCTGTGTGCCAGGCAGAGGTGCCCCCGTGACCAGCCCCACAGTCACTGGGCGCTGAGTCTCCGTGGGCTTCCCTGGTGGGCGATGTCTCCCTGTGCCATCACGTCACGTTGCTGAAGGAACTAAGCACACCCGATGTGGCTCCACAGGGAGAGGACAGGGACACTGTGCCTGGTGCCCTGGACTTGGCTGCCCAGCCCCTGGCTGTGCTCGCCCCTCCCGGCCCCTGCAGCCCCGGGTGGCAGCAGCTTCCTGCTGATGCCTAACTTGGGGTCACCCCCCACGCCGTTTCTTCTGCAGCTCCTCCAGCCCCTCTGTGACGAGTTCCCTGATTAAGTGCCCCCCATGGGACTCCCTGGGTGGCTCTGGCTTCCTGTCTGCCACAGCCCACTCAGAGGACCCTTTTCTACCGACCACGGCCTCCCGGGAGCCTCACACCCCAGGACACAGAAGGGGCAGGGCCCAGCAGTGGGGGTTACTGACCCTGGAGCCAGTGTGTCCACTTTGTTTGTGGCCAGAAGTCATTTCATTATCTCTAAGAAGCAGACGGTCTGCTCCTCCTGTGTCTCTGTAATTTTATTTACCTTCACACACACACAGAATGTCAATGTGACTTCCTACCTCCAACTCAGTGAGAAGGACACAGACGCTCAGATGGGAAATGGCCGCTTCAAACCCAGCCCGAGTGTGAGGCCAGGGGCTGTGCAGACACAGACAGACAGACAGATAAGCAGACAGGCAGACAGACAGACAGGCAGACAGACAGACAGACAGACAGACACACAGGTAGGCAGACAGGCACACAGACAGGCAGACAGACAGGCAGACAGGCACACAGACAGGCAGACAGACAGGCAGACAGGCACACAGACAGGCAGACAGGCAGGCAGACAGGCACACAGACAGGCAGATAGACAGGCACACAGACAGGCAGATAGACACACAGACAGGCAGGCAGGCACACAGACAGATAGACATATAGACAGACAGACACACAGACAGGCAGACAGGCAGATGAATGGACAGACATCAGACAGTTGCACATGGACAGACAGATGGAGAGACAGGAGACAGACAGACAGACGCACAGTCAGGCAGACCTGGGTAGGTTCCCACCAGCCGCCATGAGTGGTTCAGGTGACCCTTCAGGGCTTTGCTCAGCTGTGAAGAGGGGCAGGGCGCCCTCCATCCCCACTTACCCATGGGGAAGCCCCCTCCCTTTCCTCAGTGGACCTGGGGGTGCTCCACAGCACCTCTCCCTGAGGCCAGGCTCCTAGGGCAGCCGTGTGGCCCAGGCCTGGAGACTCCCTGGACTCCATCTCCTGGTCACAGGGACGGACCAGGATCAGTGGGGCGCGTGGGACGGAATTCCAGGCAGGCAGGATGTTCCGGGCTGGCGGGACCTGCAGATGCAGATGCAGCGCCCCCTCCCCGTTTCTTCTGAAAGAAAAATCCCAGTGCAGTGGGCAAAATGTGTCCCCCAGAAATCTCCCTGGGGGGTCCCCAGTCACAGCGGACAGTGAAGCCATGACTCGGGCCCCCCAACCCTGAGTCCCACTGTCCCCCAGTCAGAGCCCACGGGGACTCGGTGGGAAAGGATGCTGGACTCACGGGGAGCCGGCGGGGCGCAGTGATCTGGTCTGACCCAGGAGGGCTGGAGCGCCCCGTCCCCTGGGCTTCCTGTGTGACGCCACGGGGGGGACTGAGGCCCGTCAGAGCCGCCCAGGGGAGCCCCCCCTCCATCTGACTGAGGAACGGACTCCCCGCCTCCACCGCCCCAACGTCTCATGGCTGCTCGGAAATCTCATACTCAACTCACAAAAGGAGTCGAAACTCCTGTCAACGCCTGCACGGAAGGCGGAGGCTCCTGAGCTCCCGTGCGCTGTTCGGGCACTCGCGATCGACCCCCAGATGTCAGTCGTGGGGTGCGCCAGAGGCAACGGGGGCTCCGTGATGAGTGCGACCCTAACTGGGTTATGTGGATGAATGCCGGGGTCTTCACATCAGAGCTGGGAATGGCCGTGACGATAATGGTTTCCATGGGTACAGCTGACACACGGAATCTTGCGGCTTAGAAAGCCTGCCTGGAGGCCGGTTGCGGTGACTCGTGCCTTCAATCCCAACGTTTTGAGAGGCCAAGGCGGGAGGGTCGCTTGAGGCTGAGTTCGAGACCAGCCTGCAGCACAGCAAGACTCCACGTTTCTTAAAAGTTTTAAAAGGCACGTGGCTTTGAGTCTCAGGATTGCCCCGTGCTGTGTTCCGACGGCAGGAGGATGAAAACTCTCAAATCTCGGGGCTGGGAGGAAACAGGGTGCCTGTTACCGCGACTGGATGAATTCCTCTTTCATTTCACCCTTCGGCGAGGTTCGTTTGTTCCCTCCCTCAACAAGCGTTTCTCGCCGCCCCTACTCCGCGCCCGGCGCTGTCCTGGGCTCTGCAGATCCCAGGGCGAAAGAAGCGACAGAATCGCTGCCCTCCCGGAGCCCCCTGGAATAAGTGGATCCGGAAACGGGGGGATGGGGCGAGCCAGGGGGCGTCGGGGCTGGGAAGGGAGGAGCCGGCGGGCCTCGGGGGCGTCTGGAGGGCGGCGAGGGCTCCTCTGAGCGGCCCCGCTGCGGGCAGGAAGCGGCGCAGGACGCGGAACCCAGGGCGGAGCCCGAGCAGGCGGCGCCTCGGGCCGGGCCGGCTGTGCCCGGGAGGGTCAGGGCCGTGGCGGGGACGTGGGGAGGTGACTTAGGGCAGCGTGGGGGGCGCGGACTTGTGGGGAGCCCCCCGGGTGGGCAGGGCGGAGGCGGGGTCTCTGCAGCCGGGGAGGGAGGCCCAGCCCGGCCCCCAGACCCAGGGCGTCCGCAGCCGCGAGTGTCTGCATCGCGGGGGGATTCCGGGGAATCCCAGCCACCCTCGCGGGACCCCGTCTCTATTCCAATGTGACACGGGCGCCAGGAGCTCCCGCTCAGTGTCATTTCAGAAAGAAAATTTCAGGCCAATATCCACGATGAACATGAATGCAAAGATCTTCAATGAAATACTGGCAGACCGAATGCAACAGCACCTCAGAAAGCTTATCCATGGAGATCAAGCAGGCTTCACCCCGGGCATGCAAGGCTGGGTCGACACACACAAATCTATAAATGGAATCCATCACATAAACAGAACCAAAGACGAAAACCACGCGATTATCTCAATAGATGCAGAGAAGGCCTTCGACACAATTCAACAACCCTTTATGACAAAAACTCTCAATAAACTAGGTATCGATGGATCGTATCTCAAAATAATAAAAGCTGTTTACGACAAACCCACAGCCAATATCATACTGAATGGGCAAAAACTGGAAGCATTCCCTTTGGAAACTGGCACTAGACACGGGTGCCCTCTCTCACCACTCCTGTTCGATATAGCATTGGAAGTTCTAGCCAGAGCAATCAGGCAAGAAAAAGAAATAAAGGGTATTCAATTAGGAAAGGAGGAAGTCAAATTGTCTCTATTTGCAGACGACATGATTGTATATTTGGAAGACCCGTCATCTCAGCCCAAAATCTCCTTAAGATGATAAGCAACTTCAGCAAAGTCTCAGGATACAAAATCAATGTGCAGAAATCACAAGCATTCCTATACACCAATAACAGACTTAAAGAGAATCAAGAACGAACTGCCATTCACAATTGCTACAAAGAGAATAAAATACCTAGGAATACAACTTACAAGGGATGTGAAGGACCTCTTCAAGGAGAACTACAAACCACTGCTCAAGGAAAATAGAGGACACAAACCGATGGAGAAACATCCCATGCTCATGGATAGGAAGAATGAACGTCGTGAAAATGGCCATACTGCCCAAAGTAATTTATAGATTCAATGCTATCCACATCAAGCTACCATTGACCTTCTCACAGAACTAGAGAAAACCACCTTAAACTTCATATGGAACCAAAAAAAAGCCTGCATAGCCAAGACAACCCTAAGCAAAAAGAACAAAGCTGGAGGCATCACGCTATTTGATTTGAAACTATGCTACAAGGCTAGAGTAATCAAAACAGCATGGTACTATTACCAAAACAGAGATATAGACCAATGGAACAGAACAGAGGCTTTGGAAGTAACGCCACACATCTACAACCATCTGATCTTTGATAAACTGGACAAAAACAAGTAATGGGGAAAGGATTCCCTGTTTAATAAATGTTGTTGGGAAAACTGGCTAGCCATATGCAGAAAGCTGAAAGTGGACCCCTTCCTTACACCTTACACAAAAATTCAGCTGGATTAGAGATTTAAATGTAAGACCTAACAACATAAAAACCCTAGAAGAAAACCTAGGCAATACCATTCAGGACATAGGCGTAGGCAAGGACTTCATGACTAAAACACCAAAAGCATTGGCAACAAAAGCCAAAATAGACAAATGGGATCTAATTAAACTTAAGAGCTTCTGCACAGCAAAAGAAACAATCATTAGAGTGAACCAGCAACCAACAGAAAGGGAAAAAATTTTTGCAAGCTACCCATCTGACAAAGGGTTAATATCCAGAATCTACAAAGAACTAAAACAAATTTACAAGAAAAAAAAACCCCATCAAAAAGTGGGTGAAGGATATGAACAGATACTTTTCAAAAGAAGACATTTATGCAGCCAACAAACATGAAAAAATGCTCATCATCACTGGTCACTAGAGAAATGCAAATCAAAACCAAATTGAGATACCATCTCACGCCAGCTAGAATGGCGATCATTAAAAAGTCTGGAGACAACAGATGCTGGTGAGGATGTGGAGAAATAGGAACACTTTTACACTGTTGGTGGAAGTGTAAATTAGTTCAACCATTGTGGAAGACAGAGTGGTGATTCCTCAAGGATCTAGAAACAGAAATACTATTTGACCCAGCAATCCCATCACTGGGTAAATACCCAAAGGATAATAAATTGTTCTATTATAAAAACGCATGCACAGGTATGTTCATTGTGGCACTATTTACAATAGCAAAGACTTGGAACCAACCCAAATGCCCATCAGAGATGGACTGGATAAAGAAAATATGGCACATATACACCATGGAATACTATGCAGCCATAAAAAAGGATGAGTTCATGTCCTTTGCAGGGATATGGATGAATCTGGAAACCATCATTCTTAGCAAACTAACACAAGAACAGAAAATCAAACACCACATGCTCTCGCTCATAAGTGGGTGTTGAACAATGAGAACACATGGACACAGGGAGGGGAACATCACACACTGGGGTTTGTCAGGGGTGGGGGGCTAGGGGAGGGATAGCAGGGGGTGGGGAGATTGGGGAGGGATAACATTAGGAGAAATACCTAATGTAGGTGACGGGGGGCAGGGAATGGAGGCAGTAAATTACCATGGCATGTGTATACCTATGTAACAATCCTGCAAGGTCTGCACATGTACCCCAGAACCTAAAGTATAATAATAAAAAAAGAAAGAAAACAGCATTTACTTCTCCAAAGTCGAGACGAGAAGGATCGCAGATGCCCGTTAGTGGGATTTGTTGGGTGAAATGGGAGCGTTCACGCCGGCCTCAGTTACCCTCACGGGAAAATTGAACCCATGGATGTGTCACGTGTCCATCTATCAATAACCACGTGTGTGGGGAGGGCTGTGCTCAGTTTCCCGAGAGGCTCCTGGGAGGCTCCCTCCCCTTCACGTCTGGCTCTGAGAGGCCCGTGGCCCTGGGCGGCCTCACTCAGGATCCCACAGCCTTCCCAGAGTATGGGTCCGGGACAGGCTTGTGACCCGCTGGCCTCCAATAGTGGCCCTGTGTATCGCACTGTCGTCGCGGGGTGTGAGGAAGAAAGCCCCGCGCGGCGGCTGTTTGGTCTCCCATCCACATTCTAACCTAGGCCGACCCTGCTTAGCTTCCGACATCAGACGCGATCGTGGGCGTTCAGGGTGGTGTGGCCGTGGACTTTGGCCATTTGGTACCACGGGGCGGGCTGAGGGGCTGCGAGTGGGAAGGTGATTTGAGGCGCACATTTGCAGGCAGCAGACTGTGGCTTCCAGAACTGACTGCCTCCAGGACACGGCCTGAAGTTCCACCCTGCAAGTGGGTTGCACAACCCATTTCACAGTTGAAGAAACTGAGAGGCTGGCTCAGGGTGGACCCGGAGCTGAGGCGGGCCCTGCAGAAGGCGTGGGGGGCCGGGACTGTGCATGGGGAAGGGCCACACCCGGGGCTGCGGGACCCCTTCCTGACTCCCCCAGGACGGGCGCCTGGCATTTGTCTACACTCCATTCTCCCTGGGCGTTCTCCTCCGGCTTCCTCTGCATGAAGGAGTTTGCTGCAAAGGACGGAATTCCAGCAAGCCTGGGAAATCCACGCAGGCCCGGCGCGCAGTGCCCAGTGCCCAGTGCTGAGGGTCCCACAGGATCCTCGATTCGGGGTGAAGGCCCTGGGTGTCCCCGGGGGGCAGAGCTGGGCTCTCTCCTGCTTGGAGGAGGGTGTGCTTTTGTTTCAGAGCCGTGAGAGCGGAGAACATTTCTGAAGGTTGCAATTTTTGTTCTTTAGTGAAAATTCCTTTCTAAGATTTATAAGCCTGAGCAACACATTCAGTTCTGTGACACGGAGTGAAATAAGGCATGAATTTTTCACGTGTCTTTTCTCACTGATCAGGCGTTATGTGCATCACTCTTCGGTTTGTCAAAATGTTTTAATTTGTGGATTTGTTTTTAAAAAGTGTATGATTGGCAGGGAAGTGGAGGAGGGCTCCCCTCCTGAGGACACCCACCACGTAGACAGGAGGCCCTAATGCCAGCTCGGGACGTGGGGGTGGGAAGCGTTTAACAGGAGTGGGGAATCCCCTTTACGCCACGTTACTGTTACCTGGCTCACCTGGAGGCTCCTGGAGTTGGCCGGATGAGGCCTTGACGGAAGCAAAGCTCTTGGGACACAGGCACACTCCAGGGTGAGTGCAGCCTTCACGGGGGTCTGGGCCTCACTGGGGTCTGAAGGCCAGGGCCGCCGCCTCCTCTCTTCCTTCCCAGGGACTCCCAGAGGCCCCTCCCCATCCCCATCCCACAGCCTCCGTCCTCCATCCCTGGCTTTAAAGAGATGCATTCACCTGGTGAAGACGGTGGCCCATGCAGGAGAGCAGGGCCCACCGTCGCCTCGTTTCCCAGGAGCAAAAGAGAGGCGCCTTTGAGACCCACTTGTGTCCTGTGGCTGCTCTACCCAGACCACCGTCTCACTGCAGCAGGTCAGCAGAGAGGTCCCAGAGGAGGATGCCCGGCTCAGAGCAGGAGGCCCGGCCCAGAGCAGGAGGCCCCATCCAGAGCAGGAGGCCCCGCCCAGAGCAGGAGGCCCCATCCAGAGCAGGAGGCCCCGCCCAGAGCAGGGGGCCAGGCCCAGAGGAGGAGTCCCCGCCGAGAGCAGGAGGCCAGGCCAAGAGCAGCAGGCCCCGCCCAGAGCAGGAGGCCCCGCCCAGAGAAAGAGGCCCGGCCCAGAGCAGGAGTCACCGCCCAGAGCAGGAGTCCCCACCCAGAGCATTACGCCCAGCCCAGAACAATAGGCCCTGCCCAGAGCAGGAGGCCCCACCCAGAGCATTACGCCCAGCCCAGAGCAATAGGCCCTGCCCAGAGCAGGAGGCCCCACCCAGAGCATTACGCCCAGCCCAGAGCAATAGGCCCTGCCCAGAGCAGGAGGCACCGCCCAGAGCAGGAGTCCCCACCCAGAGCAGGAGGCCCGGCCCAGAGCAGGAGGCCCCGCCCAGACCAGGAGGCCCCGCCCAGACAGGAGGCCCTGCCCAGAGCAGGAGGCACCACCCAGAGCAGGAGTCCCCGCCCAGACAGGAGTCCCCGCCCAGACAGGAGGCCCCGCCCAGACAGAAGGCCCTGCCCAGAGCAGGAGGCACCACCCAGAGCAGGAGTCCCCGCCCAGAACCGGTGGCCCCGCCCAGAGGAGGAGGCCGGGCCCAGGGCAGGAGGCCCCGCCCAGGGCAGCTGGGGTCTGCAGGGCTCCCCTCCAGAGGCAGCACCTCTGAGCTCCATGGATTCTCCAGGAGAGCTTACCAAGCTCTACCCCAAACCCTTTAATTCACACCGAGAAGAGCCTCTAAGAACCAGGCAGGGACGATCTCCCCCCACCTCGGGGCAAAGATCAACCTGGCTAAAAAGGCCTCCAGCTGAAACCCATCTCGCGGGGAAATGTATTAAAATGGAAACTCCGTTAGGAAGATCGTTTTGCTCAGACTTTCTTCTCCTGGGTTTCCGCTTTTACGAAGCCTTGACCTGAACTAAATTGAATGGAGAAACCTTCCCTGGTTGCTGGGAGAGCAGAGTGGAGGTTTAGGTGAGAAAACTAATTTCAGAGAACTGTAGGGGGAGGAAAACTTTTCCTCTGCTCTCCCACCCTCAGTGGCTGGGGCCTGTGAGTTAAACGACGAAAGTCATTAACAGGAAGAAAGCATTTGGGCATTTTACACTCCACGTGCACGAGGGCGTCCCAGAAACAAGCAAACAGCAGAGGAGCACTGAGATTCCGGAGCTCACCTCGCGTCTAACGGGGGTGGGGAGGGCAGAGGCGCACTTACCGAAACGCAAAGGACTTTATTGAAAGATAAACGGGGCCTCGGGAGGAGAGCTGGGAGACACGGTCCTTTGTGACGACGTCTGCAGGGCTGTGTGTGTGGGCGGGTCCACTTCCGCGAAGAGAAGATTCCCGTTGCTCCTCGGGAGAGACTCAGGACGGTTGAGTTGTTTGGGGAGGCTCTGGTTGCCGGAGATAAAGAATTTTAGGAACCCAAATGCCTTCAGCTCAAATTCCGATGCCAGCATGGCATATCTCAGGTTGGCAACTCCTGACTCCCTTCAAGAGCCTTGCGATGAGCTGTAGACCTCTCCTTGTAAACACCACCCCCGTGCACAAGTGAAAAGACAGATCAGATTGAGGAGCGATGTTTGCCTCATGTTTCATAGTCAGCAGTTTGCCATTTGCAACATCTAAGTGGCTTCCATAAGTGAATAACAAACAGAGAGAAAGAGTGATAGAAAAATGAGCAGATATTATGAACAGACAATTCACAGCAGAGAATGTCAACAGCCAGTTAAAGAAAAGATGTCCCACCTCACTGATAATCAGCCAGACATAGATGCAGCAGGTCTGTGACATTTTTGCCCGCCCGCTCCACGCTAATGTACCATGAAGTGCAGACACCAGCCTGGGAGACCAGCTGCACCTCCCTTAAAGCAGTAGCTTGGGCCAGCTGTGATGACTCACACCTGTGATCTCAGCACTTTGGGATGCCAAGGCGGGAGGATCACTTGAGGCCAGGAGTTTGAGACCAGCCTGGGCAGCATAGTGAGCCCCCATCCCTACGAAAAAGAAAAAATGCAGCAGTTCCACAGCCTCCCATGGGAAACTTCCCATGATGTGGGCCAGGCAGAGGCTTCACTGATGATCCGGCGCCTGCCATCGGCTGTCCATTCTCCAGTCCCTTAGCCAAGTGCAACTCAACTGCCATTGATCATGGCCCATTCAGGGACACAAGGTCCCTTACATTAATGACTCTTCCCAGGATGCCAGGCACAGTGGCCCCTTGGTACGGGGTCAGGGGACCCACCAGTGTCCCCTCCTTGCCTGGGAGATGTTTGCATGCTCTATGGAGAACATGCTGCTGAGTGGAAGCCCAGAAGCGAAGGTTTCCATAGGGGGGCTCAGCAACTGTTTTAGAAAGAGAAAGCCAGGAATAGGGGAGATGGCCCCTGGGAAGGGGATGTCTCCACATACCCAATAATTTGAGATGATTATAACAATAACAGGTACATTTTGCACAGCATTTGTGGTGGGATTAGCTCTGCTCTCAGCCCTGTCATGATCTCACCACATCCTCTTCTCTCTCTGAAATAAGATACCAGCATCATCACGATCACCATCACCATCATCAACATAACTATTGTCATCATCATCACCATCATTGTATTCACAATCATCATCATCATCACCATCATATCATCAGGACCATCACCATCATCATCACCATCATATCATCACGATCACCATCACCATCATCATCACCATCATATCATCACGATCACCATCACCATCATCAACATAACTATTGTCATCATCATCACCATCATTATATTCACAATCACCATCATCATCATTCCCACTTCACGCTGAGGAAGCCAAGCCTCATGAAGCTTACTGACCTCTTGCTCATGAGACACTGTGATGAAATTACCAACCAGAGCAAATATCATTGCATGTGTCAACCGTACATTTGAAGATTAAAGTGAAAGTCGTTCTTGACCCCACCCCGTCCTTTCCATCCTGTTCACCACATTCCTGTTTATTTCCAGAGAAACACTGTGGCCCGGGTGGGGGGATCTCTTCTTCCAGAGAGTTTTTAAGCTTTTACACTCATGCATCCGTATGGATGGAAATAATTGCCCCCTTCGCCGTGGTTTTTACACACACACACACACACACACACACAGACACACACACACGCTGGGGCCATGTCGTCTTCCTTTCTCCTTTGTGGAATAGCAAGCCTTAGAAAGCTTTCCACGTCCCTATGTACGGTCCTACCATTTCTCAACAGCTGCTACACAATATTCCATAATGTGGATATACCGTAGGCTTTATTTAACCAAATTACGCTTGAAAGAGGCTTAAGTTTTATTTTTCTCCAAGTCTCCGGGATGACTGACATTGCAGTACACATTCCAGCACCCGCCCCCTTTGCCCATGCTGAGGTAGACGCTGAGAAGTGGAATTGGGAACCACGGCGTGTGTGTACTTTTTGTGCGAATAGATGGGTCCAGATTGTTCTCAAGAAAAGACCATTCAGACTTCCATTCTCGCAAGCAGCGAACACGAATCCCGTTTCCACACCTCTTGGCTAATACTTGACATAATTACTTTCTCATTTCTGCCCATCAGACAGGAGAAGCGTCGTTTCTTGTTTCCGCTCGTTTGCCCTCGTTCCTACTGAGTTGAGCATTTTCTGTGTTGCCCTTTCTCATTTCTCTCCCACAAATTGTTTATATCCTTTGCCTGAATTTCTGTTGGGTTGTTGATCTTTTTTGTGTTACTCTAGGAAGGGGTTTAGAGATTCTACATATAATTTTTTTGTTATGCGTCCCATAATATTTTCTCTGAGTCTGTGGCTAATCTGTTCATCCCACCTTTACTGATACAGACATTTTAAATGTGGATGTAATCAAACCTATGCATGCTCCGTTTTAGCCCTCTGCGTTTTTGTCTTGTTCAAGGTCTTTGGTGTCTCAGGCTACGTTTTTTAAAATATTTCTGTCTATTGTTTGCAGAGTTCTGTTTTCTGTTTAGCTCATAAGTCTTTGTTTTTGTGAGGTTGAGGCTCGATTTTGTTTTTTCTCCCACAGAAGAGGCAAGCATCTCAACACCATCCACTGACGCCTGTTAGTGTGTGAAACGGCTCCCTCACTGCATCTTAAGTTCATGGCAAACGGCTCTGTCTCTGAGCCTTCCATAGGATGCTGTTGGCTCCTTGCTCTACTTCTGTCGGTGCCACTGTGTTTCATTCACAATGCCTTTATTAACTACGGAAAACGGGGACAGAATCACTGCTCTCCACTCTTCTCCTCCTCTCTCTTGTTTCTTTTTGCACTACTTTTGCACTTACTCTTCGTGGTGTATTTAAATCCATTTGCAAATGTCCCTTTCAATGTGTGTGGAGCTAGGGATTGACGCTGCAGGGAATGTGTGGATTAGAATGGGAAGAATGGGCGGTTGTACAGTCTCAGCTTCCTGCTCGGGAGTGGAGCGACTTCCTCCTCCCTCCCTCTAGAGCAGGTTAACGTCTTGCAGGAGAGTTTCACAGTCACCTTCACAAAGATCTCACTCATTAATTAGGTTTCCTCAAGCAGGTTTTAAAGGTCTCACTGCTCTGTAAATACAGTCTTAGGTATTCTACTGCATCTTCTAATCAGACGGTGCTGACCGGGAAGAAGAGTTTTCCATTTGCAATTATTCTTTTAGTCCCTATGATTTATGACGTTGGTTAATTAGGTTTCTATGTAGGCCATCACATATCTGCAAATATTGTTGATGTTGTCTCTTCCTTTTCAACATCTCTGGTTATTTTTTCTTTGTCCTGTGCATTATCAAGGACCTGTATTAAATACAGTTTGGACAGCGGTGTCAGACATCTTCACGGTGTTCTTGATGTCAATGGGACAGCTTCTGATATATATATATATTTAAGACAGGGTCTCATTCTGTAAGACAGGGTCTCATTCTGTCACCCAGGCTTCAGTGCAGTGGCATGATCATGGCTCACTGCAGCCTTAACCTCCCAGGTTCAATCAATCCACTCACTTTAGCCTCCTGAGTAGCTAGGAATACAGGTACGCACCACCATGCTAATTTTTTTATACTTTCCTTTGTAGAGATGGGGGTTTGCCATGTTGCCCAGGCTGGCCTTGAACTCCTGGGCTCAAGCAATCCACCTGCCTTGGCCTCCCAAAGTTCTGGGATTACAGGCGTGAGCCACAGTGCCTGAGTCACCATGCCTGGCCCACTGTCTGATATTTCTAAACGACACATGAAAATAACCAGTTTCTCCCAGTTTTCTGAATGTTGCATGTTCATAATACCCCGGATTGCATTTTTGTTTAGTGCCAAAAAGAAGCGTTTCAAAATTAGAATCCAGTTTCTTGCAGACAAAAAGGATGATGGAATAAAATAAATCAGAGCTGTTCCCACAAACCCCAATGAGGTTCCTGACTCTGGGCAGGTAGGAGTGGCCTTTGCTCCCTGGGAAAGGAAGAGAGTCCTGGAGGACGTGGAGCTCTCACAGCCTCTGAGACTCTCAGGCCTCCTCTGGGGGGAAACACAGCCAGAACCTGAAAAAACAAATGAAAATCCACCCGACCTGACCAGCTGCAGCCCCTCGCCCCAGCCTGGGAGCTTCTCAGATGGCTCCCTTTCTGCCTGTAGCAACTGGTCCAGGGCTGGGCTGCTGACAGAAGCTGGGCCAGGCAGAGCAAAGACTCCCCGAAGACTCTTTGTTTATTGATGCAAAATAGACGTATATATTTTGGGGTGCAGTCATATAATGTGTAGTGATCAAATCAAGATACTTGGGATACCCATCACCCCAAACATTTATCTTTCCTTTATGTGGGGAGCATTCACATTCTTCTCTTCTAGCTCTTTTGAAATCTACAAGGACAGTGAGCAGGTGTCGTGAAGGGAACGCTGGAGTCTGTTATGCACATATCTGTTATGCCAGAGGAATGGGGTCCACAGAGGTCAGCGTGAGGCTCAGCCAGTGTGAGTGGAGGACAGCAAAGTTTGCCCCCACTCGCTATTCCAGCCTCACCGAGACCCAGCCACACCTCGCTCTTCCCCCTCATGTGGGCTTCCCTGACCTACGCCAGAGCGAGCTGCGTTTCCACCACTTTAAGCTGAAGACGAGCCCTAACTGACAGTTTTCGTATTTCCCTGAGAGCCGCACCACTCCTGATGATCCCCTCCAAAGCCCCAGGAAGCTCTTGTTAGCAATCTTAGATTAAATTCACAGAGTTCTGGATCACGACAGGAAGCCGTGTCCAACACGAAGGTATCCTGCTAACAGGCTCAACCACAAGTTCTGCAGAGGCGGGAGGTGAAACAGGCCCCAGAAAGCCGGTTTCTGACAACGCCGGTGCTGCAAGTTTATCAGCTGCTGCAGGAGACGGCTGGAGGCGGCGGCAGCACCTCAATGCTCTCGCCTGGTCTTCACGATTGAGAAGCCGTAGTGTGGCTCACAGCTATGCCATGAGTCTCCAGATTCAAAGACCACATCTCACCCTCCCTAAGCCCCCAGGTGCCCAGAGCAGTGCCGTGTGCAGAAAGGGCTTGATGAGCACTTGCTGAGCTGAGTGATAATCCCATGGCATTGTTTCCTCTGCCCGAAGTCTCCCAGCCTGCAGACGCCTGCATGGATTCTGGAGGGGCGTGTGTTGTTGGGCTCTGAAGGTTCTCTGAGCGCATCCAGGATAAAGCTGCTCTCTCCCAGGCCTCTGCTCAGCAGCGTGCTATCGGCAGGGCATTCCTCACCAGGTATCTTCAAGCTGCTTCTCGCTGGATTTAGGGCACGGTGGAAACACGGAAACAACTGTAGTTCTGCCATCGGGTCCCACATCTGCTCATCCTGGGACAGCCACGCAGCCCCACCCAGAAAGCGGCAGCAGATTTCAGCACCCTGGAGAGGGCCAGGCCCATTGGCTGGTCAAGCTCCTCAGTCTCAGGGGAGCAGCTCAGGAAGACACCGCCTGGGAAGATGAGGGGGACAGGAATGAAGTCAGCAGGTGGGCGGGAGGAATTTGACTCCCAGTGGAGGGAGGGCAGGAAGCCTGCTGCGGAGGCGCCATTGAGAAGCCATCACCTAGGGAAGCCCCTGCTTCCCAGAGACAAGGGAAAGGTCCTCCTTGATTCCCCAGGGGAACAGCGTGGCTGCGGTCAAATCCATCCACAGGGGTAGATTTTCCCCACGGCCCTGGCCCCTGGCCCTCGTGGGCCTCCCTCAGACATGCCCTGCAGGGCCCGGGACACTGACCTCGATGGGCCCTGAGCCAGCAGGACCCGTGTGTGCTCTGATGAAGGGCAGGCACTTTGTTGGAGGGAGGAGGAGCAGAAAGAGAATGGAATGTTAGCTCCTAAATCACAGGGCAGGAAGAATTCCTGAAACAAATCAAACAAATGCCTCCTAGGTGGTTCCAGACCATCTTCCCCTCCCGTCCCCGTTTCTTAGGGTGTGGCAGTGACACTAACCCTGCTCCACTACCCATCCCTGTGGCCCTGGCCTCACCCTCGGCCCCTGTACATCTCAGGGCTGGTGCCTCCGTGCAGGTCCATTTCACATTTCACCTTCGAATTGTCCTCTGTGAACATGTGTGTGCCCATATTTATTGATCTGTTTACATTTGTTTGACGACCCATTTGCAGCCTCTTTTCATTAGAAAGTTATTACATTTTCCAAGCATAGGTGTGCTTGTTTTGACTTCTTTTGAAAATGTAAACACCTGAAACCTCCCACAGTTAATTAACCTGCCAGCATTTGTTTAATGGCAGAGACAGAAAAATCCCCTGGATGCAGCCACCCAGCTCAGCAAGAGGGCGGAAGGGAAGGTGCACCCAGCCTCTTGCTCAGGTATTTATGAGGAAGATGCATCCTTCCGGGATGGGCAGAGGGCGGCGGGCTGCAGCAGGCATGGGACCACAGGACCACCTGGGCTCGCAGCTCTTCCTGCTCCTACCTTTCTGCTTTGTGTCTGTCTCCCCAGAGACAGCAGATGTGCCCAGCACCACAGTGGGCACGGGAAACTTGGCCCCAGCCCCGAGAAGCGCCCCCAGGTCCTGAGTTATTTAACAAGCAGAATTGAGTAGATGATATCCGAGGCTCCATCCCTCCCACCCCTGCTGATGGCTCGTCAGTCACAGGCAGTTACAGGGAACTGGGGAAGCCACCATCAGGGAGGTCCACTGACTGCAGGATAGATAATTTGTAATTTAATATTTCCACCTCCAATCCAAATCATGAAAACAAGATATTATATTTGATGACAGCCAATTAAAGCAGCCATGATCCTATCCCGGTACTGCCTCACGCCTTCTGTTAGCTAAGCCTCTAAGTCTTTCTGTGTTATTTCCTCATTTGTGCCTAAAACGTTCCTTCTAGGACAGAAGGACCCCACATCGTCCCGCCCACTGTGCGGACGGAGGACCCGAGGCTCAGTGATGCTTTTGTGCACTTCCCGACCACCCAGGGGCCTCGTGAGCAGCTACCGCTGTGCCTCTCCCATGCTCTGCTCCTGAGCTGGGAGTTTCCCAGCCAGGCCCCAGCCCAGGCCCAGGTTGAGCCGTGATTTCCTCCTTAACCTGCCTCACCCTCATCTTCTGGCCTCCAAGCACAGGGTACCTCCCGTCTTCCAGGCAGCGAGCCCAAGCCTGGAGCTCCTGCACAGCCTTTCAGGAAGTCCCTGACTTCCACCTTTGAATAACCTTAGCAGCAGCTGTGGCCCAGTCCTGCTTTCCTGGGATTTGCCCTGGGATTCTCTTCCAAACCAATGGCCTCTGCTGGGGGTCCGGCGGGACACACCCCAAACTGCTGCCTGCACTGAGGCCCTGCACTCCCACACAGATGCCCAGGGTCCCTCCCCAGCCTGTGTCAGAGGGTGTCACCCTCTGCTCCCACCCCGCACGGGCTCCACCAGCTCTATAGAACTTGTGTCGTCCCAATGGCAGCAGAAGAGGCCTTGGTCCTCCCCAGGGGCCCGTGCACTCCTCAGAGTTTTATGGTTATAAAATGGACCACTTCTGGCCCATGGGCTGTGAATTGCAGGGACAGGAGAGGGCCCAGGGAGCTCCCCATTCTCTCTCCCAGAGGCCGGGCTGGGCTCTGTCCCTGCACCACAGCTTCCACACCCCTGCAGACTTGAAACAGCCCCAGTTATGGTCTCATGGTTCCTGTGGTGTGGCCCAGGAGCCCTTTCCTCTCTCACACAAGAAACTCCAAGTAAGGGAGCAGAGAAGGGGCCCAGACCCTCCTGTCCTGAGGGCCCCCCGCGGTCAGGCAAGCAAAGGCACTCTAACAATAGACTCAGCAGGGAAGTCCCAGCAGGGGCATGCTGGGCTTGCTTGTAGTCCCCAGTCCAAGGCCCCCTCTGTCTTCCTGAGCCCACCAGGGGATGGCCCAGTCCCAGGAGGTCCTTCCTCTCTTCAGGGTCACACTCCCTGGGACCCATCTTCCTGCCCTGGTGTCTGATGGGGCTGGGACAAGCTCCACTGTGAGCTGAGCCCCAGAGAAGGTGGCAGGGAGGGGGTGGGGAGAAGAGGAACACTAAAAATTCCATGCAAATGATATGCAAACGAGCAGCACATGCTTGGGTCTGGATTCTGTTTTCTTCTTGGCCTCATTCCTGCTGGGCTGTGAACCTGCCCTACTTTCTATCACCCAGTTATAGACGTTTTGGAAGAAAGCAGTTTTAGCCACCAGAATTCTCCCAGGTCCAACAGAGTCACAGTGAGGCTGTGAGACCCCACCCACCACAGGGGATGGAGGCCCCCTCTCCAACATCTGCAGGCTGGGTCCCCACACCGCCCTCAAGTTCTTCACTCCTCCATGTTCTGCCTGAGTCCCTTCCTCGAAGAAGCTTTTTCTGGCCAGTGCAAGTCAGAGGGTCCTCATGGAGTTGTGGGGGCATGGCCCCACAGACACTGGGCAGGTGACCAGGAGTCAGTGAAAGTGGGGAGTTGTGGGGGCATGACCCCACAGACACTGGGCAGGTGACCAGGAGTCAGTGAAAGTGGGGAGGACTCAGAAAACTCATTTGAGAGGAGAATGTGGGCTCTGCAAATTTGTATCCATCCTTCCATTCATCCATCCATCCACTATTTCACCTAGCCATCCATCCATCCATCCATGCATTCATCCACCTATTCATCCATTCACCTTTCAATTATTCATTCGTTCACCCACTCATCCATCTATTCATCCATCTATCCATTCATTCCTCTATCCATTCACCCACTCATCCATCCATCCACCCATCTATTCATTTACCTATCCATTCATCCATTAATTCATTCTCTTACTTATCCATCTATCAGTCCATTTGTTCATTCATCAATCCAGTCCTCCATTCAACAAATAGGGAACAACTGAGATGGAGACCAAGTCCTGTCCCTCGTTAGGGACCGTGGCCAGGCTGGGGTCGGGGGCAGTGCAGCAACACCAGCACTGACAAGAATGATGTCCACACCGGAAACTCGCACTTCCATCCACACTTTAGGGGGCTGAAGCGGTTCATTCTACCTGCTCTATCTCAGGGGAATGAGGGGCACCCCAGCAGCAGGAGAGTTCTGTATACTAACAGCAGCCCCTGTTTAAGAGTTCTTGTGGCCAGGCACCCACCATCACCTCCTGTTCTGGGTGCATTGTCTCGTGGTTCCCTGATTATTCTCTGAAATAGGTCCATCTTGTCCTCATCGATGTTAGTGACACAAACCCCACCCGCAGGGCCTAAGCCCCCAAGGGGATGTACTGGTGCTTCTAGGGTAGGGCAAGAGTGACCTGGTTTCAGGTCTGGGTGCATCCAGAGCTCAGGACACTATCACCAAAGCCTGGTCCACCCCTGGCTCTGCTTCCTCCACGTGGATTCCAGTCTCAAGCAGGCTCTCCCCACTGATTCCAGCCCCTATGCCTGAACCAGTCACGTGCCACAGGAGGGTGGTGTGCTGACTGGCTGTGACACGGTCATATGATCTGTCCCTGGACTGGGGAAGTCTCCAAACCACGTGGACTGAGGCTGGGTGCGGGGTGATCCTCAGGGGGCTGTTCCAGGTACTGCAGGAATGGCTGCTGAGTGGTGTCCCTGGGACAGCCTCAATTTCCCTGTTTGACAGAGGAGGAAACCATGCTGAGAGGTGAGAATGGCTCTGGAATCATGCAGTACAGCTGTCAGAGTCAGCCTGGGATTGGACTTGCCCGGCAGGCCTGGGCTCTGACCGCTGGCTGGACTGTCCCTGGCCTGCCTCTGGCCCTGAGCCACAAGTCAGCTCTGGAGATGCCTGGGTGGCAAGGGGCTGCCCCATAGACCCTCTCATTTTACCCAGAGCCTGACATCGAGCCCAGTGCAGACAAGGTCCCACAGACAGTGCTATAAATCCACCCCTCGATGACAAACTGCAAAGCAACCATAAAGTCTTCAGGAAACACATACTGTATGGCAATTAACATTATGCTCTCCCCTTCCGTCTCAGGGATGAGACATGTGAGGACCAGTGACGAGTACTAACCTCTTACAACGAATGTCAATGGACTCTTACAAATGAATTCACCCCAGACTACATTGTCAGCTCCTGGGGACACGTTTAAATCGCTTTCTGTGTCTGTAAGTATCAGCTTGTCCTGGAGTCAACCTCAGATCTGAAGCACAAATGCTGGCTTGGAAGCCTGAGGCTGCTTGAGGTCTCTGGGCTCCTGCATGGGCAGACACACAGACACAGTGCATCCCTGGGCTCCTGTCCTCTGCCCCCCACAGTCCTCTCTCAGCGTGGGTGTCCCGTTGCACAGGCGGAAGTGGGGCTTGGTCTTGGCTCCTCCAGCACCTCTCTGTCCTGACCCACAGCCTAGGGTAGCAGGATAAAAGGGGGCCCGGTGAGTGCCGCACCATGACAGACACTCAGCTGGACACAGCACTCCCTCTGTGCCGGGTTTTGGACAGGTGTCCATTGTGATTTGCCCATGCTGCATTCCGAATGTAAAATGCTCCAGCCTGATTGGCAGGTTCTCCACTGTGATTGGCTCATGCTCCATTCAGACTGGAAAATACTCCAGCCTGATTGGCCCATGCTTCATTATAATTGGTCCATGCTCCATCCTGATTGGGTCATCATCTCATAATCCATTCCCATTGATCTATGCTCCACCCTGATTGGAAAATGCCTCATCCTGACTGGCCCATGCTCCAGTCTGTGTGGTCTGTGGTCTATTTTGATTGGTCCATGCACCATTCTGATAAGTCCGTGCCCTATTTTAGTAGCTCAGTGCCCTGGGGAATAGGTTCCCAACTGGAACTTGCCACTGGTTTGGAAAGAGCTGGGAAATCCTCCCCACCCCATCACCTCTCTGCAGTTCATCCCCAGAGGTGAGATTCCTACCCAGCATTCTGCATCCTTCAGCACATTCTAGCCCATTCCATTGTCTCTAAGGGAGAAAAGGCTCAGGGAAGGGTTGGGAACAATTAGGAAAAGGGAACAAGTCTGGGTTTCTTTTAAATCCTGAAGTTTTCTGCATTTGCAGATTCTCCAGGGCCTGATGCTCAGCCATCTGCATGGAGCCCTTTCTCCTGGAAACGATTTCCTGCCTCCCAAATGGCGTGATTCTTGACTGTGCCGAGGGCCATATCACTGTTTCAGGAACAGACGCTTGCTGCTGGCACCAGAGAGGGAAGGCTGCCTGGTTCTGGAATCTCA
This sequence comes from Aotus nancymaae, assembly GCF_030222135.1. NCBI lineage: Eukaryota > Metazoa > Chordata > Mammalia > Primates > Aotidae > Aotus > Aotus nancymaae. Next base: position 1,826,519 of record NW_026988433.1, on the reverse strand, counting down.
TTTTCCAATCGTATAATGTTGTGCAACTGTGTTCACACTATGCTCTGTAGCTGAGAGGACCCTCCTTGGCCTGGCTCAACCCCCCTGGGCCCTCCTCTGCACTTGGTGATCCCCTGTCCCCCAAAATGTCTCCTCTGCAACCCAGTATAGTGCCAGATCCCAGAGTCACACCTCCCTTGCTCTAGGCTAAGTATTGCTCCCTGGAGGCTCTTGTACAATTAAAACCCACCAGGAAAAAAACCCAGCCCTCAAGGTCACCAAGTGCTCACATCTGTGTCCCTCATGACCTTGACTTCCTATTCCACTAACAGAGCACAGATTTTGCATGAAAATGACCTCCCTTCTCAGATCACATGGTCTGTTCTGGCTCTGGGATGGATGTTGATGAGATATGGCCAATCAGAGCATGTCCATCCCTGGCCAGGGTGCCTGGTGCTGAATAGACACAAGCCCCAGCCAGTGAAAGCCAGAGGGGCCCACATCTGGGCTTCAGCAGAGGACTGGGAGGATGGGTCTCTTCACAAGTGTCCCTGAAAGGAGGGGAGTGGGCTTGGCACTGCAGGTGGAGGGGGTTGGCTTCACATGGCTGAGCTCAACTGGGAGGGGAGCCAGATGGGGAGCAGAGTCAGAGAGAAGGAGACAGAGAGACAGACATAGACAGACAGAGAGGTCCTGGCGGCGTCTCCCAGGCCCCTTCATCCAGCCGTACCTGAAGGTGCACAACGCTGGACTCCAGTTGGTTTGAGTTGAGTTTTTTTGTCTCCTTCAACCACAGAGTCCTAAATACGGAGAAAACATTGGGGGGTGGTGGTGGAGATGCTTTCACAAACCTCCAGTTTACAAGGAGCACCTCCAGACTGGAGGCCCCTCCCACTTTCCTCCCAGCACCACCCACGGAAGCAGCTGGTGCCCATGGCAGGGCAGCTGAGGGATGCATCCAGAGCACCCTCCCTGGAGGCTCTGTGCTCGGTCTCCTCAGCTCATCCATCAGCACAGACATCTGAGGTCGTCCCCCAGAGGGACTGGGGTGGAGAAGGGACCACTTCACCCAAGGTCTGAATGAGGACGCTTCCACAGATGAGGTGAGGATGGCAGGGATGAAGGTGAAAGCATGGACATGACCAGCCGGCAGAGCCCCGGGGATGGAGTCAGATTGATGTCCGCAGGCCTGGCTGGCACCCAGCAAAGGAAAACACCTGCATCAGAGCTTCCTTCTGCCTCCCCATGCCCACCCCTCCCCTCTCTGTGGGGTCCCCAGAGCTGGAAAGGCCCCTCCCTTCCTGCCCACTCTCCCGCAGGATAACACCTGCCAGGACTCATTTTCACTTCACTGAGAAGTGTTTGCCTGGTCTGTGTCCCCTTAGAACTGCAGAGGCTGATGCAGCGGCGGCGGTCACCAGTCCCGTCACCTGGGCAGGGCTTGCAGACGGCGCTTGATGGGCCACGTCCAGGTCCTAGGTGGGGCTTTAGCCCATGGACTCCTTCAACATGGGACCATACAGAACCCCCTTAAACCTTAATCCTTTTTTTTTTGTCCAGTGTTCTGTAGTAGAGATGAGTTGTCATTCATCTAACCTGCCCCCTGCTGATGGAATCCAGGGCAGTTCAGTGAGACCCCCGAATCCCACAGAGCCAGAGAGGACACCCTGGAATCTCTTTCTTGGCTCCCACAGGTGTATTTTCTGCAGGGTGGATTCCTAGAGAGAAGACAGAAGAGCTGAGTACCATCAATGTCCCTAAGTGAGCCCAGGGGCTGGTGAGTCTGTTGCTGGTCATGTACAGTGCTCCCCTCAGAGCCCCTCACCATCCTTATCTGTCTCCTCACCTTCCCATTCCCCACCTAGCACCCATTGGGACCTCTGGCTCCTCCTCGCCCAATTCCCTGTTTCTTCCTCCCCCCTTCTCCACCTTATCCACCCCAAAAGAGACTCAATACATTGATGCATCCAGCCCACAGGATTGTCCCTCTGACTTTGCAACAAGAAGACCTTCTGTCCCAGGTTAGGGCCAGGATCATCCTTTCAAATCTTCTCCTGCATCTAGACTGACTGCCCCCAGTTTTGACAGTATCTCAGTGTGCAGAATCCTTCCAGGACAGGCAGCACTAGGGTCCCTCCAGCTTCCTGCAGGATGCTCTTCTGAGGTCATTTATGTTGCAGCCCATCCCAAAGAACTTGACTGATTTCCCCAGTGACTCATAATCCCATTTGAGGGAGGGATTCAGTGAATGAATGAGTGAGTGAGTGAATGAGAAAGTGAGTGATTGAATGAGTGAGTGATGAATTGGGGGAGAGGGAGTGAATGAGTGAGTGAGAGAATGAGTGAGTGAGGGAGGGAGTGAATGAGGGAGTTGTCAACTCCAAATATCTAAGACAGGTCTCAGTTAATTTACAAAGTGTTTTTTGCCAAGGTTGAGGACTCATGCCTATGACATAGCTTCATGAATTTCTGATGATGTGTGCCCAAGGTGGTCAGAGCACACTTTAGTTTTATACATTTTAGGGAGACATGAGACATCAATCAACATATGTAAGATGAACATTGCTTCAGTCTGGAAAGTAGGACAACTCAAAGCGGGGAGGAGGCTTCCAGGTCATAGGTAGAAAGAGACAAATGGTTGCATTCTTTTGAGTTTCTGTTTAGCCTCTCCAGAGGAGTCAATTGGATATACATTTATCTCAATGAGCCGAGGGGTGACTTTGAATAGAATGGGAGACAGGTTTGCCCTAAGCAGTTCCCAGCTTGATTTTTCTCTTTAGCTTAGTGATTTTTGGGGTCCTGAGGTTTATTTTCCTTTCACATTTCTCCCCCCCCTTTTTTTTTTTAAAAAAAAAAATCTTTTGGAGAAAGCATTTTAGAAGAAAATGAGTCTCTGGTCTCAGGTTTCATCTAACGTCTCTTTGCTAGGATGGTTTATTCTTAGACTGGTAGGTCCCGAGTTATTAGGAAAGTTCGTTTTTAGCAGGTTATTAAGTCTCATGTCCTGTGAAGAGAAAATAGGGGGAGAAAGGGAGAAAAGCAACAAGAAAACAAAGAATGATCCTGGAAAATTGATACAGGCTGCATTGCTCTGAAGTCTATACATCAGTAGGCAGGTGTGAAAGTGGCTCATGTATGTAAATAAGTTGCTGGGTTCTTTTTTTTTCTGAAATTTAAGTTGTCCAGCTTCAGTTCACAGGTTTTAAGAAAGGACAGTTTAGTTTTTATTGACTCTAAATTAGGAAAAATCGGCGGGGCGGGGGGGAAGAAAAAAAATGAAAAACATTATTTTGAAGACTTGTAGCCAAGAAAATTAAAATTCAGCCCAAACTGTAGAAAATAATAAAAAGTGAAAAACATTAGGCAAGACTAGAATCTAACAACAAGTGTACTATAGTTTTGAAACATACTTTTTTCTCTCTCTAGTTTTTCATCTTTATTAAAGACAAATTATGGTAGAACTGATCTGCTTTATTATACTTGGCATGATTATTTGGATTTTAAATTTATTTTGATGGAACTTTGTTCCATAGAAGAAATCTCAGATATGACCTATTTAAAGCCAAGCACAGCCATGGATTTTTACCATCAAATATCTATAAGTTGAGTGAATTCTTCTCCTTTTGAAGTCTGAAGATAAACTCAGTGCTTCTGAGCCCATTAGAAAGTGACATTTTTTACTAACCACAGGTCAGGAACCCTGTACAGGAACTGTGTACACAAAGTATGAGGCTAGTTTTTCCCAAGGGGCTTTTATTGGCTCCATAAGTCGAGTTTGATTCCTTTAAGGAAAACACATCATTCCAGGCAAAGTGCTGGTAAAATAACTAGTTTCTCCATCTGTTTTCTGTTACCAATGAAAACAGATTCCTATTGCACTTATGCAAATAACTGTAACACCATAACTTAAGAATATTCACAAATAGTTTCCAAGTTCTGGAGAAATCAAGTAGAAAGCAACAAATATGCTCCAAATTTTGTTCATAGGAGTATACTAAATTGTTAAAAGCTGTCAATAGCTCAAAAGAAAAGCTTCCTTGATTCTGAAACAAAACAAAACAAAACAAAACAAAGGATAAGCAATGGTTTAAGCTTCAAAATATCACTTCAAAAAGGTTACTTCAATCTTCTATTAGTTCAGTCCATGAAGTAAATTCTTGTTCTGCTTGATATTCATAAACATTTCAGCTATCCATGAATCCGGAAAGTTTTATCTCTATTCTGATTTCCCAATCTCCAAAGTTATTAGACCAAGTAGAGGGCTCAAAGTGCTGGGTGATCAGCCCTTATATGCATTTCCTGAATGAGTCTTTTTTAAAACTAAATTTCACCAGAGATTTCCCTGTAGGGCCACTGTATGTCCTGGGAAGTCAACCCTCCAGACACTTTCATGAGGCCTCCAGTCACCCAGTGGTGCCTTTCAGCTGGGAGGAGCAAAATGCCTTTTCTCTTTGGAGCTAAGAAAACTCATTTGCCTATGAAAACAATAGTTCAGTTCCTCATGCAAATACACACAAACAAGCTGAATCGGGATTAATTTTTGGAGAAAAAGCAATAGAGAAGGCCCTTTAGAATGCCTCTCCAAACTAGAATTAGGATCCTTAAACAACTTCCCTAAAGAATAAAAAAAAACAAAAACAGCCAAGACCACTTTCTGCAAACTGTGCTCAGCCACTCCTAACTTTGTAGTTCTCATCTGCCATCACACACGCCAAGGTCAAATCCCCTCACAGTACAAGGTCATGTCTGGTACCCCCAAAGCCAAAGAGGTCAGGTTGTGCAATACAGGAAAACAGAGCTTTAGCCCTAAGAAGAATCTGCCCATGACTCTTGAAACTCCATAAGAAAAACAGAACACCCAGAAGGAGCGAGTAGCACCTTCATTCTGAATTCTTTAAAGGGGTTCAAGTCATTAGAAGCCTTCTCTAGATATTTTGGTACTGCAGATGGAAAAGGGAGAGGAAGGAGGTATAGGGTAGAAGAAAAGTAAAGAAAAAGTATCTTTTTTAAGACAGGAAGCAAACACAGAAACCAAGCACATCGTTTTTTGGGTTTTTTATTTTTGTTGTTTTCCTCTTTTGCAACTGTGAGAAATTTTAGCTAAATCAGAGAGGCTTTGTTACCATAATTTGGAGTTCTCACTTGGATTTGACCAAGTCAGGTAGAATTGGTCAACTCTGAGGAGAGAAAGACTGGAACAAACAACAAAAAAAACCCAACCGTATGATCATGAGCACTCTAATGGTAAAGATAAGTTAAAACCAGCTGGTTGTCAAACTTTAGCCAAGACGAGACCCCAATTCAGCTACTTACCTAGGGATGGGTCTCAGGCTGAAGGCTGCTCTCTACCATCCTAGAAGCTGGAAAAAACTCCAACTTGTCTTCTCTGCTGGGAGTGAGCTCAAACTCCTTAAAGGAGTTACCTGCTTTCCACAGTCACGGAAGCAGAAAATTTTGCCTTCCTTGCTGGAAGCAAATAAAACTCCAATAAAATGAGTTCTATGGCAAACCAACTTCACACCTTGACCCAATTTTGGGAGATCAGGGATTCTCCGGAGGGTTGCTCTCAGACCTCAGCAAATTGTCCTATTGGTTTGAGCCATAAAGTTAGCTCATGTCGGTACCAAGCACCAACAGGAGATTTATCAAAGGGAGGGAATGAGTGAATGAATGAGTGAATGAATGAATGAGTGAGGGAGTGAGTGAGGGAGGGAGTCAATGAGTTTTTGAGTGAATGAATGAGTGATTGAGTGAATTGATTGAATAAGTGATTGAATGAGTGAATGAGTGACTCAGTGAGTAAATGAGTGAGTGAGTGAGTCAGTGAGTGAGTAAGTGAGTCAGTGAATGAGTGACTGAGTGAATGACCGAGTGAGTGACAGAGTGAGTGAGTGACTGAGTGAGTGACTGAGTGACTGAGTGACTGAGTGAGTGAATGACTGAGTGACTGAGTGAGTGAATGAGTGAGTGAGTGAATGACTGAGTGAGTGACTGAATGAACAACTGAGTGATTGAGTGAGTGAATGACTAAGTGAGTGAGTAGGCGAGTGACTGAGTGAATGACTGAGTGAATGAGTGAGTAAATGAATAAGTGAATGAGAATGAGTGACTGAGTGAATGATTGAGTGAGTGAGGGAATGACTGAGTGAATGAGTAAGTGAATGAGTGAGTGAATGAATGAGTGAATGATTGAGTGAGTGAGTGAATGAATGACTGAGTGAATGAGTGAGTGAGTGGGTGAGTGAGTGAATGAGTGAGTGGGTGAGTGAATGAGTGAGTGGGTGAGTGAATGAGTGAGTGAATGAGTGAGTGGGTGAGTGAATGAGTGAGTGAGTGAATGAGTGAGTGGGTGAGTGACTGAGTGAGTGGGTGAGTGAATGAGTGAGTGACTGAGTGAGTGAGTGACTGAGTGAGAGAGTGAATGAGTGAGTGGGTGAGTGAGTGGGTGAGTGAATGAGTCAGTGACTGAGTGAGTGAGTGACCGAGTGAATGAGTGAATGAGTGAGTGGGTGAGTGACTGAGTGAGTGGGTGAGTGAATGAGTGAGTGACTGAGTGAGTGACTGAGTGAGTGAGTGAATGAGTGAGTGGGTGAGTGAATGAGTGAGTGAATGAGTGAGTGGGTGAGTGAATGAGTGAGTGACTGAGTGAGTGAGTGACTGAGTGAATGAGTGAATGAGTGAGTGGGTGAGTGACTGAGTGAGTGGGTGAGTGAATGAGTGAGTGACTGAGTGAGTGAGTGACTGAGTGAGTGAGTGAATGAGTGACTGGGTGAGTGAATGAGTGAGTGGGTGAGTGAATGAGTGAGTGACTGAGTGAGTGAGTGACTGAGTGAGTGAGTGAATGAGTGAGTGGGTGAGTGAATGAGTGAGTGAGTGACTGAGTGAGTGAGTGAATGAGGGAGTGAGTGAGTGGGTGAGTGAATGAGTGAGTGGGTGAGTGAGTGAGTGAGGGAATGAGTAAATGAATGAATGAATGAATGAATGAGTTAATGACTGAGTGGGTGCACAGGCCCTGCTCCCCAGGCACCACCCATGCGGTGCGCAGGCTCCCGGTCTCTGACTCCCTCCTCCTCCCTCTGGTTCCTCCCGACCGCCCCCTGCAGCCCACCCAGCTGCATTCAGGAAAGTCAGGGCTTGTGGTTTAAATCATTGTCCTCCCACAGGGTCCTGAGCCTGGGCCAGGCCTGGTCAGGGGTCTCCACGCCGCCTCCCCGCCCCACAGCCCGGCACAGGGGGAAGGTGCAGGTGGCTGGGCTCTGATGCAGCTCAGGTCCCCGCTCCTCCTCGGGGGACTGGGAAGAGGCGGCCGCCTGTGTGTGGGACCCTCCCGTGGGGAGCGCTTGCTGGGCCTCTGTGGCCTGAGACGCTGCTGCAGAACGGAGATAAGTCACCGCTGGCTGCTCTCGGCCGCCCGCCCTCCAGGGTGTCCACGAGGGTCAGCCTCGGGCTGCCTGGGGCTGTGCTGGACGACCCCGTGGGCCACGCTGGGGTGGAGGGGAGCCCCCCACACGGGAGTCCTTGGGGGCGTGCTGTGTGGGCTACCCCGGCAGGCGGCCTCTCCTGAGTCTCCAGATGGGAGCTGGCACCGGCTCTGGACTTGCTGACCCCTCAGAGGGTGACTGCAGCCCTCCCCAGCCCTCCCCGCAATGGGGTCCTCACTGTGTTCAGCTGAGTCAGCACTCACGGGAACACGGCCTCCCCATCAGGGAAGCAATCCCCACACTGTGCCCGCCCTCCGTGTCCTGCCCAGGCCCAGAGGGGGTGATTGTTGCAGGGTGACTATCCGTCCCCATCTCTTCTTAAACTATGTGTGTATGTGTCTGTGTGTGTGTGTGTCTGTGTGTGTCTGTGTGTGTTTGTGTGTGTCTGTGTGTGTATCTGTGTGTTTATGTGTCTGTGTATGTGTCTGTGTGTGCATCTGTGTGTGTGTGTCTGTGTGTGTATTTGTGTGTGTATGTGTCTCTGTGTGTGTGTGTCTGTGTCTATGTGTCTGTGAGTGTTTGTGTGTGAGTTTGTGTCTGTGTGTCTGTGTGTGTGCCTGTGTGTCTGTGTTTGTGTGTGTGTTTGTGTGTGTGTGTGGAGGGGGTTACAATTACAGGAAAAGCCCTCCCTGACCTCCTGTTGCCAAGAGAAAGGTGCCTCTACCTTCAACTCGGCAGAACAGAACAGAGTGGGGGTCAGGAGGGTGGGAGCTGAGGCGATGGCCAGGCGCTCCTCGGTGAGTGGATTCCCCAGACAGAGACTTTGCCTCCCACTCTGCCAGCTCCTCCTCACACACCTATTTCCATTACTTCAGTGAGTGGCACCATCCTCCTCCCATCGATCTGAGTGCAGAGCCCTAGAAACAGGGCCCAAGATGGCCTGGAAGGAAGGAGGAGAAGAGGACTCTGGGGCCACGGGTGGTCCCTCCCTGCACTCACTCCTCACCCACACTTCCAGCCCCAGGCTCTCCTGTGTTCCTCTCCTGTGTCTCCCGTGGTCCCCTCCTGGGTCCCCTGTGGTCTCTCCTCCTGAGTCTCCCGTGGTCCCCTCCTGCATCTCCCGTGGTCCCCTCCTGGGTCCCCCGTGGTCCCCTCCTGCGTCTGCCGTGGTCCCCTCCTGCGTCTCCCGTGGTCCCCTCCTGGGTCTCCCATGGTCTCCTCCTGCGTCTCCCGTGGTCTCCTCCTGGGTCCCCCGTGGTCCCCTGCTGGGTCTCCCGTGGTCTCCTTCTGCGTCTCCCGTGGTCCCCTCCTGGGTCTCCCGCCTCCTGGGTCTCCCGTGGTCTCCTCTTGGGTCCCCTGTGGTCTCCTCCTGCGTCTCCCGTGGTCCCCTCCTGCGTCTCCCGTGGTCCCCTCCTAGGTCCCCCGTGGTCCCCTCCTGCGTCTCCCGTGGTCTCCTCCTGAGTCCCCCATGGTCCCCTCCTGTGTCTCCCGTGGTCTCCTCCTGGGACCCCCGTGGTCCCCTCCCGGGTCCCCCGTGGTCCCCTCCCGGGTCTCCCGTGGTCCCCTCCCGCGTCTCTCGTGGTCCCCTCCCGGGTCCCCCGTGGTCCCCTCCCGGGTCTCCCGTGGTCCCCTCCTGCGTCTCCCGTGGTCTCCTCCTGGGTCCCCCGTGGTCTCCTCCTGGGTCCCCCGTGGTCCCCTCCTGGGTCTCCCGTGGTCTCCTCCTGGGTCCCTCGTGGTCTCCTCCTGGGTCCCCCGTGGTCCCCTCCTGGGTCTCCCGTGGTCTCCTCCTGGGTCCCTCGTGGTCTCCTCCTGCGTCTCCCGTGATCCCCTCCTGGGTCTCCCGTGGTCTCCTCCTGGGTCCCCCGTGGTCCCCTCCTGGGTCCCCCGTGGTCTCCTCCTGGGTCCCCCGTGGTCCCCTCCTGCCAGGGAGTGGTGGCTGCTGTTCTCAGACCCACCTCTCAGGTCGGCACACCCTCCCAGCCCTCCTGGTGCTTCTTTCTCATCCGAGCAAATCCCTTTGGGGCCTATTCTAAGAACAAGTTAATGTATTATCCATCAGAGAGGCCTGTGGGCAGCCCACAGGCAGGCATCCAGGACAGAGAAAGTCAAAGCGCTTCCCCGGTGTGGGGGCGAAGGCCGATGTTTCCGGAGAAGACGTGTTTCCGCCACACTCCACGTGGCTGCCTGGTTCTCCTCTGTCCACACCAGCCCGGCTGTCAGGAAAGGAACATTTGCGTGGAAGGGGACTCGGGGTGTGGGACAAAGGCAGAAGGAGCCTCAGGGCCGACTCAGGAGCAGAACCACGTGCATCGTGTGAAAAGCGTCAGCGGACGGAAACCCTTAGTCAGACTTCACAGCATGAACAGCCCCAGTGTAAAATAAACTGCCCGCGCGTCTCCTCCCGTTTCTGCACATCGTGTGTCGAGTGGTCGCTCAGATGACTAACTGCCTCCCTTGGGGAGCAGAGGCTGGGTCCAGGCGGGAACAATGGTTCTGGCGTGACAATGTGACAGTTAAACAAAGTGGCGTCTGATTAAGTGAGTGCATCGATTCTCCTAATGCGGAAGGACAGTGGCTTCTGGACCGGGCGGCATAAATCTCACTCTCTTTGGAGAGTGACGGATGATGGGGTCATTAAGGAACAGAGGAGCAAATGGACAAATAAACGGAGAATTGGTTGAAACGGGGATAGGCGTGCAATGGACAACTGAATAATTGGAGGATAAATGGTGTGATTAGTTACAATCTAGATGACTGGTCAAAACGGGCGATGGCTGTGTAAATGGATGAGAGGGTGGATGGACGGATGCAGGAGAGAAGAGTGGATAGTAACCTGGGTATATGCACAGGTAAGTGGATGGGCAGATGGATGGATGCATGCATGGAAGAGAGAAGGATGGATAGTAACCTCAGCATACGTTCAGATAAGTGGACAAGCAGACAGACGGACAGATGGATGGATGGTGGGTGGATTAGTGAGAAGATGGATGGCCATACACACAAATGACAACTTTGACAGTAAATGTTTGACTTAAATCTTAGGGTCATCAGGTTCCCCGGAGACACACAGGTGGTGCGTTAAACCTCACCTGCTCTTCCCAGCAGCCCACACTTCCTGCTTCCACCTCTTCCCCTGATCGATTCAGACACTCAGGGAATGAGGGGGTCACAATCTGAGTCAGCGGGAAGTCAGTCAACCCAGCCAGCGGTGTGGACGCCCCAGGCAGCCCGCACGTGGGCGGTGACTTGAACCTACACGGGCCGCAGGGGAGGAAGTCGGCAGTTACGTGGGTAATTGGGATAAAAATAACTCCACAGGAGCACCCGGAGGACTCGGGACTCATGGCCTCTGGAGGCCCCGATCCTCTCTCGGGTCACTCCCCTCCCCGTCCCTGTGCGGGGCCTGATCCCGAGAGCCCCTCCCCTGCGGAGGGCAGTGCTGAGCCGGCCCTGGGTACAGACAGGTCTGAGCGTCCCCATTTCTCCCCCAGGGGAACCGCAGCCCATCCGTCCTCTGACAGAAACCCGCCACATCCCCGAATGGAACTCAGACAAGCCACTTTCTATTGATTTCAGTTTGCATTTTAAATAGACAAAGTGGCTCTGGAAAGAAAGCACAAGTTCATTAGTGCTGTGAAATGCCATTTCCATCGACTCCTCGCGTGGGAAGCGGAATTACAGCTCCCTGGGGAGCACTGGCGGGACCCAGGCCCGCCGAGCCGGCAGCCGGAGCAGAAGCCAGCGGGGAACACCCTTGACTTCCTGGGCTCTGGCGGGGACAACGGGGCTGCCCGGGAAAAGGAGCCCCTCCTCCAACTCAGAGGCCGCTGGACCCTGACCTTGGCCGGCCAGCGGCCTGACCAGCAGGCGTGTCGGCAGCGTAGCCCCAGGAGCAGGGGTTCTCAATCCTGGTGCCCTCTGGAACCCAAGGAGCCCGAGAAAATGCTCGTGCCTGGAGACCACCCCCAGAGATGCGGTGGGCGTGGAGTGAGCACGGGCCCCCAGGGGTAACTACGTGCAGCCGGTGGGTGAGCACCTTCCTGGGCGCCTTCTGCCGCCCCACAGAGGCCCACCCTCCCCACACAGACAGAACCCACCCTGCCCCGTGCGCTGAGCCCCAGGGGGACAAAGCCGCATGCACCCGGGGCGCGTTCCTTCACGGTGGAAGAAATGTGCTGACCGGAGAGGGCTCTTATTTTCGTACTGAAATTTTACGCGGATCTATCCACAAAGAACACACAGGAAAGGATCGTTTTCAACAGACGATGCCGCAGCAATTGCACGTCCGCAGGCAAAGCAGTGAGCTCCGCCCACCCCCACCTCGCGCAAAAGCTACCTCAGGGGGTATCGGGGACCTTCGTGTAAAAGGAAAAATTAGGCACATTTTAGAAGCAACATTGGAGAAAGCTTTGTGACTTGGGTTAGGCAACAGCAAAAGCACAATCCCTAAAAGAAAATCCGCAAACTTCATGAAAATTAAACTTTTGCTCTGCAGAAGACAGCGTTCAGAGAATGCCAAGACCAGCCACGGGCGCAGGCCGTCAGGAAGTATTTGCCGTTCACAGATCTGACCGAGGAGTGAATCTGGACCATGTCAGTAACCCTTAAAGCTCAACAATGACAAAACAAAGGGCACAGTGTTTTCTAAATGAGGAAAGGTGCAGAGACATTTTCCCAAATGAAATGTACAAGTGTCAAGCACATAGCAGAAAAGACAACGTCACGGATTATTAGGAAAATGCAAATTAGTCATGATGAGGTCACAGCACACACCTATTAGAATGCTAAAATCAACGGAAAAAGGGAAGCAAAGAAATGAAGACGGGAATGACGGCAGGTGCAGCCACTCATTACAGAAACAGGGGCCGCTCCTCCAGCTAAACACTCCACGCGCTCACCACGGGAGGCCGAGCCCCGCCCCGGGGACCCACTCCTGTGGAGTGAAAACCGACGTCCACAGGGAGACGGCAGGGCAGGCCGTGGGTGCGCACAGCCGGAGACTCTCAATGACCCGGGCTGAGGGCAGGGAACCCGCCCAGAAGGCTCCCAGGGCACGAGCTCATTTATAGGACGCAGTGGACGGCAGAGAAGCGGCCTGCGGTTTCCAGGTGTTAGCGCGGAGGGGAGGGTCAGTGCAGAGGAAGCGGGAAGGATGTGGGGGTGCCGGGGCTGTTCTGGAGGTGCTTTTTTTTTTTCTTTCTTTCTTTTTTTCTTTTTTCTTTTTTTTTTATTGCATTTTAGGTTTTGGGGTACATGTGAAAAACATGCAAAGTTGTTGCATAGGTGCATTCATGGCAGTGTGATTTGCTGCCTCCCTCCCCCTCACCCATATCTGGCATTTCTCCCCATGCTATCCCTCCCCACCTCCCCACCCCCCTGTTGTCCCCCCTCCCCCCCAACAGACCCCCGTGTATAGTGCTCCCCTCCCTGTGTCCATGTGTTCTCCTTGTTCAACACCCTCCTATGAGTGAGAACATGTGGTGTTTGGTTTTGTGTTCTTGTGTCAGTTTGCTGAGAATGATGGTTTCCAGGTTCATCCATGTCCCTACAAAGGACGCGAACTCCTCGTTTTTAATGGCTGCATAATATTCCATGGTGTATATGTGCCACATTTTTCCTGTCCAGTCTATCATCGATGGGCATTTGGGCTGGTTCCAGGTCTTTGCTATTGTAAATTGTGCTGCAATGAACATTCGTGTGCATGTGTCCTTATAGTAGAACGATTTATAATCCTTTGGATATATGCCCAGTAATGGGATTGCTGGGTCAAATGGAATTTCTATTTCTAGGTCCTTGAGGAATCGCCACACTGTTTTCCACAGTGGTTGAACTAATTTACACTCCCACCAACAGTGTAAAAGTGTTCCTATTTCTCCACATCCTCTCCAGCATCTATTTTCTCCAGTTTTTTAATGATCGCCATTCTAACTGGCGTGAGATGGTATCTCAATGTAGTTTTGATTTGCATTTCTCTAATGACCAGTGATGATGAGCATTTTTTCATATGTTTGTTGGCCTCTTGTATGTCTTCTTTTGTAAAGTATCTGTTCATATCCTTCGCCCATTTTTGAATGGGCTTGTTTGTTTTTTTCTTGTAAATCTTTTTTAGCTCGTTGTAAATTCTGGTGCTTACATGAGTCAGTGAGGTTGTCCAAACCCACAGAACTGCACACCAACAGGGCATGCAAATTAGAAGACAAATTTTAAACTGCGTCTCCTCTTCCACCAAGCAGTTCTCCGGGAATGACTCCCACGAATGCACCCGAATGAGCGTCTTAGCCAAGGATGCGGAGCCTGTGAGGGACCCGCTGCAGGTGTGGGTTAAATGAGCCTGGAGCTTCCAGGCCTGGAATCCTCCATTCCGTGGGTAAAGAATGCGGCAGATCACTGTTGACTGACAGAGATCTCTCCCTTGTGCGCCTTGTGAAAGGGACACGGAGTCACACACAGACTGCCCTGTCATTTGCGTGAGAATAAGAGACACAGCCCTGTGCTTCCTTGTAAGTGACACAGTATTCTCTGGAAGGACGAACAAAGATGGTAACAGCGGCTGCATCTGGGGAGGGAAGTGGAGGCGGAGGGACGGTGCGGGAGGGAGACCTGCTTGTCAGTGAGTGTCCTTTGAACTGTTGAAGCCTGCGTTGTCTATTCAAAAGGAGGTGTAATTTACAGTTGATGCTCCAGCCTGTAATTCTGCAGCTAAGGAGAATTGCCATCCTCCTGCCACCCTTATAGGAAGAAGCCTCAGCCCAGGCATCCAAGGAGCCATCCCAGGTCCACACATGCAGCTTAAGTTTACTCAGCTCTAAAGGTCAGCACAGGGCTAACCTGGAGGAACAGGAAATATGTAGGTTCCCAGCATGGGTCAGTGATCCCCTGACCAGGCCAGCAGCATCCATTCATTCATCCACCCAGCCGCCTATCCACCATCCATCCATCCATCCATCCATGCAAACTTCCACATATCCACTCATTCATTCATCCTTCCATCCACTCATTCATCCACCCACCACCCATCCACCCATCTATCCACCATTCATCCATCCTTCCATCCACTCATCCATCCATCCATTCTTCCATCCAACACCCATCCACCTACCTATCCACCATTCATCCATCCTTCCATCCATCCATCTATCCATCCATGCAAACTTCCACATATCCACTCATTCATCCATCCTTCCATACACTCATCCATCCATCCATTCTTCCCTCCAACACCCATCCACCCACCTATCCACCATTCATCCATCCTTCCATCCATCCATCCATTTGTCCATTCTTTCACCCACCCACCCACCGTTCATCCACCCATTCATCCATCCACCCATCCACCCACCCACCCACCTACCCACCATTCATCCACCCATTCATCCATCCACCCATCCACCCAACCATCCACCATTCACCTGTGGGAAGAAAGTTGCCCAGGTGCCACAGAAGAGACTGAAGGCACAATCTGTCCCAGTGTAATAAATAACTGATTACTTAGTTATAGAAATGACACCAAATCGATATTAGATTCAATCACATAATTATATAATCTTATTGCATCATTATTCCCTATTAATCTTTAGTATTATAGAGTGGGAACATGTTAATCTTATAGTATATAGACATTATCAGGTGAAATATAATTCGGAACTGAAGGGCCATTGTGAGAAGTGATTGGGAGGTGAGTGTGAGAGCCTTGCGGTAGCGCCGGCGTCTGGGGAGGCGCCCGTTACTTAGCAGGCCGGGGGAGTTTCCCTCTCACTGCGGAGTTCAGAGAAAACTCTGCTCTGCTGGCTCTTGAGGAAGGCCTGACACTGGCCAGCTGGCCTGCAGACATCCAGGGGCTTAAACACCTCTCTGTGGTGCTGTGCTCCGGCGGCCACCATCCTCGTCCACCTTCATGTCCCACTTTCCCACCGATGCCCCTTGTAAATTCTTAGAAGCTGTGAGAAGTAAGAATAGAAGAATCCTAAAAGCCTTTGATCTTTCTGATAAGTGCATAGAGAGATGCTGACGTATGAGCCTCCCCTCCGTGCTGTGGCTACCTGGGAGGGGGGCCCCCTATGCTGTACCCACGTGACCCTCTGTACTGTACCCACGTGACCCCCTGAACTGTACCCACGTGACCCCCTGTACTATACCTACGTGACCCCCTGTACTGTACCCACGTGATCCCCTATGCTGTACCCACGTGACCCCCTGTACTATACCCACGTGACCCCCTGAACTGTACCCACGTGACCCCCTGTACTGTACCCACATGACCCCCTGTACTGTACCTATGTGACCCCCTGAACTGTACCCACGTGACCCCCTGTACTGTACCCATGTGACCCCCTGAACTTTACCCACGTGACCCCCTGTACTATACCTACGTGACCCCCTGTACTATACCCACGTGATCCCCATGCTGTACCCACGTGACCCCCTGTACTATACCCACGTGATCCCCTGTACTGTACCCACGTGACCCCCTGAACTGTACCCACGTGACCCCCTGTACTAGACCTACGTGACCCCCTTAACTTTACTCACGTGACCCCCTGTACTGTACCCACGTGACCCCCTGAACTTTTCCCACGTGACCCCCTGTACTGTACCCACGTGATCCCCTGTACTGTACCCACGTGACCCCCTTAACTTTACCCACGTGACCCCCTGTACTATACCCACGTGATCCCCTGTACTGTACCCACGTGACCCCCTGAACTTTACCCATGTGGCCCCCTGTATTGTAAGAACGTGATTTGCTTGACCCCTACCAATCATGTCAGATGAGTCACTCTCCGGCCCTGCCCCCCGCCTTGTATACAATAAATATCAGTGTGTCCAGGCATTCGGGGCCACTGCAGGACTCTGGCCCTTGGTAGCAGTGGACCCCCAGCCCAACTGAATTCTTCTCTTATCTCTGTGTCCTTGTGTCTTTCCTTTCTACGATCTATCGTCTATTCACAGAAAAGAGCACCCACAAGACCCTGCGGAGCTGGACCCTGCATTCACCCATCCACCCATCCATCCCATCCTTCCACCCCTTCCCCATCTATCCATCCTTCCATCCATCCACCCACAAATCCATCCTTCCATCCATCCACCCATCCATCCCATCCGTCCACCCCTCCCCCATCTATCCATCCTTCCATTCATCCACCCATCCATCCCATCCTTCCACCCCTCCCCCATCTATCCATCCTTCCATCCATCCACCCACAAATCCATCCTTCCATCCATCCACCCATCCATCCCATCCTTCCACCCCTCCCCCATCTATCCATCCTTCCATCCATCCACCCCCAAATCCATCCTTCTATCCATCCACCCATCCATCCCATCCTTCCACCCCCCCATCTATCCATCCTTCCATCCATCCACCCACAGATCCATCCTTCCATCCATCCACCCATCCATCCCATCCTTCCACTCCTCCACCCATCTATCCATCCACCCACAGATCCATCCTTCCATCCATCCTTCCATCCATCCTTCCATCCATCCACCCATCCATCCCATACTTCCACCCTTCCACCCATCTATCCATCCACCCATCCATCTACCCATCTATCCATCCACTCATCTATCCACCCATCTATCCATCCACCCATCTGTCCCTCCACCCATCCATCCACCCATCTATCCATCCACTCATCTATCCACCCATCTATCCATCCACCCACCTATCCATCCACTCATCTATCCACCCATCTATTCATCCACCCATCTATCCACCCATCTATCCATCCACCCATCTATCCATCCTTCCATCCATCCACCCACGGATCCATCCTTCCATCCAGCTCACTGAGCACATGCTGTGGGCTAGACAGTGTGCTGAAGCTGTGGAGCCACTAGGAAGAAGGACAAGGTCCCTGACCTCCTGGACCTAGTGCTGAGTCAGGGAACCAGACAGTAGCCACACACACTTCCTTCTACTTAAAAAGATTTCTCACTGAGAAAACCACATTGCTATAATAATACACATCTAAATTTAAAAAATTTACCCATAGGCTAATCAGAGCTGTAATTTTATTTGTCCGTATTATATTGTGTGATTAATATTTGTCCACAGGACCACTTACTTTTTAATTAATTTGTACCATTACCATAAATACATACAGATAGTCCAATGGTTCAACTTAAGATTTTTTGACTTTACGATGGTGTGAAAATGATCTGCTTTCAGTAGGAACCATACTTTGATTATCTGTACAGCCATTCTTTCACTTTCGGTGCAGTATTGAATAAATTACAGGAGACGCTCGACACCGTATTATAAAATAGGCTTTCTGTGAGATGATTTTGCCCACCGGTGGCTGACGTGATGTTCTGAGCACATTTAAGGGAGGCCAGGCAAAGCCATGCTGTTCCATAGGTTCAATGCATTGATGCATTTTGACTTGGGACATTTTCAGCTTAGGATGGGTCCTCGTGACACAGCCCACTGTAAGTTGAGGAGCATCTGGGTTTGTATTTCACATTTTCAATTCTCACTGCACCACTTGCTAAAGCCTCATTTGTCCTATTCCTGCAACACAAACACCCGCTCCTTTTCCACCCCCTGCACCCCTCCCCAGGCACTGTGATCCCCGTTACCATCCTGGCCTGGGCCCCTGCTGCAGGCCCAGAGAGGGAGGGGGAGGTGGGGGATAGAGGTGTGGGACTGAGGGCGGCAGTGACAGTGGTGAACCCCGGGTGAGGAGGGGCATGGACTCTCCTGCACATCAATGGGGAGCCACAGAAGGTTGTAGAGGAAGGTCATTCTGCCCCAGGTCCCCAGGGAGCTGAGGCCTCAGCCACATTCGGTCTCACAGCTGGGCCCTCCGGCCCCTCCCACCCTGGAAAATGTGGCCTCTGTTTTTGGTGAGGTCACAGCTGCAGGGAGGGCCAGGGGTGCCGGATGCCTCAGGCTGCAAACAGCTTCAGCCAGTACCCCCTGCTGAGGCTAGAAATAGACCCGCAGTGACCCCACCGCAGGCACACAGTGCAGGCCGCCTGACCGCAGGTCCCAGGCCACCCCTCCTGCTCCCGTGGGAGGAAACCCCGAGCTCGGGGGAGGCTGTTCCCCAAACAAGGCCGCCTTGTGCGGCTCTCTGAGGGCCTTTTATCACCTCCTTCCCTCCCCCGGGATGGCCCAGCTGCAGCCCCTCCTCACCAGTGACCCCGGGCCCTTTGCCTCGGGGCCAAACAGTCGGGGAGCAGACAGCGGTGCACCCGGTGAGGAGGGAGAAGAGCCGGACTCCAGGGACCCCCAGCCGCCTGCCAGCCCCTCCCCTGCAGCCTCTCCTCCCGGATGCCCAGGCCCCTCAGCTGCCCGGTGCAGGGAGCGGGGCCAGGAGAGGCCCAGCGAGCCCAGGAGCTTCGGCAGGATGGAGGAAGCCCTGGGGGAAGACCCGGCTCCTCTCTTCCCTGGGCCCCCTCCCCTCCACGTGCCCACCCTGCCTCCCACCATGGCCGGATGGCCTGGAGGCGCAGAACCAGGCTGGCCCTGCCTTCTCTGGGGAGCTCAGCCACTGGAGGGGTTTAGGTTCATGGTTGCAGAGTTAGAACCTGCTCTGCCGACTCAGGGAAGGGAAAAGGGCCTGGGAGGGACTGGGCAGTCCCCCTCACACCGTTGATGGCAGTGCGCTTAGGAGTAGCAGTCTCTTTGGAGGACATTTTGTGTCATATCTATTCAAGTCAGGTGTTCACTTCCCAGCCTTGGGGCAGCCCTGTACCCTCCTCACACGCTCACATTGGCAGCCAGTACCCGGAGCGTCTCACCCATCAGCTGACTCCACTGACTCACTGACTGGCCTAACCTGAAGGCATGAGCAGGGCTGGGCCACAGAAGGGGAGCAGATTGAGACCACAGTTCAATTTGCCATGTCCCCAGAAATTCTTCACCACATTCTATTTCTCTTGCATCCATCCAGGCTCTGATGCTGTATCAGCACCCCCCATCTCCTCTCACAGGAGGTCCTGGGCCGTTCCACTGAGCGCTTGACTTTCTGAAATGAATGGGGACACTTTCTATAGTTATTTGAATTGCGGGAAAGTGGCTCCAGAACGTCTTGGAGACGTGAGTCAGCAAGCTGCAGGTGTCCACGGGAGTCCTCCCAGCAGGAGGAGAGAGGAGTCTCCCTGGAAGGCGAGCGCCACAGCTGCCCAGATGCGTCCCTCCAGGGGAACCAGATACCATCGTGACCCGGAAGGGCTGCACTTGTCCAGGTTTGCAGAATATGACAGAGGTGAAGCAACTCGGAAGTCCTTAAACACCGGTAAGCAGGTAGCACAGTGGGGGTGGCATTCTCCTCACTGAGTCTGTGTTTGCATGTGTGTGCACACGCGTCAGTGTGCATTTGTGTGGATCTGCTTCCTCTGTGCGTGTATGTTTCTGTGTGTGCATGTACTTGTGTCTGTGTGCACATATGTGTGCGTGTGTGTCTGTGTGAGTGTTTGTGTATCTGTGCATGTGTCTGTGGTATATATGCATGTGTGCCTAGGTGTGCCTGTGTGTGTCTCTGTGTGTGCATGCCTGTGTGCACATGTGCATATTCATGTTTCCGAGTCTGTGTCACACATATGTCTGCACATATGCACTTGTACAGGGGTGCATTCATATGCATGTGTCTCATGTACATGCATGTGTGTGCATGTGTGCACATGTGTGTGCACCTGTTGAGTCAGTTCTGTGAGTCCGCCTGAGGGCCAGGAGGTAGTGGGCGGGGCCAGCCCCGGAGAGCAATTTTTCTTTTCCACAGAATTTGGCTTTCCCCCACCGAGCGCCCTCCCCACGCTTGGCTGGCTGCTTTCACCCCAGCCCCACTCCTCCTCTGCCTGAGAACCTCCTCCTCAGCCACGCAGCTGGTGCAGCTCGCCAGGCCTGCACTGAAATGCATCAGGAAGCAAAGGGGAGGTGACATCAAACGTCCCATCTGCTCCCGTCCACATCCTCAGGTTCACTGCCAAGTTCTGACACTGCCCACTCCACACACTGAGGGCAAACAGCCTCCTCAAATGGAAACCTTACTCCCCGCTTGCCAACACCCACATGTTCTTTCTGAAGATGTTTATCTTTTCTCATTCACTCTTCAAAATCCTCAGTGCAGAGAAAATGCTTTAGAATTTCCTGAATAAAGAAACATTGGGAGCGCCGTCATTTCAATCCTCTCAGGATTGCTGAATGGGATGCAGAGAAGAGAGGAGAGTGGAAACAGCCCCTAGGTTTTAGGAAATACTGAGCAGCTTTTCAAGAGCCCAGAGCCCTGCAAGTGGCAGAAGGGATATCTCTTTGCAGTTTCGCAGACGCTCTTCCCGGGGAGTAACACTTTTCTACCAGAGGCTGACGTTGGAGGGACCACCTGACATCAGATTAGACATTCACAAAAGGGCGCTGCAGGCAAGTGCTTCATGAAAAGACCTTCACCAAAGATGCATGCGAGACCCCGGGCTCAGGGACGCTCTGGTTAAGTGGAGGATATTATGCCTGCTCTATTTACAGCGGGGCCTGCTCGGGGTTACTCGGAGGTTGCTTCGAACCTGCGCAAGTAGATGTATTCCTGCAATAATACCTCACCTCCACTATATTTTATTTTAGCAAAAGATACTTACTTTCATTCATTTTTTGTCTTTTTATTGTGGACAATTTTAAACCTGCAGAAATGGAGGGAGAAGGGTATGGGGAACAGCCGCTTACCATCAGCCCGATGTGACAGTGACCGATAACGTCCTGCATTTGCTTCCACTCTAGACTTTTTGGAATTAATTTGAAGTACATTGCAGACATCACGACCTGTTACTTCCAATTCCACCCTTGGCACCTCTGAAATATACAAGCATGTCCCAGGACCACCCTCAACTACTTCACGTCCCTCAGAAAAGGGTGAGGTCAGCCAGGCTGGACGCCACGCTTGGGTGGCCTGAGGTCCCGCAGGCATCTGTGGCCGCCAGCCTCGCAGCAGCAAGGTGAGCCCAAGCAGGGGCACGCTGTCCCCACCCATCTGTCTCTTCCTGCGCCTTGGGTGTGGGCGCCCTGCCAGTGGGAGCACTGTGGTCTGTAACAGACAGTGGGCATCGTGGTCTTCGCTGCTGTCATTTCTACTTGTCAGATAATTTATGAAGTGCCAGGCATCCCTCTTATGGCTTCTGTATT